>NC_135712.1:72637055-72957349 GCF_964656455.1 Halichoerus grypus
TCTGTCTTTCTGTCTCACTCTGTCTCTGTCTCTGGCTCTTTGTCTCTCTATGTCTCTGTCTCTCAGTCTCTGCCACTGTTTCTTATGAGGACCCCCGTCATTGCTAACCAGGACTACAGCAACAGTCCCTCACCTGTCTTCCTGATTCATCCACCCTTGCTCCCTTCAGTCCTTTTTCTCCAGTGAATCCAGGGTGACTTTCTCTCTCTTTTTTTTTTTTTTTTTTAAGATTTTATTTATTTATTTGACAGAGAGAGACACAGCGAGAGAGGGAACACAAGCAGGGGGAGTGGGAGAGGGAGAAGCAGGCCTCCTGTGGAACAGGGAGCCCGATGCGGGGCTCAATCCCAGGACCCTGGGGTCATGATCTGAGCCGAAGGCAGGCGCTTAATGACTGAGCCACCCAGGCTCCCCAACCAGGGTGACTTTCTCAAATGCAAAGCCTCTATTTGACATCTTCCGGTGTCCGCGCACTGCGAACCAAATTCCATCCCCTCGTTAGCTCCACACCGAAGGTCCTCTGATGTTTGGCCGTACCTTCACTCCCTCTTTTCCTTCTACTGCTTCTTAATGCATGAAATAGTTGCTTCTCTCTTTCTTGGTTAAAGAGGATGGGACATAGCAAGGAAATCTAACAATAGATCTCTTGAATGAAGAGGTATTTTTGAAAAAGCAGATTAATGGTCAGATAAGTTTGGAACTGGTTTACTATTTCCCCTTCTTGGCAATTCGATATGATTATTAGCATATGAAACCCTCTGAGAAGACTAGATAAAGGAACTCCTTACCTGTAATGTGGCATTTCCCCAAAATTCGCCCATGGAGCCTCTTTTTAACATTCAGAGTTAACCTTTTAAGAAGAGATGTTTTGCAGAACAGTTTGGAAAAACAGAATTGGTCTAAGTGTGAAAAAATTTTGGACGATTGATCTAAAAACCAATGTTTTAGGGTTACCACTGGGGTATCTCTTCATTTATTCCATCGCTCATATTTCATGCAATCAATTCTGAGTAAACCAAAATGAATATGATATTAAGTTTTTGTCCCCAAGATGTTCACTGGGAAAATTGACCAAGCAATATGATAAGAGAGGTGATAGTGTTAGGGACAAAATAAAGGAACAAATTCTGCTGGGGAATCAGAATGACCTTTGAAGAACAGAGCTATTTGAATTAGGTCTTGAAAGAATAAGAGATTGTGGATAGAGAAGGTAAAGAGATATTTTCCTAAGAAAGGGACCAGAGTATATAAAGGGCACAGAATGATATCTCGTATCCTGGAAATGGTGATTATAGAGCATGTGATGGCATGGGGTTGGAGGCGGGGAAAAGAAGTCCCGGAGAGGATGAGTCCCATGTTTCACAGTCAAGAGGGCCCTGTGTGGATGGTTCCCCCGTGCACTGTGCAGCCTGATCATGGCGGTCCTGGGGCAAGTGTTAGTGAGTTGAGCAAGGTCACATCCTAGAGGGATGCTCGTGCTGGGACTTGAGACTTTGGGTAGCTACGGCCCACCCAGGTAACATTGCTTTTCGTTAACTTCTTTCAACCTACACAATATATGGATTATTTTTGATTTTTAAAAAGTTCAAATGAAATATAAATTCAGAGTCAAAAGCACAAGCCCCACCCTTTCTTTCCCCTTACCCTAACCACAGTCTGACCCTCCTTGACCCCCTCCCAGACGACACCTCTGTCAATGGCCGGTATATCCTAGAATCTACATGCATACGCTGGTACACTTATGAATATGCTCGCTGGTAGGTTTTCTACTTGAGTGGGATCATATCCTGCATTTTGTTCTGCAGCTCGCTCTTTTCACTTAATGACGGGTTATGAAGAGCTTCCAGTCTCAGTATAAGTGGAAATTGATCTCGTTCTTTCTCATGGCTACCATCCTGGATACTGTGGCCTCTGTCGTGGGGCTTTTGTGAATGGGCACAGCCTTCAGGGGAAATTCGTGCTGATTATTTCATGTTCCTGCTGCTTACAGACTTAGTAAATGTAATAAGATAATAGTAACAGTGGTTCTGAGTCCTTATAGTCAGTGTTACTAGGCGACATTTGGAGACATTATTCTGTAGAAGAAGATCCCCCTTACCCCACTGTACAGTTGACTCTTGAACAACACAGGTTTGAACTGTGTGGGTCCACTTACACACAGATTTTTATATATATATAAATATAGTACAGTATTGGAAGTACTTTCTCCTCCTCATGATTTTCTTTTTTTTTTTTAAAGATTTTATTTATTTATTTGACAGAGAACGAGAGAGAGAGAGAGATCGCACAAGCACAAGCATGGGGAGAGGGAGGAGGAGGCTCCCCGCTGAGCAGGGAGCCCGACTCGGGGCTCGATCCTAGAACCCTGGGATCATAACCTGAGCTGCAGATGCTCAACGGACTGAGCCACCCAGGTGCCCCTCCTCATGATTTTGTTAACATTTTCTTTCCTCTGGCTTACTTTATGGTAAGAATGCAGTGTATAATACATACAACACACAAAATGTGTATCAATCGACTATTTATGTTATCGGTAGGCTTCCAGGCAACAGTAGGCTATTCGTAGCTATGTTTTGGGGGAGTCAGAAGTTATATGCAGATTTTTGACATTGCAGGTGGTCGGTGCCCCTAACCCCTGAGCTGTTCAAGGGTCAATTGTCTTTTCTTCATATCGCCACTATCCCCTGGAATATTATTTATTTATTTCTCTTTACCATCTGTCATGCTCTCCCTCTACTGGACCAGGAGTTCCACATGGGCAGGGACTCTGTGACTGGATCCCCACATGCTAGAACAACGCCCAGCACATACGGCCTGCTCAGGAAATGTTTGCTGGGTGACTGGAGGCACTGAGGGACTCTCTTAGTTTGGCTGCTTTCACAGAATACCACAGACTGCATGACTTATAAACCACAGAAATGTATTTCTCACAGTTCTGGGGGCTGGAAATCCAAGAGGTAGTGTCTGGTAAGGACTTGCTTCTGGGTTTATGGAAGATCATCTCCTTACTGTGTCCTCACATGGCAGAAGGGGTGAGGGAGCTCTGGGGGGCCCCTTTTATTAAAAGCACGAATCCCATGCATGAGGGCTGCACCCTCACAACCTCATCACCTCCCAAAGGCCCCGTCTCCTGCTACCATGACATTGGGGGTTAGGGTTTCAACACACGAATTTTGGGGGACACATTGAGACCATAGCTCTTATAGGTTTGTAGTGTGTCTGATCTGCACCCCTTGAAGGTGCAGATCAGGCCGGAGTGTGGTGACAAATAGAGATTGAGGACCATCTCAGGGTCCTGGCACCAGGGCACAAAGACCTTATCCAAATAACCCTGGGGAATTTAAACAATTCTTTTCATCATTCATTGAATTTCTTTCCAAAAACTTCAAATGCAGAGGTGGAACAAAAGTCGGGAGATTGTTTATAATCTCTGGTCCTTTTTTTTAAACCTTGAAGCCGAGTGAACAAAAACAATGGAGCTCACCCCAGAAGAATGTCGGAAGTTGCATTTGGCTGTTTCACCTAAGTTCATGGGGCTGTTTAAAACTGAAGGAGGAAATATATCATGGAGTGGCATTAACAAGCACTGGTTTCCTGAGAGTTCGGCCAAGTTCAGAGGGTATTTGACACGCATGGCTTGCCACCCTCTTCTCAGGACCAGGAAAAAGGAACCACAAATATCTCATCACTAAGCCTTAGTCTCCTCATCTGAAATGGAGTGACAAGACCAACCTTGGTGTTTGAGGGTGAAAGGAGCGGGGGAGTCTGAAAGTGCTGGGTAGACCACCAGGTGTTGTACCAAGGGCATCATTGCATCATTATAAAAGGATCTGAACTCTGCTTGGTAAGGGTGGCATATGCCAATAGCAGGAAAATTCCCTGAGATATCCATTTGGAATTTGTTCTTATTGTATTTTCCCCTCCTCGTTCTAGGTAGATAGGCCTTTTGGGTTTCCTTGTTTTAAAACTCCTTGGGCACAGGGTTGAAAGCAGGAGTTCTTCAAGATAATTCTCTCTCCCTTTCTGGCCTGGCTTTGGAGAATATGGTGCTAACCTGGGAAGGAGGCAACCGGGGAGGCTGGGGAGCAGGCACAGAGAGAGAGAATTCACGGGAGTGGGAAGAAAGTGGGCTGAAAAGGTCCTCCCAGCTTAGAAGAGAAGTGGCTTGGGTTCCAGGCCCTCACTCCCTTCCCTCCCAGGGCCCCACAGTGGAGGCAGAGCCTTGGTGAGCCCAGGAACCCACATCTTCTGCAGATGCCGCAGCCCAGGAGTGGGTGAGCTACTGGTCTGGATAGACCTTGAGGTGCGAGGACATCAAAAACCAGAGGCCCTTACAGCTACTCCACTCGCACACCTTGGGCCCTTCCATGTCCCCCCTGGGGGGGGGGGTGGTGCTGCAGCTGCTTCCCGGACGAGCCCCCCAGTCACTCGTGACTGAGCTGGTGAATTTCTCCACTGACCCAGGCGGGGCACTCCTAATCAGAATTAATTTATTTATAGAACAATCATGTGGCATTTCTTTCGTGCCCACAGTTATGGAATAGCACCCATTACCTGCCCCGTATAGATCACAATCCCAAATAAATGCATCCGGAAGAGACATGTCCTGAAAGAACCAGATGACATCAGGAAATCATTGTCCTATTTTTACCTCTGGCACTAACAAGCTCTGTGACCTTAAGTAAGTCACCTCCCCATCTGGGCCTCCATTTAGGTGTTGGTTAAATGAAGGGAACTGGACTGAATTTTGGGTCCGTGTTACTGCAGATTTGGAATGGGTTTGGGCAACACGAAATAGTCATGAAACCATATTCTTAACTAAGGGTATAGTTTAGAAGCTGTTCTGGTACTGTTAATTTCCACTTCAAAAGCAATTGACTTTTTGGAAAAGCACCTTCTGCAATTGCAGAAGAAGACCCAAATAAATGTGACATTATGTCTGTTACCTGCGTAAGCAACACTTATTCATGCTCTTGTGGTCTCTCCGTTGGGATTTTGCTCTTCATGGTAACGTGTGCTTCCTGGGATTTTCATTAAAAAAAAAAAAAAAAAGCGCCTTTGAGAAAAACCCATCCTTCCATAACCAGCTCATCTTTCACCGGGGCTGGAGCAGTGTAAACATGACCACATGAGGCTTCATGTTTATGTTTTCTCAATGACTTCCAGATCAAATTTGCTGTGTTTACAAGATGGAGACACTTTTTCTAACCACTAGTACTGCAAATTCAGATGGGGGGGTAGGTGGGGGTGATGGCCCAGCTGGGATCTCTCTGCTTCCAGTTATCCTTGTCTCTGACAATGTCTCCATGGATGCCCCAGCAGGATGAACGCCTAGCTCAGCAGCCAACCCCCTGTAGACACTGGCTTTTCATACTCAAATCGAACCAACATGCTCGATTATTATTATTTTCAACTTTAAGCCTCAGGCCCAGAGGTAGGATCCTGACTACAGAGGTAATCTTCCCTGACCCATGCTTGACAATTGCTTTACATTTTCCCTATGTCTCTCTCAGTCCTTGCCTCATCCAAAGCCCATGAACCTCATTTTGAAGTTCCATACCAGTGTTAACCTAACTCCCAGAAGCCCCTGGGTGACCATGAGGTTTGCAGGTCATCTGTTGAGGTATCCATCGGTGACTTGCAAAGCTTCAAACGTGAAGCCTTTGAATCTTTTACGTTGAAATAGATATATATCCCTTTAAAATAAGCATTTCACTGAAATCCCCTATGTTAGATGTTGAATGCTTATAAGAGATGGCACTTTGACCATGGAGATGGCACCCCGACTAGCTGTCACAGTGTCCTTGTAGGGTTTTCATCAGTGGGCAGCGGGACACACTCTCTGCCACCTCTCAGGGGTGGGGGGGCACAGCACAGAGGAAAGAGTGGACTTGCCATCAAGAGCCTGATTCACAGTCAGGAGCTGATCCATCAGCAGCACTGCCCGGCGGTGTGACCTTGGCCCAGTCTGACTCTCTGAAGCCCAATTTCCTGTTCTGCCCTTTGCCTCCCAGGGATGAACTGCAGCACCATGGGACATGCCAGGCACGGAAGGATATTGGACCTCATAAAACACCACGGAAGGAAGAAGGTCTGTGACCGTCAGGCTCAAGGTTCTCAGGGAGGTGGCTAAAGAGGATCAGGGATGTTGGCTGTTGCTATGCAACTGAAGTATTTGTAAAAACAAGTTAAAATTTTTTTTAATCATTGACCATCCCTGAAACTCAGACATGAGGAGTCTGGTGTCTCTCCAGCATTCACCCTTCCCTTTTCTTGGACTCTGCCATTAGGTGGCAACTGACTGCTCTCTCTCTGGGGTTCGGTTGTCCTTGTCAACTGGACGGTTGGGCTCGGTGGTGGCTGGGGAGCCTTCCAGCCCCAGAGGGCTGCAGTGTTGCTCTGTGGTTCTCAGGCTGGTGTGTAGGAAGATGTGAAAGGATGAGAGGCGAGAAAGGGAGACTCTCTAGTTATACCTCTGCTGCAGGGTTTTTCGGAAATAAATAAGCAAATGAAAATTTTATTACCAGGACACGCAGATCTAAATCAATTTTAGTGACTGTTTTTACTAGGGGTTTTGATTTCACCCAACATATGTATTCTTTGACTAACCCCCCCCACACACAGACCACACAGATGCGCACGTGCACATACACTTACATGCATCATGCATGCATTCTTATTTCTGCTTGCCCACCTTCGTTCCTTCTTTCCTTTATTCCTCCCTCCCTCCTCTCTTCCCCTCTCCCTCCTTTCTTCCTCCCACCCCCTTCCTCCTTTCCTCCCTTCCTCCTTTCCTTCCTTCCTTCTTTCCTTCCTTCCTTCTTTCTTCTTTTTCTTTCTTTCTTTCTTTCTTCCTTTCTTTCTTTCTTTCTTTTCTTTCTTTATAGCAAGTGTCTTATTGTATGCCATTTAAAGATTTTTTTTGAAATTGAGTGACAATATTATATTTTTAAAAGCAAAATAAAAGACTTATAAAGGAAGTAGACTGTGTTCCTTTGTATTTTCATTACTGTAATCTTGTTCCTGCAACTCACACGGCAGGGAGTTTAATCAAATAATATTTTAATCAAATAATGCCTTGACCTGGATCCGGAGATGTTTTCATAGTTCTAGCTCTGATGTTAATTGCTGTGTGACCTTGGGACAGTCACTTCCCCTTTCTGGACCACAGCTGCCTCATTTGGAAAATGAAGGGGTTGAACCATAGAGTCTCTAAGGTAACTTCCAGACTTAAAGCTCTCCATATAGGTGTCTCTCACTTTATGAAACTCAATATCTGAAACAATAAATAAAATCTACCCTCCCCAAATATCTTTTTACTTATGAGAGAGGCCAATAAAGGTAGAACTGCTTGTATTTTACAAACGAATTTTGAAAAATAACTGCTTCATTTTAGAAGTAGTTTGATTTACATGTAGCACTTCAAATTCTCTTGTACCTATAATTGGTAAAATTTTGTCTAGTTGGACATTTCAGGGATGCTTCTTTATCCCTAGCAGCTGACCTTGCCACATCCATCAGACAAATTCAGCAGAAACATCCCTGTAATGTTCAGCTGCAATCTCTAATGGATGTGATCAAATCAGGCTTAATGTTCGCTTTGGCGAACAATCACTTGGAAAGCATGTGTTGCTTTCTCATTATCATTTTATTTCTGCCATTAGCCACATTTAAGAATATAAATCACTACTAATATCTTTTCACAATGAAGGTTAACCCTCTCACCTCGGAGCTGATCATCAATGCAAGTGAGGAAGTGGGCCATCATGGAGGGAGGAGGGAACACAGAGCCAAGGGAGCACGTGTGGTGTGACCTTGGGTAAGTCACTTCCCTCCCTGGGCCTCAATTTCCTTATATGTAAATGTGGGGTGCGTCTAGGTCTGGCGCTGACGTACGAGGCTGCTGTACAATAATCTCAGCAGTCACTGGGCTGTCGTGTGTGAGAAAGTTCTCCCTCCCAGCGTTTCTGATGACTGCCCCTCCCTCAGTTTATACCAGGGGATAGTGGATGTACCCACCGCGTCAGGGAAACGTGGGTCCTCAAACCCAGGAAAGCCACCGTAAGGCAGAGAGGTGGGGAGTCGGCAAGGCTTCCTCCCGACAACCTCAGCTCAAGAGCTTCCTGGGTGAATCGCCTCGAGACCTGGTTTTCCTATTTGGTCCCGCAAGAATAAGGACACGTCTGTGGGTGGGCGGGTCTTGGGGTCCTGACGGTCCTGGGCAGCTGGCCTGGCAAGAAGGCTCAACCTCCCTTTAATGGTCTAGGGAGGGCCTTCCAAGCTTTCAGAGACGCAGAAGTCCTTTTACAAAATGAAATTTAATGTGGAACATCATATGTAAAACAAAGAAAAGCAGGACCTGGCGGGCATACATTTATTTTGTAGGTTCACATTTATGACATTTATTGTAAACTCCACAAGAGTGACAAACACAAAATTTTGAGATCAGAGAAGATGGGTGACAGTGGCCGTCCTCCCAGCCTCTGCATCTGCTCAATGGCCGTGATTTATTTTGTTACGTCGTTTCCTGGTTGCAAATAGGAACTTTTTTCTGAGGGTGGCCCTGCCGTCGGGGGACAATCCTCAAGTATACAGAGAGAGCAAACGTTTTGTTCTGAGGTCGACCCTAAAATGAATTCCCTTTCTTTGAGCGGTCGGTGATGTGGCGAAGTAGTATCATTCCTGCAATAGCATGTGTAGGATTTCTTGTTTTGCTTTAAGAATATTCCTAACGATATCATAAAAATATAGATTTGACTTAACTTGTAGAATTTCTGAGTCACTGCGTGGAATGCCTTTGGGCAGTGGACACGGAGAATTCTGGAGGCCTGAGGCGGCCTTCCTGCGGACGTGGTGAAATCTATACTCTGCCACACAGAGGCCGGGCAAGGGGCCCACGGTGAACCGCAAGCTGCTCATGTGTAAAGCCCGGTTTTAAAGCTCGGCTCTCAAATCTCCCTGGATCTCTCCGTTACCTCCCTCCTGGGGTTTCCTAGTCCCTTGGCAGAGTCTTTTTTTAATGCTCTAGCCCCCTACAGCAGGCTCCAGACCTTACCTGGAAAGATGTGTGAGGGGAAATGCAGCCTTCCCCTGGGACCACCATGGAGGGAGGCTTTGTGGTGGTCTTCAGAAGCCTCCAAGGAGAAGGCGAATCCTAGATAGGGCTGGAAGGTCCCTGGAGCTGCGTTCCCCAAACCCCCATTCTGTCCCTAGCCAGTCTCTTTCCAGGGCCAACCCTAGAGCTTCTGGACTTTATTTTTAGTAATAAAGCCAATATTTCCATAATACTCCAGGGTGCCAAGTTGTATATTAGGCGCTGTGGGGACACAGGGATGACTTGGCCGGGGCCAGGCCCCCAGCAGCTAACAGTCAACAGAAACGTCAGCTCCTCGGCCGGTTCATCTGAAAGAGAAGCTGGGTTCATGGTGCTCCTCAAATATTATTTTCAACATTGACTCGGCTTGTCTCAAAGATCTTTTGATACATTTTAATTCATTTTTTAAGTTCCAGTAAGATCTATTTAAATGTTCACATTCTTCTGCTCTGGCCCCCCTCCTACCTCTGAAGTGGGAGAAAGCACCCTTCAGGCCCTCGGCTCATGATTGATGGCCCGGCTCTTGCTTTGTATCCCTTGGCCTGTAGGTTTAGATCCCAGATTGTTTCAAAATGGCCAGAAGCAGTCAACATGTGGTATCTCCAAAATCTTAGAGACACTAGGTCCCATGCTGGTAATATCATACGACTGAAGGAATTATTTAAGAAAAAATAGAATTTTGTGCTATTTGTTGGTCAAGCCTGAAGACTTTGCTTCTCGGGCAGTGAGGGTTAGAATCCCAGGAAAGCCAATTTGCAAAGGAAAAGAAGGAGAATATCTTGTTTAAGCCCATGTACTATTTCTCCCTTCCCCAGGGTCTCCCTCAGCGGAGGGGGCTGGAAGCCTTGTACATATATCCACCTCACAGCCCTGACAATCAAACTGTCTCTTAGATGAGGGGGTGGGACTTAGCAAGTGATTCTCTATCTCTGAGCCCATAGACTTGTAGGGATAGTTATAGGTGTTACAGATGTGGAAGATGAGAGGAGGTCTGTGAATAATTTTCAATATTTCAAAGAGCTTAATGGGAATTCTGCATTTGCTCGGATATGGGTTGTAGTCTCACCGAGAATCCCCCCCCCCCCAACTGCTTCTTTTTGCTTTTGGCTATGTGGTTATAGTAGGGACTACCTCCTGCAAACCAGGAGCTCTGCTGGCCAAATGGAAATGTGATGAATCATCTGAGCTTTGACAGCAGACAGATCTGGGGTCAAGCCCATGCTCAACCACTTCCTCGCAGAATGACTTTGATGGAGCTACCCAATGTCTCTGAACCTCTATTTTCTTGTCTGTAAAATAAAGACAGTAATAATACCCGTTTCACAGAGTTGTTGGGGTTGGTCCCTAGTAAGCCCTCGATTAAAGTTAGCTGTTACCATTAGTAGCTTTGATTAATGAAAAATGGGAAACTGAATTATTTAATAAAAGTAGCACATTGGTGCACATGGCTGGCTCAGTCAGTAGAGCACACGACTCTTGATCTCGGGGTCGCGAGTTCAAGCCCCATGTTGGAGGTAGAGATTACTTAAAAATAAAATCTTAAAAAAAAAAGTAGCACATTGATAGGCAAAAATCTTACAAAACTTATAGCTCAGAAGGGTTGATTCTTTACACCAGGCGACAGCAAGTGTTTTGATTTTCTGTGCGACTGTGGAGGGGACCTATGTGTATGATTAAAATTTAACTGGGACACTTTCATTTCATTCCCTTGGGCTGACTATGCATGTCTTCTGGTGTCATAAAACAAACTCAGGACCGTAGTGCAGGCCGCATGCCCCGTGGTGACCTCTTTCTAAGCCACCTCTGTGTCCTCTAGATGGGAAGCTGTTGATTGAAAAGGGCAGAACAATCCCCTCTGTCCTGATGCCTGCAGATCACATTCAATCAGGACAGCATCCTATTGATTCAAAAGACACACACACACACACACACACACTCACACACACTTCCCAGCCGGTGACACCGGTGACCTGGGGAGAATGGGGGAGATCGGAGGCCAGGGTACCTGGGAAGAAGGTTTCAATCACACCACCACCCAGTGGTGGGTGGAAGTAACGAGGGCAAATGAAGCCTGTTCTAGGATTTTGCTTAATTCTCAATAATCTCACTGCTACTCTTTATTCTTGGAGGTCTTTCTAGGCAATACGTGGAGACTCATGGTTTTTCTTCTTTTAAAAAAAATACCATGAGCCTAAAACTGCTCAAAAAATAAAGACTGTAAAAAAAAATATGTGTGTGCATGTGTGTGTGCTGAAAGCAGCACCAGGAAAAGTAAAATTTGGTTCCCAACTTTTCTTCGCGTCAATGTTACGTGACTTGAAGGCTAGAGCTTCCGATTTCCCTATTTATCGAGTCTGTGTGGAAATTTCCTGAGGAATGCCAGGCCTCCTCCCCTCCACCCTGACCCACAGGCTCCCCAGGCTCCCTTTGCAGTAGATGCTTTCTAGAAGCTCTCTCTTAGACTTTCTTTTTTGTTGCACAAGGACGTTGCCATGAATAACAAGGTCTTTTTTCCTACAATTGAAGGCTTCAGCTTTATGACAAATGGGATAAATTCATTTTCTCCTCTAGAAGACACCGAAATGTAGTCGTTCATTGAAAGGGGCGGGGGAAATGCCCTGTTGAAATCCATTTAGTTTTAGTCCTGACTAAAATGAAAGAAATGGAGATTAACAATTCAAAAATGGAGCTGGTTAATTAAAATGAACTCCAATTGTACAACTTGCCATGCCCCTCACAGGGAATCATTTCTTTTCTGCTTGATTATGATGATGAAGACGTATTTTTTACTGGGATAAAATGAAGTCCTTCTTATCAGAGAGAAAAACTGTTTCCCAAGGCTGGCTGTAGAAGTGTTTGCTTTTCTAGAAATAATAATAACAGAGCTTCTCAAGTGACACATTAAAGAAAGTTGCTCAACAGACCTAACTCTGTATTTGTGTGTGTTTGAATATGGGGGAAATTTTCTCACATAGGAATCTAAACTTAATAAGCCAAATGCATTTAGATTTCTACGGTGGGAACTTTCAGAATTGTAAATACCTGAACAGGTACACAATTTCTAAGTAATTCTGATTTACTGAAGACGTACTCAAAAAGTTCTGTGTCTGTGTCACATGATTTATTGGATATGGCGATTAGCATGCTCTCGAATTCCCCTCTTCCCAAAGGAGATGATTTATCCTTACATGGCTAGTGCTACACAGTCATGTAGATATGACGCTGTTACTAAGCAAGACATCACCTTTTAAGAAGACCTCCCAGAGAAATGAAGTGATTGTAAAGGAAGTAGAGGGGCTGGGGCAAATAGAACTATAGGTTTTCATCTCTGGAATGATTCCAGCTCTGCAATAGGAGAGAGCAAGACTCTGTCCTAAGAGCAAACTCCACTGGCTCCCGTGATTACAAGGGACACTCTCCAACAGGGAAGCCATTTGCCCCTGGTGCAAACCATTTTGCCCACCACCGGCCTTTGGACAACCTGCTAGTAAGGGAAAGAAAGGTTCTTTTATGTTTAAATCTCACTGCCTCTGAAACTGCCCTTCAGAAACCCTATCTTTCCCCTTCTTTCTTTTCTTGGCAACACTAAAAGTCCTTTGTAAACATCCTCCCGGAAAAGTCTCTGTAGATCTGTCTGATAAACTTCGAATGGGGGAGAGTTTAAACTCCTGTCTGAGAACAGATTAGACGGAGAGCTTAAGAGATTATTCCCTTCAGAGAAGTAGCCGAAATCACCAAGCATGAAAAGGTGTCAAGGAGAAATAGAAATGATGTAGTCCTGGTCTTTCTACACAGGGCTTTTTTCTGTCCCCAGAACCCAAAGTTCTTATGAGCCTTGATGCTGATCAGGAGGAAGGAAGGTCCAGGATCTTGATTCTAAATGCACAAAATTGGGAAAGCCAAGGTGATGAAACACTAAGAGATGGGCTCAAAGTTAGAGCTAACTGACATAAAAACCACTCCAACCAAACAGAAATAGCCCATTGAGGGGCACCTGGTTGGTTCAGTCAATAGAGTGTACGACTCTTGATCTCGGGGTCGTGAGTTCAAGCCCCACATTGGGTGTAGAGATTACTTAAAAATAAAATCATTAAGAAAAAAAAGAAATAGCCTATTGGGTCAGAAATGCAAATTGTTTTTTTGTTTTGTTTTGTTTTTTTAAAGAATTTGTTGGTAACCCAGTTTTTTTGTTTTTTGTTTTTTTAACAAATCTGCCTGTCTCTCCTTCCTCCCATCCTTCTTCCATCATGGGCCAAAGAAAATGTATTTGTCTCTTGAAAACATTGATTTGATTTCTTCCTAAATGTAAGATTCCTAAGGAACCACATTGAAAGAGGATATGGATCCTGGCTGGTTTCAAGGACAGCTCTTTCATTCCCTCTTGTCCTACTCCGGTTCCTTCCCCATGGACTATGGCTGGTTGCTTTATAAGCCGTCAACAGTGGGAGTTTCCAATCCCAGGAGACATTGTCAGAGACTAGATGGTGGTTACTTCAAAGTAGGGGAGATTCCTGCACTGGTTGGAAGGGGGACCAGAAAACCTCCTAGACCTTTTTCAGTTCGAAGGCCCCTCAGTCCTGTCCTAGAGGGCCCTTGTGGTTCAGAAGCAATTGGTATGAGTCAAGAAGTCAGACTCAGATCTTCACCCCTCTTCTCACCCAGAAACTCAAACAACAGGTGTGGGGACAGCAGTACGTGGGCAGTATGGTAGGCCAGGTGTTGAGTGATTGTGGAGAAGGCTGCTCTAGACAATATTAAAGCAAAATAGACAAATTGAAACCCTGCTTTTCTTCGAGTGCTGTCTCTTCAGTGAGACCGTGATTCTAAGTTCCTAAAGGACAATGTCTATTTTTTAAAAATTAAGCTTTCTTGAGGTATGCTTGTCATAAAACCAACTGCATATATTTAAAGTGTAGAATTTGATGTTTTGACATATGCATGCGCCCATGAAACCATCACCAGAATCAGATAGTGAATATATCCATCACCTGCAAAAGTTTCCCCGTCTCCCTTTGCGATTCCGCTCAGCCCTAGGTGCCCTATCTGCCCCTCTCCCCCATCTCTAGACAGCTAGATGATTTGCCTTATGTCCCTGTAGATTAGTTTGCATCTTGTAGAATGTCATATAAATGGAATCATAAAGGAATTACTCCTTTTTTTTTTCTGGCTTCTTTCACTCAGCATGATTATTTTGAGATGCACCCTTGTTGTTGTATATATCAGTAACTTACTCCATTTTATTGCTGAGTAGGAATCTATTGGATAGAAATACTACAATTTGTTTATACATTCACTTATTGATAGACCTTTCTACTGTTTCCAGCTTTTGGCTCTTACAAAGAAAGCTGCCTTGAACACTCAGGTATAAGTCTTTGTATGGACATATGCTTTTATTTCTTTTGGGTAAATACCTGGGAGTGGAATGGCTGGGTCATATGTTAAGCATATGTTTAAGAAATTGTTTTCTAAAATGTTTTTACCGTTTTACATTCTCATCAGTGGAGTGTGAGAGTTCTGGTTGCTCCACATCCTTGCCAGCACTCGATATAGTTAGGTTTTTTTTGTTTTGTTTTAGACTAATTTTAGTGGGTGTGTCATGGGGACATGGTATCTCATTGTGATTTTAATTTTTGTTTCCCTAATGACAGATGATATATATCTTTTCATGGGTTGCTTGCCATCTATATTCTTCTTGGACAAAGCATCTGTTTAAATCTTTTGCCCATGGGGCACCTGGGTGGCTCAGTCATTAAGCGTCTGCCTTCAGCTCAGGTCATGATCCCAGGGTCCTGGGATCGAGCCCCGCATCGGGCTCCCTGCTCTGCGGGAAGCCTGCTTCTCCCTCTCCCACTCCCCCTGCTTGTGTTCCCTCTCTCACTGTCTCTCTCTCTGTCAAATAAATAAAATCTTAAAAAAAAAAAAAGAAATTAAAAAAATAAATCTTTTGCCCATTGGTAATTGGTTTGTTTGTTTTCCTATTATTGAGTTTTAAAAGTTTTTATTTTTAAAATTTTAAAAAAGATTTTATTTATTTATTTGAGAGAGAGCACAAGTGGGGGGACGGTCAGAGGGAGAAGCAGACTCCCTGCTGAGCAGGGAGCCTGATGCAGGCCTCGATCCTGGGACTCCAGGATCATGACCTGAGCTGAAGGCAGATGCCCAACTGACTGAGCCATCCAGGCACTCCGAGTTTTAAAAGTTTTTAAATATAATTTGGATACAATCCTCTTTTATCAGATATGTGATCTGCCAATCTTTTCTCCAAATTCTTTTTTCTTTTTTTCTCCAAAGTGTTTTTGTTTATTTATTTGTTTTTTATTCTCAAAACGTTGTCTTTGAAAGAGCTCTTAATTTTGGTAAAATCTAATTCACTAAATTTTTGTAAAGCACTGTGCTTTTTGGTGTTGTATCTAAGAAATATTGGCCTAATCCTGGGTCACAAGGATTTTCTCCTATGTTTCTTGGAGAAATTTTGTAGTTTTAGGGGCACTTGGGTGGCTCAGTCAGTTAAGCATCTGCCTTTGGCTCAGGTCATGATCTCAGGGTCCTGGGATCAAGCCCCGTGTTGGGGTTCCCGCTCAGTAGGGAGTCTGCTTCTCCTCTCCCTCTGCCCCCCTCCCACCCTTGTGCTCTCTCTCTCAAATAAATAAAAAGTCTTTAAAAAAAAGAAATTTTGTAGTTTTACATTTTATATTTAGGTTTAAGATCTATCATGGGTTATTTCTTGAATATGATGTGAGGTATAGATTGATAGATTGAAGTTCCTTTTTTTTTTTTTTGCATTGTTTATCCAATTATTCCAGCACAGTTTGTTTAAATAGATCACTTTTTCTTCACTAAATTTTATTTCTGCCTCTCTGTCAAAAATCAATAGACTATATACATGTGGTGTCCACTTGTGGATTCTCTGTACTGTTCTATTGATCCATTTGCCCATTGCTACACCAATATCATATTGTGAAGGTTACTGTAGTTTTATATGGATCTTGAAATAAGATCGTGTTCAGTCTCCAATTTTGTTCTTTTTCAAAAGTGTTTTGGCTATTCTAGTTTCTTTGCATTTCTAAATTGGACAGAACTAGCCTTCTGTGGGACGTACAGACGAGAGTCTAAACTTTAAACCACACTTGCCATCAGCTCCTTATGAAAGAGGATTCAGAGATAGATACTCAGTCACTATCACTTCATTTAGAAGTACAGTACACAAGTATCTTGAAGGATAGGTGTTTAAATAACTTGAAAGACAGGAAGCGAGGGAGGAGGGAAGATAAGCTTCATGGAAGAGATGAAATTTATTGGTAGAAATTTGATAAGTAGGGAGTAGATGGAAGATGAGTTAGCATCCAGAGAGAATAATATAAAGTATGTTCAGCAAGAATTCCAATTAGATTGTAAGAAAGTGTGCATAAAGAATACAATGGGAGACAAAGCTGAAAAAGTGGGTTGTCTTCAGACTATAGAGAGTCTTGAAATGGAGGTTGAAGAGTTTGTGCTTAATTTTCTGGGTGATGAGGAGCCATGATGTTTTTTTGTTTTGTTTTGTTTCAGAGAGGAGGGTTTTTAAGAGGGAAGGGATTGTCATGAGAGTTGAACCAACAGCATTAACTGAACCACCTCAAGCTCACATCCTGTTACAGATCCAATCACATCTCACCTGCTGGCCACTGGAGGCAGGAGGAGGAGGAAGAAGAGGAAGGGAGGGCTAGGACTTGTGGGAGAGGCTGGTTGGCCACAGGGCTTTAATTTCAATGGAATGTTTTCATGGGCATTGCCTTTCCCTTCCTGGATGGGTGAATGAGTAGAGTTTCCTTGGGAGTGTTTTTCTTGGGCACTTTCATTGAGTTTCAACTAAAAACACAGGATATTGGTATGGATCTTCATGGTTTAGGTTGAATTGCAGGCCACTCCCAAAACTTCCTTGAGGTTACATTTTATCCAACCCTTCTCACTGTTCAAATGCCTACTGAGCACAGATTTATAGAATGCCAAAGCTGGAAAGGGCCTCCGGGACCATCTGAACCATCCTTCTCCTCTTACTCCCACTGTTCTGTGAAACAGTGATAGTGGGAGAGTAACTCGATTCCAGTAACATGAATCTGATGGTACCATTTACTCTGTAGAACCCTTCAATGGCAGCCCAAGATCTTTAGCTGGTGTGACCATGCATCCTGGTCTTCCCAGAATAGTCCTAGTTCTTCCTTGTTCCTCTGGTGCGATTATTCATAGTGACCCCAGTCACTCTCCAAAGTGAACCAATCTGGATGAGAAACTGTACGGTCACCCTAAGTAATGCTTTCCAAAGTATGGGCCATCGTGTGGAGTCAGGCATGGGGGTGGGGGGTGGGCTCTTAGAGTTACTGTAGAGGGTTTGAGTCCATCATGCTTCTAGAGTTTCTCAATCAGCAGAGCAACAGTAAGACTGCTTCATTTTAATCGTCTAAGATGAATGTTGAAGTCAAGTATAAGAATCCCTGGAACATCCCTGGGGACATAATGACCTAAGGGATCCAGCCCGCTTTATCTGGCCCTTCCCCTCCCTGCTCATCTCCTAACTGCCTGTGGTCCTGCCCTAGGGATAATTCTTGGTGACAAGACTCTGCCACACTGTTCAGGACTCAGTGCTCTCGAACACGTTTCCGTCTTCTGGAAGACACGTGCCACTCCCACCTGTCTTGTCGGACTCATGAGTGCCCACCCTTCCTTCCACGCTCAGAGTTGCCACTCTCCTGTCGCCCTTCCCACACAGGGCAGAGCTGAACTCTCTCTTCTGAGCCTCCCTGTGCCCTGTTCTCTTCTGTCCTGGCACCCCCCGTTAACACTCTATAGGGGCTGTATTTGTTGACATGCATGTCTCCCTCTTGGTCTGTGAGCAGCTCAAAGACGGCTGTCCCTAAGCTTTGAGCATGGTGCCTGGCCCAAGGAAGGGATGCAGGAAACGTTTGCTAAGTGCATTCATTCAATCTGTATTTATTGAGCATTAACTTTGTTCCAAACACAATACGGCAGGGGACCCAGAAGGGTATGCAACAGTATCCCTGTGACTGGGCATTATAGCCCAATCCCTGAGCCGACGTGGCACGAGTGTGTGGGCCAATCTGCATCGTGCATGTGTGCATGCACATGTCTGTGCTGGCTGGAACCTTGGGCTCCTCTCAGGAAGCCAGAACCCTTCAGAACAAATCAGTCTTTTTCCGTGCAGTTTCTTTGTGAATTAAGAAGCATAAATCTCTGATCTATTTAAAAACAGGGAAAGGGAAGTCTGTGGAGGCTAAAATAACTTTCTCAAGGTCACCGAATTGTGTGGTTGGTCCCCTGGGAGAGAAGCCTTGTGCCTTGGACCCGGCTTCACCCAGGGGGAGGGGTGACTGGGATCCCACCAAGCCCTGCCCACTCACATGGGAGGTGGGGGGAGGTCCCCAGGGTTGTGTGTAGGGGACAGGCCGGCTGTGTCGGTGCCTGTCACCAGGCAGGGGCCCCTCCCAGGAGCTGGTCCAAAGCCTCAGAGGCTGAGCAGAAGCCCAGCAGAAGCCCAAGTGCTGTTTGTGGTGAGGAGGACTCTGTTCTCAGTGGTTTATTTGTCTAATTCCTGGAGTGAGAGGGAAGGTTTGCAGCTGGGGCTGAAGTAAATACCAGGTCCTGAGGAGCTCAACAAAGGATAATGCAAAGTGCTAAAGCAAAAGAAGAGGGAGATGCAGAGGGAGAGAG
Organism: Halichoerus grypus; assembly: GCF_964656455.1. Taxonomy (NCBI): domain Eukaryota; kingdom Metazoa; phylum Chordata; class Mammalia; order Carnivora; family Phocidae; genus Halichoerus; species Halichoerus grypus. The sequence goes on from NC_135712.1 coordinate 72,655,855, forward strand.
GGAGGGGGAGGAGGAAGGTTGAGGGGAGAAGGAAGATGGGGGAGGGGAGGGAGAGAGATTGAAATCTGGAGACCCTCAGGCTGAGCCCTGATTCAGCTGTGGAGAGGGAGGAAAGATTCAGTTTGCCCTCAGAATTCGGTAAATCTGTCTCCTTCTCTCTCTCTCCCCACACCCACCACCCCACTTTGTCACCCCAATTCATTTCTGCCTTGAAAGAACCCTCCCCACCCCAGCTCAGAGAATTCTTTCTCCTTGCAGTCGGAGGTTTGACAACTTTGGGCTGCCCCTGGGTTCCTAATTTGGGCCTCCTCCTCCCTGCTTTCACCACCTCCTGAATTCCATATTTGAACTCTCTTCAGGACAGAGAAGAGTGAGGCTAAAAGGGGGCCTCCCAAAGGCCCAAAGGGAAAGGTGACAACTCCCGCGGGAGGTGTCAGTCTCCAGGTCAGGCTGGGGATGGTGGGGGGGCCACCCTGGCAGAAACCCAGGCCAGCCTGCTCTGTCCATGGCCTGGGAGCTTGCCCAATCTCCCTTGAGGTAAGGACTCCAGCTCTGAGCCTCTATTAAATTCCATAACAGGCTCTTCCAGTTCCAAGCAAATAAAGAGCCACAGGGAGGGGAAAGAAAGTGACTTGGAGGTGGTGGAGAAATGCCAGGTGCTGGCATTTCTGAACCCTGAGCCCTGGATTCCTTAGCAACCCTCAGGCTTTGCCAGGGGCCTCCTTCCGGCAAGCCCCAGGCCTTCTCCCACCCCCCACACTGCGTCTCTCTGCTGCTTGAATCCTCAGCTGGACGCCCAGTGCCTCCTTGTCACTTGCTCGGCATGCCACGCATGCCCTTCCACTTCTTGGGGTCACTTGCCTCCCCTGTGGGCCCATCAACACACCCAAGTATAGCTGAGTGTAAGGAGGCCAAAGGGATTGAAACAGCTTTCACTGGAGAGAAAAAGGAAGGGTATTCCTGTGTACTGAGGGGTTGTGATGTGAGGGGCATGCAGTCTTGAGCTTCCGTCTGGAAGGCTGTCTGCAGTGCGGTGGGACACCCTGCGCAGCGACCGCCCTCCCCCTTCTGGGAAATCCGGCAAAAATCCAGAAAGTGGGAGCTGCTGCAGGAGGGCCCGGCAGGGTGGCCAGAGCCCTCCCCAGAGCCTCCTGGGACCAGCCTGACAGCACGGGAGGGCCCAGTGTCCCGGACACCCTCCTTGCCTTCCCTTCCTCCCTTCCCACTTAGCTCCCTCGAGTCAGGAAGGCATGGACTTGGTGCCTGTTCTAGTACTCAGCACATAGTAGGTGCTAAACATATTTATTGGATGAACGAATGAATGAATGAATGATGAAAACATGAACCAAATAGGGAGTGGAGTAGTGAGAGACAGAGGAGGTGGAAATCGGGAGTGGGCAGAGCCTGGGGACAAGGGTGGAGAGATGAGAGATTGAAAGGGAGTTCTGCGTTCTGGGGCAGATAATGTGCACTTGCAGTCCATGAGTCACACCCAGCTAACTGGGAGGCCAGCATAAATAATTCCACAGTTCCCACTGTCTGCACACACCGACCCCCATTCGGCAGTAGGCCTATTGGGACGGTAATTCAGGGATTCTGGTCTCAAAGCTGGAGGACCCCTGGGACCATGGGATCCAACGCTCCTAAATAACAGATAAAGAAACGAGTTAAAGGCAGGCAAGTGACATTGCCAAGGTCATTCTGAGTTGGGGCAGGGCCCATACCATCTCCAGGTCACATTCTTCTGGTTCCACCTGTCCTCCTCCAGGGGATTTGAAGAGGCAGATTTTCCTGGACAACATTGATTGATGGTTGTGACTCATGAGCACATGGAACCAGTCAGACCTGGCCTTTCTCTGCCCTCCCTTTTGAAATCACCTCCAGCCCTCGAGCCTCTTGTAACCTCTTCTCTACTTCACCCCTGCTCTCACCAACCAAGCTGCCTGCAATCCCCAACCTTTAAAAAAAGAAGCACACATTTTGCTAGAATCATCTCAGGGGGCCCCTTATAAGAAATTCTTTGTTTATATCTAAATTCCCCAGATATTGGGGGTGTCTCACTCATCTGCTTCTCCACAGAGACAGCACATAGTAGGTGCTCAGTCAGAGTTTGGTGTTGGGAGGAGGTAGGGAAGAATGGAGACCAGAACTCTAGGCAGCCTGGGGAGTCATGAACTTTATGAGCTTTGTTAGTGGGTCTTCTCAGCAAAGCCCTGCTCCTGTGGTGTGGCCAGGAGAAGTGCTTTTTTTTTTAAGATTTTATTTATTTATTTGAGAGAGAGAGAATGAGAGAGAGCACATGAGAGGGGGGAGGGTCAGAGGGAGAAGCAGACTCCCTGCCGAGCAGGCAGCCCGATCCAGGGACTCCAGGATCATGACCTGAGCCGAAGGCAGTCGCTTAACCAACTGAGCCACCCAGGCGCCCCAGGAGAAGTGCTTTTATGTGCCTGTTAGACAAGCAAAAAATGCTTGCTATTAGTCCTGCATTTATACTCAAATATATGCAAAGGACTGAAGTCGGCTCCCAAACCAAATTAAAATCAAACCAGATCATGTAGGTAATGGGGACTGTTGCTGGAGTGGGCTTGTGAGCCCCTTGCCTTTGCACATGAATTTCCAGAGATGCAAGCACAAGCTTCCTTCAATAACAATTCATGACTCAGTTCACTTGCAGTCTAATTCCAGCGTTACTATCTCACGGCCGTGAGTAGTCAGGAGCAGCTGTGGGATGGGCACTGGCAGAGGACACATCATGTGAATTTTGTTTTGATGGCTCTTTTGGAGTGGGGTCTGCAAAATTACATATTCAGTTACTTAAATATTTCAATCAAGGGGGAAAAGAAAAACACGAGGAATGGCTTTCAGCCATACTTCAAAGATGGCAGCTAACGTGCTCTTACAAGGTCATAACCAAAGTCAAAGAGGAGTTTAGAGATTCCCAGCCTGGACTTGTCATAACCAATAGTGTTTCTTGTAATTTCAAGTGATGTCACAGGTAGCTTGAAATACAATTAAGTATACTTTAGCCTAGAAATTTACACACACACACACGCACACACACACACCCCAATGATGCTTGATTACGTACATTTGCCATGTAACACTTTTGCTTAGAGTTGGCTTGTGGGACAAGAACAAACAAGAAATCAAGCAACAAGCAGGCAACCCATATCCAAATGTGGCAAGGCCACTGGAATTGCCTTTAAAAGGAAAGAAAAAAACTTTACAAAATAAAAACTCTCAAATAAGAAAAAATATAAAACTTCAGAGAGGGAAATTCCTATTAAAGGGGAATAATAAATGGAAACAAATCCTGAAAACTTTCAATGTTTGGCTACCATCGTTCCGTGGTGGTTAGGAATATTTTGGGAAATACAATTAAAATTACTTTCTTAAGTTACTGGAGCAAGTGTGTTGAAGTGGACCAAACAGGGCCCTAGGTTTTAACTGTATTCTGTAAAGGGCACAGAGGGAAAGAAGGCTAAAAGGAAGGGTGGGACTGGTTTTTGAGGGGTCTTGTAGGCCTTCCGAAGGAGTCTGAACCTCATGGGCAATGAGGGCTACAGAAGATTTTGCAGGGGAGAGGGGAGAAGGTGGGAGTTGTGTTTAGCAGAACATGTCAGTAGCCTCGTGGAGAGAAATGGGTGGAGGGAGAGGTAAAAAGCCCCGTTGGGAGGATGTAGCAATAACTGACGTGGGAAAGAGGGAAGACACTTGAGCTGGGGTAAAGATGACAGGATAGTATGGTGGGTGGTATTTAGATAGAATTATCCGAGCTCTTGGTGGACAATGATGGCGAGTAGGCGTGAGGGGAGGAGAGGAATAAGAGAGAGCTCTGAGCCTGGGGATCTGGGAGGACGATGGTCATTAGATCCTCAGGTGCTACTCTGGCCAGAATCACAGCCACTGACCACAGGTGTCTGGTGAGCCCCTGAGATGTGGCCAGTCTGAATTGCGATGTGCTGTCAATACAGCACATACACCTGTTTCAAAGAGTAAGTACCAAAAAAAAAATGTCAAGGGGTGCCTGGGTGGCTCGGTCGGTTAGGCATCTGCCTTTGGCTCAGGTCATGATCCCAGGGTCCTGGGATCGAGCCCCGCTTTGGGCTCCCTGCTCCGCGGGAAGCCTGCTTCTCCCTCTCCCACTCCTGCTGCTTGTGTTCCTGCTCTCGCTATCTCTGTCTCTGTCAAATAAATAAAATCTTTAAAAAAAAAAAGAATGTCAAATATCCCATTAATAATGTTGCTTGTGGATTACATGTTGAAATATTATGGATATATTATAGGGTTAAATAAAATATTGAAATTAATTCGACTTTTTTTTTTTTAACTTTTAAACAATGTGGCTACTAGAAAATGTTAAATTGCCTACGCGGCTGGCACGCGATCTCTCTCAGACAGTGCTGCTCCCGTGGCTGCCCATTACACTTTGATTCACATCCAAATTTCTCACCATGACTGTCAAGGCCAGCTGACCTCTGCCAGCCTTGCTGGCCTCAGTGTGGGCCACACTCCCTTCGGTCAGCAGGTTTCAGGCACGCTGGCCTTTCTGGTCTCCCAGCATGCCAGTGCTCTTCCCTGCCTCGAGGACTTGGCCTTGGCCGTGGCCCTGCCTGTACCTTCTCTCCCGAGATCTTAACCTGTTGGATCCTTCCACCATTCACACACCATCCGGCACAGATCTCATCTCGAGAGTGCTTCTTTGGACCACAGCTGTTTCTAAAACAGTTTTATCTCCTTCCTGCAATACCACTCTATCCTCTTGCATTTTTATTTTCCTCAGAACACTTCATCTGTATGGCACTTACCTTGTTAACTGTTTTGTTTAATATTTTCCTATCTCTTCCTGATTACTATGTAAGCTTCTAGAAGGCAGGGACCCTGTCTTCTTTCCCTCTGTATCTGCAGTGCCTGGCACCGTGCCTGGCACTTACGGGTGTACAATCAGTATTGATGAATGAATGAATGGAGAAATGCAGAAACATTGGAAAGTGAAAGTTTTGGGGAGTGTCTCAATTGTTATTTGCTGTGTTTTACACCATCCCCAGACTTAGTGGCTTGAGAAAGGACACTGGCCGGCCTGGACCCTGAGAACAGAAGCCACATCTTACTGTCTGAATTAGACTGACTTCATGCTCTTCCTCTGTCTTCATTAGCAGAACTTTAGTATTCCTCTCCGTTAGTATGAGTGTAGTTCTCCAGGAGTCTCCCGCCCAGGGAAATGGTTCGATTGTTCATTAAAGGAACTTCCCGTCCACTCTTCAACGGGAGATAGCGACAGACAGTCTGTGTCTTAAGATTCTCTGAATTGCTCAGCTGGAAATCCCTGCCTTGATGTTTCCAGCAATCTTGGATTGTCACGTGGTGATTCTTGCCCAATTCTAATTATACCCCCGTACGGAAAGACTGTCTTAGACCAGGCTTCTAGTTATCAATACGTTCTGACCTTACCTCCCCTCTTGGAGATGCTGACAAAGCTCTGCTAGGTGTTCTCCCTTACTACAGTAAGCAATGAAGTTATTTTTGTCTTATCCACAGGTCGTGCTCATTTTACTTGGGGCCAGCTTTATAGGCTTAACAGAACCACTGTCATTGTGTGGGGTGACGGGGCTCAGCCGGCCAACTCTTCGGCTCCACATGCTATGGGCTGCGCTGCTGTCATCTTGGGCCTCCACCAGCTGAAACATCCAAGATGGCTCCCTGGAACGTCTGGTGTGTTGGTGGTGACGGCTGGAAGGCTGGCCTTGAGCTACGATACTGGGATGGCGGGACCTCTCTGTCTCTCCAGGTAATCTTGAGGCTTCTCCCTCTCCGTGTGACCGCTCCACCAGATCTCTCTCTCCATCAGTGTAGCTGAATTCTCACAGTGGCAGCTCAGGGCTCCCTGGTGTGCAAGAGCGAGGCTGCCAGCCCTTCTTAGGGCTTAGGCCTTGAACAACAGCACCTCTGTCACCTTCTGCTCATATAAACAGTCACAGGGCCAGACCAGAATCAAGGGGAGGAGAAAAAACTCCACTTCTCCACTGCGGATCTCCCAGAGAGCTGAATTCAGAGACTGAGATGCTTGTTAGCCATCATGATTGGGGAGAAGAGTGGAACCAGAGGCTGGGCAGGGCTGAGAAGGTGGGGAGCCTTCTCCTCAATCCTCAGGCTGAAGCCCTGGGGCTGAGTCAATCCTGTTGCATGAGCAAAGGAGCCCAGCAATGTTTTCTGAGCAACCCCAGTATGCCAGGGAGGCCCTGGGCTGATCTTAGCAGAGGGATGCAGAGAAAAGCATCCAATTGTTTCTGTGTGCCGGCCTAGCAGGGAGAGACCCAACAAAGACACTCAGGACTCCGGAAGATAATAATTAAATGCCGAGCGGAACTGTAATGATTATTAGCATTGCTGGCATTCAGAAAAGAAAAATAGTTTCCCTAAGCTGTTGTCAAAGACTCATTTTCTTAAAATATAAACATTCCAGTTATAAAAGTAGCATACCCACTTTACAGAATATTCAGAAAATGGAGAAAGGAAAAGCCTCATCCATATTCTCCTTTCCTAACCCAGCCACTCAGACAGTGCCGGCGTGCTCCCTCCCAGCCTCGTCCTGTGAGTGGGTGCTGTGGGTATGCTTGGGAGTTGTTAAGGAAGGGTGGCTTTGTGGGGCTTACTCACGGGGTTACAGAGAGGACTTCTCGGTCCTTTACAAAGGACCCACTGGGAGAAATGGCCCGGTGAGGGCTCTTCCTGGGTCTCCTGTCATTCATCAAACCAGGACGGCCAGAGTGAGTGGCAGACAAGGGCAGTATAAAGAGTCTCCCGGGAACTTTGGGGAAGGCAGGTCTTGGTGGATCCCTGGTAGGGTAAGCAGGTGCACTGGGGTCTGAGGCTGTGCCTGGAGGTGGGAAAAAGACAGAAGGAAGGAGGCAAGGAAGGAGGGAGAACATGCCAAGACAAATGTTGCCTCGGGGTGCAGGGTGAGGGTGGCATGGGCTTTCTTTGAGGCCCTGGGTGCCATGGTCAGCCATTCATATGCCTTGCCCAGGCTGGCCAGAGGTAACATCTTCTGTCTTCACTGACTGGGTCCACAGAATTGGGTTGGGCTTTTTGTTTTACTGGCCTTCGGGGCTTCAGGGGTCACCTCCTCAGTGAAGCCTTCCCTGATTACCCATTCTAAATTAGACCCTAACCCCACTTCAGTCCCCTTCTACCCTGAGTCCTATTTTAGTTTCCTCTTAGTATCTACCACGAGTTGACATTCTCTCCTTCATTTATTTATTTCTTTTCTTTTTTATTGTCTTCTGCACATGGGAATAGAATGTGTGCTGAGAGCCACGGCCTGGCCTATCCTGTTCTCTGCAGAAGCTCTGGTGCCTGGAACAGAGTAGGCACTGCACTAATCCCTAGTGATTGACTGACTAGCCAGTCCCCACCGGGAGCTGCTTCGTTGGCCAGTGACCCACCCTGGTGCAGGATGCCCCTCCCTGCGGGTACTGGGTCCGGAGCTGCTGGTGACCCGAACAAACACTAGCGTCTCCTCTAAAGAAATCCCTCAGGTAAGAAATGCTCATTTTGATCTACCACAAAACCGAATGCAAAACACTGGCAGTCACAGACAGGAGAGAAAAGCCCAAACACATTGTATCTAGAAAGTCAGCAACCGCTTCATGCCTAGGGGACATTCAGCTTACAGGGACCATAAATGCAAGAAGCATTTTTTTCTGAGGTGGCCTCATCCATAGCTGGTGCTCTAGAATCACGTGTTACACCCTTCTATGCTTTCCCCCACTGCTTTCCCTGGGTCCCAGTGTGACTCATTCACCTATTACAGGATGGCTCTTTTTCAAAGCAGCCATGCACATAAGATCTTCAAAACCGGATGCTTTTCTTACTTCTTAAAGTTTGGGATTTACTTTGCCATTCCCTCTGTAGAATTTTTGATTCTGAAAAATTCCTGGTAATTCATTTGTGCTGAGGATCATTAATCTTTATGTTTAAAAAAAAAAGTTTGCCTTCGATTGCATGTATTCTCTGACACTTGGGAGACAAGAGGAAGGAAGGAACCTGCAGTTCTCGTGCCCTGAGAGATTTTAGTTATGCGTATTAAAGCAGCAAAGCAGGACTGAGAACAGATTTCCGGCTGCTCCAAATTGGTTCTGGTTACGTATGTAGCAAAAGTGCATGGACCGTGGAGACTGAATTTAGGCTTCCCTTGGAAGGCAGCAGGAAAGTGTTACTCATGCAACCACGGAGACAAGCTTTAGAGCGGGGCTCAGTCCCCTCCGACGCTGCAGAGAATGAGGGAAGGAGAGCACTCCAGCCAGAAGATATGGGTTCCAGAGACCTACTTTCTAGCTGCCTCCGGGGCCAAACCAACTACTCTCTTTGAAACTGATTATCCACATTTGCTAACGGGTTAACATTACCAGTCTTACTTACCTACATGAATTGCTTTTGGGATCAAATGAGGCGGTGTTTGTGAAAGCATTTTGTGAACCTTGAAGTATTATTCAAAGGTCGGTTGTTGTTTTTACTAATATCCAGCCTCTTACTATACTGGTGTATAGCTTTCTGAATGCTTCTGTGTGGCAGGCACTGTGCTACATGCTGGGAGTACAGAAAAATATGTTGTTTTTGCCTCCAAAACTTGCCCAGTCTGGGTTGGGGAGACAGAGAAGCAGACACTCTAATCCAGTAGCATCAGGGCTGTGTGCGAGGCCTCAGCATGGGACAGGAGGGATGAGGAGGGGTCATAGCAGGTTACTGGAGGCAACAGGATGGGCTTCCGGAAGGAAGTGGATTGAGCAAAGTCTTGCAGGACACGTAGGGTAGGAGGTCCCTAGATGGAAAAATGGAGGAGACACACCCCAGCACAGGACAGCGTGTGTAAAGGGATAGAAGCCAGAGGGAGCTTGGAGGGCCTGAGCCACAGAAGCAGCTTTGCATGTGGGGGGTGCACGGACAGGATGCAGCTTTCTTATAGACAATGAGGCAGGTGAGTAGGCTGGGAGCAAATCACGCAAGTTTTTGAGTCACAGAGGCGAGAGGAAGCCTTTGGAAGTTTTCTCCCAGAGATATGATTGCTGGGATAGATGATGGAGTATGGGTTGGAGGGGGGCATGAGTGAAGGCAAGGAGCTCAGGCTGGAGAGGGGAAAGCAAAAGCTCCAAAACTCCCGCGCAAAGGCAATGACAATGGGGGTGGAGATTCCTACGATAGGGAAGCCTGAGGGAAAGTTCCTGGTGACCCCTGACACTCAGGGAGGAGATGGGTGGGGCGGAGGAAGTCACCTTGAGCCTGGGGAAGACAGAGATAGGCATCTCGTAGGTGCAGGGTTTGAGACCTACTGACTTCCATGGGAAGATGTCCAGTGGGCAGCAGGGTTCTGGTTTGGAGCTCAGGAAAGAATTCTAGATGGGAGACAACAGATTTGATGGTCTTCCTGCAGATGCCAGTCACTGTCCTGGGTGGCTCAGCAACAAAAGAAACAGGACATGGATGGAGTTTTCAGGGGCAGTGACCTTCACAGGGTGGGTAGAAGGAAAGAATCCAGTGACGGATGTTGAGAAGTTGCCAGACAGGTTGGAAGAAGTTAGGAGGAAGAGGTGCCCCAGGGGCTAAGGAAGGAGAGAATTTCAAGGATGGAGTTTGCACCTGGTCAAAACCTCACGAATGTTGACAGAGGGAAGGACAGAAAAGTGACTTTCTGGTTTGTTCACTGAGTTGCCCGGGCCAGAGCATTCTGTGGAGAGGGGGACACAGAAGCCTGGTGGGGAAGGTGGCCATGAGAGGACTGAGACAGGGGAGGCCACGAGGGAGATGTCAGGAGTTCCCGGTGAGAAGGGAGAGAAGTCGCAGGTGGAGAGAGCTACAGGCTTGAAGTTGGCTCTGTGGAGACTGTGGAGAAATAAATGTGCTTACAGGCTGGGGGAAAAAGTGAAAAAAGGTAAGGGAGGTTGAAAGTCAGGAATAAAAGCAGATGTTTTCGTGGACCACACCTTCCATGGAGGGGAAAGGGGTGGCATCAGAACCTGTCCCTGAGAAAGGAGGGAGAACCACCCAGGTGAAGGTGAGCTTGAGGGAAGATGTCAGGAGATGAGGAAGAACGGAGATTAAAGAGAGCTGGATGCCACCAAGGATAGATCTTTACCCGAAGAAGGAGGAGCCATGGTTTGGCAAGGGTCTGGGGAGGCAGAGATTGTGTCCTCACTCATAGCCCATGGCATCCATGCTCCCTGGCCCAGGTACAAGCCCTGACTTCCTGGATCCCACTCCCCAGCCCAGGTGCGCACACTCATCCTCCGCACCCCACCCCACTTCCCGCCCACTGGCACCCTGGGTGGGGAAAATGAAGAGTCATTAATCCAGCAGGCTCAAAACAAAGGCAGAACCAGGCAATGAGGGGGTTCATACCCAGGCTGCAGGTAGAGGGGCATCCACTGAAAACAGAACAAGTTTCCAGGGAGTACAGTGGAGAGGCTGAGGATGGTCCCAGCAAAGGAGGAAAAGCACAGAGCCGAGGCTTGGAGCCCCGGCTGGAGGCTGTGTGCTAAACGAAAAAGCTGGCTTTTAAAAAGTAAGTTGAATTCAGCCCGCCATCAGGTTAGACACTGATTGCTAGATTTCAAGACGATGGACTGTTTGAAATGCAACTTCTCTTTTTAAACCAGTGTGTGTTTAAATATGACTATGGCCTTCCTTAGGTCTTTGTGACTGTGTGAGGCAAGAACAGCATTTTAAGTTACCCTTTTTGAAAGGCTCCCAGCATTAAACTGTTTCAAAATGCCTCTTCTTTGGATGGGTACTCTGTGTTTTGAACTGACAATGGAATCTCAAAGACATCACACAAAAGTAGTTTCAGAGTTCTCTAGAGGATCATATATTGATGCTGCCCCTCCAACCTCGGCCTCCCCATCTTGCCCTTACCTCTACCCCAAAACAACAAAACAAAGAGCACAAATGAGCCGGTGCACTGGGAGGTTCCATGGATCTGCCTCTTGCTTCAACAGAGTTTGGACAGAACAGACTCAGAGACGCCCCTTCCACCAGCCTCTGACCACCCTCCAACCTTTGTTCCAGTCGCAACTTTGGGAGCCATCTTCTTGGCCACCCTCTGCCTCCGGCATGGCCAACACCCTTTTTTGAGCTTAGCTCCTTATTATGGATCAACCACGATCTCCCAGATTTGTGAGAATTATTCCACTGAGGTGGAGGCTGCTCAACCACCTGCTCAACATGCATCCGCAGGGTCCTACACCTCCCTCTGTCTGGGCTTCTATTTCTACCACGACGATGTGGCTCTGGAGGGTGCGGGCTGAGAAGAAGCATGAGGGCACCAAGCTTCTCTTGAGGGTGCAAAACCAGCCCAGAAGCCATCCCACGATGGGGGGGGGGACCCTGGATGCCATGGAAGGCGCCCTAGTTCCAGAGAAGAGCTTGAACCAAGACCTTTGGGATCTGCATGCCCTGGGTTCTGCCTGCTCAGGCCCCCATCTTTGTGACTTCCTGGAGAGCCACTTCCTAGAAGAGGAGGTGAAAGGCAGCAAGAAGATGGGCGACCACCTGACTAGGAACCTCTGGAGCCCAGGAGTCTTTGAGGGGGCCCCCCTAGTGTCTCCCTGGTCCCAGGGCTTGTGCCTGAGCATCTCTCTGCAGCCACTAGGCAGCTTTTTAATCACCCTGGAGCCCTCTCCCAAGCCCTGGATCAAATGGACCACAATAAAGCTTTTTGCCGCAAAAAAAAAAAAACAAGAACAAAAAGCACACAAATGAGTCTTTAGTTTTGGGGTTTTTATTTTGAGGCTTGGTCTCCTCTGCAAGGCATTAATAGCCAATTCCACAATTACCTTGTTAGGTAGAGTTTTAAGGGAAATATCTGTCTGATTCTGCAAGATTCTATTTTTTTTTTAATATTTTATTTATTTGAGAGAGAGAGAGCACACAAGTGGGGGGGAGGGACAGAGGGAGAGGGAGAAGCTGACTCCCCGCTGAGCAGGGAGCCTGACATGGGCTCAATCCCAGGACCCCAGGATCATGACCTGAGCTGAAGGCAGACACTTGAACGACTGAGCCACCCAGGTGCCCCTCTGCAAGATTCTATTTGTATAAAAATAATCATGGGGTCTTAATTATGGAACAGAGCACAAGAAAAAATAACTTTGCGTGTTCGAGAGTATTTGTTCTTCACAAATCTGGGGTGTGGGAAGCCTTCCTTTACATTTTGTATCCCATCCCTGAGCCCATATATCTACTGGGCATTCACTAAAATGAAGAAATGCCTTCAGCACTTTCCCACTTAACTCTTACTCCTCAACTCATATATGGCAGTTGCTTCTGAAACTAATTTGACATTGCTTTTGCCCTTTCCTGGCCCTGTTAAGGAATGGTATTCCTGTTATACATTTTGATGCCATAAGGACAGGTTTTATGGCTAAGGGGGAAAACTGATAGAAGAGAAACTACGTTAGCAGGAAACAAGACATTTTCGGTGGTGGTGTTTGTCGACCCCACTTTTTCTCTAGGCTGGAGTTTTCTGTAAGCTGGATTTACAAAGGTCATGTCTCACATTGGTAACTAAACAAGTGAAATGAGTCTAACATGAAAACAGATCACATGTATGAATAATAAAATAGTAAGTTACAAGTAGTATTCCTTAAATAACATTGCTCTCATTGAGTGATATTTGTAATTTTAAGGGACAAAAGTGCATAGAACTCTGCTTGCGCAGAGGCAGATTACAACTGGAAACATATCCAGACATAGAATAGCCACAGTAAAGCCTTATTATTAATTTAGGTTACAATTATTTACTTGGGTTGCAATCATAGCTCTTTTTCTTACTATAAAGAAAGATTGGGCGCCTGGGTGGCTCAGTTGGTTAAGCGACTGCCTTCGGCTCAGGTCATGATCCTGGAGTCCCTGGATCGAGTCCCACATCGGGCTCCCTGCTCAGCAGGGAGTCTGCTTCTCCCTCTGCCCCTCCCCCCTCTCATGCTCTCTGTATCTCATTCTCTCTCTCTCAAATAAATAAATAAAATCTTTAAAAAAAAAAAAAAAAAAAAAAAAAGAAAGATTTATACAGTTCACCCTTGAACAATGCAGGAGTTGTAGCACCGATCTCCCCCATCTTCAAATCTGCATATAACTTTTGACCCCCAAGAGTTTACCTACTAATAACGTAGTGCTGATCGGAAACCTTAGTGATAACATAAACAGTTGATTAACACATATTTTGTATGTTATGTGTATTACATACAGTATTCTTATAGTAAACCAGAGAAAAGAAAATGTTATGAAGAAAATCGTAAGGAAGAGAAAATGTATTTATAGTACTGTACTGTATTTATTGAAAAAAAAAATCCATGTGCAAGGGGACCAGCACAGTTCAAACCTGCATTCCTCAAGGGTCAGCTATAGTTTAAATAATACTGCAAAAGTCATGTTTAACCTGTTTAGGAGAATACGTTCTTTAAATGACTTTAATGCATTCGTTTTATAAGAGCAAGTGCTTTTGTAAACTATGAATTCAGACTCACTACAAGTATTTGCAAAGTTTACTGCTCTCTCTATTGGATATTTAAAATTTAGATTTTTCACTAATTCAGACTGACATTCTTGTTTGACGAGACTAATTCAGTAAGTTTATTTAATTCAGTACGTGTATTAGTGGAAAACTCTAGCCAGTTGGGGAACTGTGTTTCCTAAATGGAAGGAGTCCTGATAAACAACAGATCACATTCTTTTTTTTTTTTTTTTTCAGAAAAGAAGTGGACAAATGAGAAGGATGGGAAGCAATTTTTTAGGATGAAGAGGGAAAGTGGTGGTATTTTTAACTCTTGTTTTTCAGTTTTCCCAGTAAGATAACAAGATATTACAGTAAAGGATAGGGTCTTAGCAGCAGATATGTGAGCAAATCCCTTGAGGTGCAGTCTTCCTTTGATGTGCCACGCAGTGGACACGATTCTCACTCACATGGCCCAGCTCCAGAATCTAACGTGTGGCCTATTTGTTTGCCACAGCGGAACTACAATGCGCATCTATTTGGGTCTGTTTCCCCATCTTTCACTGCAGATGAAAATACTGGGTTGTAAAATCATCCCAGACCTATGCCTGATACAGCTTCTTATAGCCATAGAGCATGTGTCGAAATGTAGAGACACGTTGAAGCAAGCTGAGGAAAGAGAATCACAGACCATGGATTTGAAAAGGACTTGAGAGACTTCTGGTCTAACCTCACCTTGTCAGGGAAGAAATAGAAGCCCAAGAGACCCCAGGGGACTCGCTCAGCATTTCACAGGTAGTGGCCAATTTGGAACCAGGATTCCTTGACTGTGCGTCCAGTTCCTTGACTACATCACAGAGACTGTGCTCATTCGAAAGATATTAGTATCATAAGATGATTAATTTTCAAATTAACCATTTGACAATAACCTTTCTTCGGTGGAATTTGACTAGTTATATACCGTGCCAGCCATGTCTGCGGTCACACAAATTCTCAGGTTAATCATAATTTGGAGGATCAAAATCTTGCCTGCTATGACATGTCCCCTTCTTTTGCACCAGCAAGGTATACTACTCCTCTTCTCTGGCACTTAACACAGAGTAACTATTATTATTATTATTATTATTATTATTATTATTATTATTTTACTGGTTTGTCTTGCCTACTAGACTGTGAGCTTTACAGCTCTAGAGATCATGCCTTTCTTCTCCCTTTATTTGTATACTGCCTGGTTCAGTAATTATCGAATGAGTACATGAAATTCAGAAGCTATGGAAGAAGCAGTGGGCCTTTCACACAGGGCCTGATGCAATTAGAAGCAGCCCGTGAAGTCACTGGGCAAAGTTCAGGGTTGGCTTGCTGTTTGGTGAGCATCCCTCTCTTGCTGGGGTGGCTTGGGCATCATCATAGCTGACCATGCATTGAGGTCTCCTGTGCCAAACACCATTCTAGATGCTTTACGTGCATTTACTTATTTTATCCTCACCACCCTATGAAATACTATCCCTTTGAGCCCCAAGTTACAGATGAGGCTCAGAGAAATTAAGTTGTCTTGGTCTTACAACCTAAGCAATCTGAAGCCAGATCCTGTGCTTTAAACCCTTGGGCTATTCTGCAATAAACCAAGGACTGAAGCAGACGGCTTGGTCCTCTTTTTTTTTTTTTGGCCTCTAAGCCAAGTTATATATTTGAAAATTTAAATATGACTACCATGGCGAACTTCCTGAAATTTCTCAAACCGGACCTAAATATTTACCCATCTCTGCATTTTCTTTCACCTTCCTATTCCTCCTTTCTCTGCCCGTTGATCTCATCTTTCAGCTCTCAGCTTCAAGTGCCAACTCCCTGAAAAACTTACCTGGTTTCCTCTCAAATCAGAATTAATCTCTCTGTTCTTAGGTGCCCTTTGTTTAAACTTCATTTTTGGCACTTACCTCATCATGCCTGGGATGAGTCACTCGAATGTTTGTCTATCTTCCTAGCTAAACCAGAGCTCTGGGAGTTTGGGGGCTGTGTGGGAATTAATATTATCTTTGTAGCACTTGCAGTGGACCTGCTGGGCACTTAGTAGGTGCGCAGGGTTTTTAGAAACGAGATACCTTTTTTTTTTTTTTTTTAAGGAGTCCAGAGTTGCTGCCTGGCGGCTCTGTCTTTTTTGGGACGCCGCTGTGGGCTGAGATGCCCTTGTCGCCCCCACCCCCACCCCCTCCCTGCCCACTCCTGCCCTGGCTCGGCCTGACGCTTGGCAGTGCTCGGCAGGCCGCGAGGGCCTCTGGTGCCCTGACACTGGCCTCGGCCCAGTTTCCCCGGCTTCTAAATGCGGCCCGGAGCTACCGGGGGAACTGGAAAAACACTGGCAGGCCGCCCCACCCCCAGGCCCTGGCGGGGCCGCGCGGCCGCATTTCTGCGGCTAGGGCCTGCTGCTTGGGAGGCGCTGGGGCCTGGGGCGGGGGAAGCGGGGGGGGGGGCGGCCGGGCGCGGGCGGCTGCCTGCCTGTCAGCGGGAGCGGGCGCGGGCTCGTGTGTCAGCGGCTCCCTCCTCCCTCTCCCCCTGCCGCCGCCCGCCCGCCCGCCCGCCGGGCCTCCCGGCCTCCCGCCGCCGCCGCCGCCCGCTCCCCCCGCGGCCTGGCAGGTTGCCGGCTGCACAGGCGGGGGTTCGCGCCGTTCTCACGACCTCTCAGGTTGCCTGAGCTCATCTGGGAGCTATTCATTTCCTGCCAGAAAGCAGCCAGGCCTGCTAAGCAAACCACCTTGGCCGCAGGGCCGCCGGGGCTGGCCCGGCGTGGCCGCCCTGGCCTGCTCCCGCCCGGGGCCCCGGGCCCCGGCGGCCTCCCTGGAACCCCCGGGCCGCCCTGGCGGGCGCGCGGCGCGGGCAGCTCGGCGGCCCATCTGGTTGCACTTAGGAGCCGAGGAGGAAGCTAGCAGCGGGTTGTTACCGGCCAAGGGGTGTGGGAAAAGTTAATTGACTTTAATGACAGGTTTCCCGGGACGGTGGTGACGATGAGGGGGTCCAGTTTAACCCCTGGGTCCCCATTCCAGAAACACGTGGGGGTGGAATGGGGCTCGAGGAGGGGGCGCACCTCGGAGTCGCGCTTATTCATGAGAGAAGGCTCGCGTCTTGACCGGGGAGAGCTCCCCTTCCAGTTCAGCGCCTTCCCGGCTCCGGATGCTGCCAGGGATGGCGGGGGGCCGGGGCCCTGGAGGGTCTCCATTGAGAGGATAATGCGCGCTGCGGCGGAGGCCGGCGGCCCGCATCCGGACCTGGAGCTTGGAGCTGGGCCTTATCTCTCGGAACCATCGGGACTGCCCCGGGCGGGGGAGAGGAGTAGCCGGGTGTGCCCCGAGGTCGTAAAACTAGGCCAAGCCGGGTCGGGGGTGGGTGGGCAAAATTGCAGTCGTCTTTGAAGCTCCAGAAACAGCCTGGGTGCAGGAGGACACAAGGTCTTCGAAATAAACCCACTCATTTTACGGACTTGGAAATGTCCCAGATAAGGGAAATGACTCATCCAAAGTGACACAGTCAGTTCAGTGGCGTAGCTGGCACAGGAGCCTGAAAATTCCCATTGGGGCCTAAGGTGTCACCCTTTCTCCCCAAATTGTGCAGAAACAGATGCCTCATCTAAGAGTCTCGACCCAAATTCCAGGAAAAAAGACGATTTTCAAATTATCAAAGGGACAAATGTTTACTTCCTTTCCTTAAATCTATTATTCCCTCCCCCAAGAGATCTATGTATACATTTTTGATGATGTTAATAAAAATTCACTTTTTCAGTCGTTCCCCTTTAGTACAGGGAAAGTACAAAGAGATTTAATTTTAGGTTGGTGTAGAGATTGCACTGGTTTGTGTGTGTGTGTGTGTGTGTGTGTGACTTTTTGAAGAACATACATTATTTTTACAAAAATGAGACCCTGGTGCCTCCATTCTTTATGCCAGGACAGTTAAGGACTTCTAGTGCTCCAGAGGGCAGGTTTACCGAATGAAGCATTTAGGCTTGTGTTGGGTGTCTTATTAATAGACCAATTGCTATTATGTTTGTGTTTAAACAAGAGGGAAATCATGAAAAAAATGGTACGATAAAGAGGGGTATGTGTATATATGTGTGTATTTCTTGGGGATGGGTGTTGGGACACCTTTCACATAATGAGGCAAGTAGGAGCCAAATTTTAAAAAAGTATTTTTGAAAACTCTCCCTCCCGTCCGAAGCTGGGTCGAAAGTATTTGGGTAGAAAAGTGCTGTCGGCTAGCTAGATCATTCCTGTGATAGAGCGGCTCTCCACACTGGCCTGTGGGAAAGGCCAGAGCAAGGCGGGGGAGAGGTAAAGCTTTTGAAACAAGACAGAAAATCGTTGGCTTTATCTTTGTTAGGAAGGCTTCAAAGATTGATTTCTCCCGCCTCATCCTTCTCCTCCCAGAAGCCGTTCTGAAAGAAGGGGGATGAGATGAGGCTGGCGGGAGGGGCCGGGCCGGGAGGAGGACTGGCCGGCGGTGCGGGAGGAGGGCGCGCCCGCCAGACCCACAGCGCGGCTGATGTGTCTGGTCTCGCAGGGCTCGTGGTTTTCATTTCCCCAACACCTGGATGCAGTCAAACACCTGGCCAAATCTGACAAAATCTGACAAGCCTTTGTGATGGGATTTGGAAGAAATTCCCTGCAGATCCTGGCACAGTTTAAAGCTGTCCGCTTTGAGTTAGGACTTGTTAAGGAGGGTTATGTGAGCTGAAACCCGAGACAACCCTTTTGCTTCTATCTGGAGCCCACATCTTGCCTGGAAATGGGGCATGACCAAGCGAAGGGGTCGCTTGCTGTTTGTATTAAAGGGAAGATGGCCTGTGTGCCTGCCAGCACGGCCCCCACATGCTTTCTCTATTAGAGCCAAGCGCAGAAACTTATCAAAAACATATGTCTGGTGTTAATCATCTGGACTTGGGCTCCACTTGGGAGTCTAACTAGCTGTCCCTTGGCAAAGGAATCTGTTGACCTTCTCAGCTTGCTTGAAGAGGGTGCAGAGAGGCATCTGCAAACTTTTGGATGCTGGTACAAGGGAATGCCTAACTGCATCTAAGTATTGACTAATTAAACAGGCTCCCAAACTTGAAGGCTGGAGGCTGCCTGTATGCATTTACTTTGGTGGTGTGCTACCCCAGGGACGTAGTGCCACAGGGGTGTCCCTTAATATGCGGTGGGCACACATTACTTGATTAACTTCATGACTTCAGTCCAGTTCAACCTTCCTCAGGAGGAGCTAGTAGGAGAACCAGGACTGAATGATTTACCCAAACTGCAACTAAAAAAATTTTTATATTCTTTGAGAGGTTGACCACAAATTGATCAGGGTAGCCATATTAGATGGGTTCTTGCAAATTAAGTGAAATTTAGTTCATGGAGGGTTGGTAAAAGTTTTGATGGATTTTTAAAAATGTTCTTTTTAATAACAAAAGAACCAATGACTGAATTCTCAGATTACATGTAATTCACATTCTGCCAAGGGCCTCCTCTTTTTACATATTCTGAAATAATCAGTTATAAGACATAGAAGCCTTCACTCTTCTTTTTATTATATTTTCTCAAATAAACTTCCCAAAAGGAAGATATTTTAAGAGCATTTTCAAACATCTTTGGCATCACATAAAAAAGAAATCTCGTGTAAAAAACGAAATGTCATCTGAACTTTTATAATACAAAGGCGCAATCCAATATGAACATATAAAATATATACAAATATAGTGCATGGTCAGTCACTTAATACAGCTCTCTACAAAAAAGTAACTTTTTTAGAAATTAAAAAAAAAAACAAAACAAAATAACCATTAATCACAAAAGTCTTCTCTCCCAGTGTCCAAGTTCCTGTTGAGTGTCCCGAGGGAAGAGAGGTGGGTTGGGAGTTTAGGGGGAGGGGTGACCTGAGCCCCTCAGTTCCGCCACGGCCTCCACATGGAGTCCGCCGTGAGCGAGGGGCCGCTGGAAGGCGACACTGCGTTCGGGCCCACGGAGGTCCCGCTGTTGCTGGTGTAGACTGGGATGACGGGGCCGCTGTGAGCGAAGGCCCCGTTGGGGATGAGGAAGGCAAACTGGCCGTCCGGAGCCGGCACCACCTGGAAGCCGCCGAACACCTTAGCGGCCTCTCCAGCGGGGCTGCCCAGCTTGCAGGGCGCGCCGCCGGGAGGGGGCGCCGCGCCCCCGGGGATGGGCACGAGAGGAGGTGGCGGCGCGAACGGCGCGTGCTGCGGGCCGCCGGGTCCCGGCGGGGGCGGCGGCGGCGCCTGCAAGGCGGGGTGCGGCTGCCCGGGGTAGGTCATGGCGTTGATCTGGGTCATGCAGTTGGCCAGGTGGCCGAGCAGCCGGGTGCGCACCTCAGTGTTAACGCCCTCGCACGTGGACAGGAAGCGGGTCACCTCGTTCATGCACTCGCTGAAGCCGGCGCGGTACTTCCCCAGCACGCTCGGGTCTGTGCTAAGCGCCGCTGCGGGCCAGAAGGAGACAGACCGGTCACCCAATGGCCCTGGCCCCGAGGCCACCGCCTCCGCCCTGGGAGGTCCCCGCGGCGCCCCTCCCTGACCACCCGCCCGCGGAACAGTCCCCGGCTGGGGTTGGGGGAAGGGTGGTGGTTTAGAAAAACCGTCCACCTCTCAGCACTAGCTTGGCAACCGAAGCCGAGACGGTTCCTCTCCATTCCCCGCGGCTTTATTTTAACCCATTCAGCCTCACATCTTCCCCACCCTCCGCGCGCGCGTAGTGACCTTGGGCAGTGCCCTTCCCCCCCCTTCCCCGCCACCCGGGCCTCATTTCCCCAACTCTAATGGGGGAAGTGGGGAAGTGCTAAACCAGATGACCCCCAGGCTCCACGCAGCTCAAAACCGCCACGGTTCTGAGTCTTTTCGTCCCCACCCGCTTCCCCCACTGCCAAGCCACCCGCCACCCTCGCCCCTACAATCTCTCTCCCTCCCTTTCCGGAACAGTAACAACTTGGAGTTGTGGCTATAAATAAGCCCCAGACCGTGGGAACGCAAGAGTGAGCCAAGGCAGTAAAATGTAGCTGAATGCCTCTCACAACCACGGGCGGAAGTCTGGAAGAAATCACCGCGGGGCGAAGGGGACGCCCGTAGAGGGGGACGCGGCGAGCCGCCCTCACCCGTCATCTGCGCCCGCTGCAGGTTCCGGAGGTGCTTCACTGTCATTTCCAGAATGTCCGCCTTCTCCAGCTTGGAATGCCGCGAGCTCTGCACAGAAGAGGAGGCAAGGCACTAAAGTGAGAGCCCCGCCAGCGGCCTCGGAGTCTGGGGTCCCTCCCCCCCGGCCGCGGCGCCGACATCCCCAGACCCTGGAGGGGCCCGGCCCTCCGGCCTCGGAGAACGCAGTGCAGGCGGGGACCATCCCGCCAGCGAGGGGGGTTTCACGTTTAGTACCTGAGAAATGGTATTTCATTTTAATTAAAAAACAAAAAAAGGCAGCATTACCCACTTACATCTTTCTTAAGAGCATCCAAAATCAGTGTTTTCAGCTGGCTCAGACTTTCATTTATTCTTGCTCTTCGTCTTTTCTCCATGATAGGTTTTGATGACTGTAAAGGAAAAAAAAAAAAAGAAAAAGAGCCCTGAGTTCCCATGGGATCTGCCATTTCACCCCGGGGTTTCAAGGGAGAAGGGAGCCCCCCAACCCCGACTTAATTTCTTAGGGCTGCAGAGAGATAGTGGTACTGCCCTTACCTTTCTGTGCTCAGATGCTGTCTTTGGTTTATCCGGTGTCGTGTTGACACTGGCTGGGGTAGCAGCCACCGGGGACGAGGAATTTTTCTCCATTATATCAGCTGGCATTTTCTGTTGCTTTTTTTTTTTAATCCCTAGAGAATTTTATTTTTGGAGTCCTTCACACAAAAAATTGTTTTGTTTATGTCCCTTTCACTTAAGACTCTCACAAAACTGAGCAAGTGCTGAGGGTTTATTATAATATCTTATGGCTACTTGGTGACCGGTAGCGCTATTCCAGGACCAAGGAGAGAGGTAGACGGGGGATTCCACTGTTATCTGCACCAGCTCCGGATCCTGTGTGATCCCCAGGCCCTGGCGGCCTCTATATATATCTGGGACTGCACGCGAACGGCTCGTGTGAAACTTCCCAAACTTTCTTTCCCACAGTAACTTTCAGCCAATGGGAGGAGGAGACACGCGGCACCGCTTGTGGACCGCGCCCCCCCATTGGCCGCCAGGCACAAGGCCTGGCGGCCAATGGCGCGCGCCTGAGCCCGGGGCACCGGAGGCTACAACGTCAATCAAAAGGATTTTAACCCTTTGCTACTCTCCCTGCTGGGCTTTGCTTTAGAGAGGATTTTTCTGCAGGTTTTGCCCCAGTCTAGTTAAGTTCTTCTGGGGCCAGGGTCTTTGCTCTTTATTTACTTTCACATGTGTAATAGAGCTGCTTTGACACTGATAAGAAGTTCATTTGAAATATATTAAAAAAAAAGATTTAGAAGGACAGGGATAAAAGAGGAGAACGTGTGCAAGGGTGTGAGTTACCGAAACATCTAAGTGATTTCCCGCTCAGGAGGATAATGAAAATCGATCATGCAGAAAAGGGACGCAAAAAAAAAAAAAAAAATACTTTTTGTATGCAGAAAAAGGAAAAAAAAAAAAAAAACGCCTCCCACCTTATATTTGCGAATTTTCACAGCAAGGTGGTTTTTTGTTTTTTGTTTTTTTTTAATTCCCTCCCCCCCCGCCCGTCCCTTATTCCTCTTCTGGAGTTGGGGCCTTGGATCCCGCGCTTCCCCAGGAAACAATCAGAATAATTTCCAACTGGGCAGAAAGGAAATGAAAGATGAACAAGAGGGGCTTTGATGGCAAGGCCTCAGGGACGCGCGCGCGCCCTCGCCATCCTTTTCCTTTCCACCCACAGACTCTTGGTTCTGCGGCCTGTTGAGGTGGCGGGCCGGGCAGCAGCCTCTTCCCCTCCTTCTCGCCCCGCGGGCTGCCAGGGCAGCCTCGGCACCCGGCGCGCGCGGGCCCTTTAAGAGCTACACCAGCCGAGCTGCAGTTTGACATCAGCCGGCCGGCGAGGGCGCGCCTGGAGCCGGAGCACGTGCCAGGATGTTTTATTGCCGCCGCGGCTGCGGCCGGGCCGGGAGGATGTGTGTGTGCGTGCGTGTGTGAGTGTGTGTGCGCGCGCCCCGGGGGCAGGGAGGCGGGGGGCGGCGGCGGGCGGCGGAGCGCGGGGGCTGGTTCTTGGTCCCCGGGAGAAGCCAAGAAGGTAAATAGCAGCTGCTGTGCTCGAGCCTGGGAAAACCCCGCCCCCTGCGCCTGGCCGGGGCTCATTGGCGCGCGCTGCGTGTGGGGTGTGTGTGTGTGTGTCCGGGGGCCCCCTCCTCCGGCCCCCGCCGGGGCAGGAATCCGAGGGGGCGGCGGGCTGGGAGCCGAGCCCCGGCGCTTACCACCGCTCCCCCCGCCCCCCCGCCTTTCCCCGGCCAAGGTCAGCCCTTCCGGGCGGGGAACGCACGCCCCGGGGTGGATAGTGGGGAATTATTCCAACCCCCCACTCCACCCCTGATTTCGGGCTTGGGGTTTTAACTCGGCCGAAAGCCTCACTAGCAACAGCCCGGGGGAGGGGTGGGGGCATTCTTGTTTGCTCCTTGCCCCGGCCCTCCCTCCCTCCCTCCCCCCGCGGGGCCCCAGGCGCCCGCCGCGGTCACGAGATGCCTGACCGCACTTAGGAAGCGGCCGGGTCAGCCTCCTGCCTCCGCTCGGCGGCTGCGGTTAAAGCGGCTTCGCGCCGCCCGCCCCTTCCCCGGGTCCAGGGCTGCCGGGCAGCTCCCCCTCGCTGCGCCCGGGCGGCCGCCGGCGGGCGGCCGGGAGGAGGCGGGCGGCGCGGGCGGCTGCGTGCTGCCGGCTGGCCGGGCCGCGCGCCGGGAGGAGCCGCCGCCGCCGCCGCCGGGTGCCACGTGGCGGGCGCCGGGCCGGGAGCGCCAGGGCTCTGGCGGCGGCCTCCCTGGGGGATTTGCCGCGCGGGGCGGGCGACGCGCACTGCCCCAGCCGGCCGGCCGCCACCGCCGCCTCCCGCCCGCCCGCCCGCCCGCCGGCGCGGGTCGCCGGCCCCCGCGCCCCCACCCCCTCCACCCCGCTGCTCGGGAAGCTCGGGGCAGCCCGGGAGCCCAGCGTCTTGTTTGATGTCGCGCTCCCCCCGCCCTCCCAGCCCTTCTCCAGGCTTGGAGGCCGCCAGAGGCCTGGCACACATTTCTCAGACACTTCATTCCTTCCTTCCTCCGAGCTCCCCACTGAGATAATGTTGTAAATGGTTCCACCAGATCTCGTCCGGATGAGATTCAGCGGTTCCTGACTCGGGGTGACCTTGGGCAAGCCCCTCTCGTTCTTTCATTCTGTAGCGCACGCTCTGTGCCAGACACCGTGTTAAACCCTGGGATTACCAAGATGAGAGATACAGTGGCAGTCTGCAAGGAGTTTGCAGTCAACTGGGGACAGACAGACCCTGATTTTCTGATGGATGACGGGGCATTCCTCCATTATTCCTCTCTCTTAGGGCTTAAGATGATGGCCTGACAGAACCTCAAGGAAGCACTAGACCACACTTGTATGGGCAACACTCTTGCCCGACTGGGGGCAGGGATACAGGGGATGAAGAAAATGGTTATTACCCTCAGGAAGCCTACAGCAGAGAGTGCAGCCGACATCTATTTCCCAGTATATTCCTCTGGTCGGTTGGAGGGAGACATCCATGTGTCTAGATAGAAGTAAAATGCTGTGGAGGTTTAGGACAGTTAAATTACTAATAAGTGGTGGTATCTTGGAAAACTTCCAGGAGGAAATGGCATGTGCTTTGTATCTTGAAAAATAGGTAGGATTGGGGCACTGGAAATGTGAGTCATGGGGCTGGGGAGGATGGGAGTACCCATGGCATGAAAGGCCTACAGTCTGGAACTGGAGGTCCTGATTCAGGGAACATAGTCTGGAGTCCAGGATGTATGACAGGCAGGAGTATAAGAAGGGACTGAAGGAGGAGCCTCGAGGCCAAGTCACAAGACCTTTAAACATCTTGCTAAAGGACTTTAAGCCTTCTCTTCAGACAATGGAGAGCTATGAAATGCTCTTGAATAGAGCAGGGACATCAAGGTTCTCCTTGAGAAGGATGGCTCTGGCAAAAGTGTGGAGAGTGGATTGCAGGATTTAGATGCAGAGAGCCCAGTTAGGAGGATTCAAGCGGGTGAAGGAGGTTCCTAAGTGCCAGGTGTAGACTGATACTCACCCGGAAGCGCCTGCCTAGAACCAGCTCACCTGGGCGTTGACTGCACACCGTCCAGTGACCCAAGTTCAGCAGAAGCCTGTCTACCCTTTCATGCCACGTTCCCCCACGATGTGGAGTCTAACTAAAGAGTCATTTGACTCTGACGGTATTTACCTTCCAAGCGTCATTTCCATCTTCCAGGACAGCCCTCAAGTCTGCAGCCAAACCTTTACCTCATTGCAGGCTTGGTTTACTCACTCTTGCCCCTCAGGCTACTCTCTGGGATTTTTGTGTGTTTTTTTTAACACACTGCAGAGTGGGCTGTGCCCTATCATGTTCTGAAGAAATGATGAACAATGTCTCCTTTGTTGACCTGCACCCTGGGCCAGTGGGACAGGACTTTTCTTTCTTATTTTAAACAGATGGAAAGGTGGTGATGACAGAAAATTGTCCGTTGCTTTTGAAAAAAAAGGTGGAGTTTTCCTGTGTATTTGAAATCCTCTCGGTGAAAGGTGATGAGCCTCCGAAGTCACCCTCCTTTCTGCCATGCAAACTTTGCAAGCTTCTTAAAATGCTCTACTCAGCATCTGACTTTTTAAAAACTGCATAAATACTCTGACCCAGATTCTTCCAAGGAACTAAACCCTTCCCAGGGAAGCATGTTAACTCTTTCCAGGTTTCCCCCCAAGTCTGTGAGAGCCAGTGACTTCCTCCACTAAGTTCTGCTATGACATTGACTGCGGTCTGCTGTTGGTCCCAATTAACTAGCTGGGTATGCCACCCCCTGTCCCTTCTAGCCCGAGTCTTTTCTTGTCTCTGCCTCTGTCATCTCTTTGGGATTTGGCACCCTGAAGGTGCGTGGAGAATGTTGATTATAGTCAGGTTAGGGTCTCACTGCTGTGCCTGAGGCAGCTCTCATGGGTCAAATAGTTAATCAGCAACCCTTTTATTGCCACTTTAGGAGTGCTTAGACTGGTAGAATGAGCAAATAACTTAAACACACACACACATTTTTTGAGAGACAGAGGGGTCAGTCAAGTAACCAGAAATGTGCCCTGGATTTGTCTCTGGGCCGAACAGACAAACAAACAAAAAACCTGAACCCATGAAATCTCTGGCCCTCCACCCTAACCATTCAAGAAGAAAATTTCTTTGCAAATGTACTTATACACTATTTTTCAGTATCCTTACTTATCCTGGGCAGTGAAAATAGGACCAAGCCGACACTCTTCCCACCCCCTCTCAAATGGGGAACTAAGCTCCTACACTCAAGAAAAGACTTTGGGAATTGGAAGCCTCCCATTAGATAGAATGGCTTTATTTTTCAGTCCTCCCCCCACCCCCAAAGCAAAGGGAATATTGAACCCTGTTCATCAACAGAGGTCACCTCTTTGATCCCACTGTGAGACCAGCAGAACACAAGGAACCTTTCCCACTGTATCATGCCGGATAAATAGGACCAGGGGCTGCTCTGTTTATCCCCGTCCCCCTTTCTGGGCCACGAAGGGTGATTTTCTCTGTCTTCTGACATCACCTGTTTGCTTTAAACCATAAAACAAATAACTGCACCTCTAGTGAGACTCCCCTTTGTCCCTAGGTATCAGAATGGTTTGTGGGTTTGGTTTAAAGCTACAGAAAAGACAGAAAGTGAGAAAAGAAAAAAGGTATTTTGCCTGAGGACTTGAAGCCCCCCCCCCCTCCCCGTTTTCCTCCGCTTGACTGACTTTCTCACACTCGGATTCCCTGCAGCCTGCCAGAGCCGAGGTAGCTGCCCTGCCAAGAGCTATCCTGGGAGAGCTATTGAAAGAGCCTTGAGTAAGTACACACGGGGCGGATTTCTCCTCCCCCAGTACCTGCTCCGCACCTGTACAGGGAGCAGTCCCACACATATCACCTGATCGCAGCCTTTTCAGAGACCGTGAGAAAAATAAAGCCCGGGCTAGAAGAGCTGTTTGTTGTCTCTCCAGAGCTGCAGGCAGCTCCCCGCAGTCTGAGTGCCCAGCAACAGCACATCGCGGCCGTCGGCGGGGCGGTGCACGCGTGTCTGCCGGTGCGCGAGCCTGGTGGGAAGGGGCGGGAAGCCAGAGATCACCTGCAGGTGCCTCCCTGCCTGCGTTTTCTGCCATCCGCCTGTCCTTTGCTAGAATCATGATGGTGTTCCTTCTAGATAAGAGCCCATATATGCTCATCATGGCAGAATTCACAACCAGGATTTCTTACCTTAAGGTTCACGGAGGAATGCCCGCCCCCGCCCCCTCTTCCGCGGAACCTAAAAAAAAAAAAAAAAAAAAAAAAAATGCCTGGAATGGAATTCAAAATTAAGTCTAGATGCATATTTGGCAGTAGCTTAATATATGCTTTTTGACTGGATGGATGAACCAATGAATGCATCGTTTTTTCCTGAGAGGAGGGTCCATAGCTTTCAGCAGAATTTCAGAGCTTCTTGAAGGGGACCCAGGAAGGTGGAGGAAACTGATCTAGGCAACCTTCACTTACAAGTGTGTACTCTAAGGCCCAGGGGGGCAAGGGACTGGCTTAAGGGCCTGCAGCAACACAGGGCCAGAGTGGGAGCCAGCAGCCAGCTCCGAGCTCTTTCCACCACACCACAGTGGTGTGGACCATGGGAAATTCAGAGTGGGGTTTATAGAGTTGTGCTCACCATGGAAGCCTGGATTTAAAATAGACACATTAATAAAAGTACTTTGAATTTCCAGAACTTTTTTTAAATTTTAAATTCTGAGGCTCTTGAGCTGCTCGGCACCCAATTTTTGGATGGAGAAAGGGACAGGCAAGAAAGCCAAGTGTTTATCAAGAGAAGAGGATTCAGAAATGCTTAGAACAAGAGTCCTGGTTGCCATGAAGAGGCATTAGAAACAACTGCAACTCTGCATTCCATCTTTGATAAAAATAAGTGGCTACTTCTGAACGAAACTGCCTGGTTGGGTTCTAGCCAAGCGGGGACCTCAAGGTGCAAACGGGGTGGAGGCAGCAAGAGAAGCTGTCAACATTGGCTAATAGCAGCCTGTAATGCTTTCTGCTCCCCACTCCCCACCCCCCCCTTGGAAAACTTCACCAAGCCAGTGAGACCAGGGGAATGTGCACTTTTCTGACGGGCCCCCGGAAAGGAAAGGATGGTTGCCAAGAAAGCCTTTTCCAAACGGGGGGGGGGGGGGGGGGTGGGGGGGGGGAGGGGAGGGCGCTCTGGAATGGCTTACCTCCCACATCTGGCCCAGTCACAGCAGCAACAGCAGTGCGGTGGGAAGCCTCTAAACTTGCTTTTAGCTGACCTTTACCCTCTGAACAGGGCTGCAGTGAGTCAAACCTGCAAGTGCAGGGATGAGGAGGGCATTCCCCAGGGAGCGCAGGGTAGCTAACTTGCACCCTTGTGTGTGAAAGGCTCGGAACCACACAGGGGCCGGTGGCTGGGGGGGGGTTTCTGGAAGGCTCAAGAAGGTGGGGTGACGCCTAGCCCTTTAAACCCAGGCCATGCATTTGTTTGGCTTGCTAATAATGGCTGCTCAAATTGTGACATCACGCTAAGTTGCTTAAAAAAATTAAAAAAACCCTCAGCTAGCCAGGAAAACCATTAGGATTAAACTTAGGGCCTGAAGATGATATGGGATGAATGTTGCAACATTTTTTAATTAAAGGGTCAGGGGAGGCAGGGGAAGAGACCTAAGAGGTGGTATAATTGAGCCCAAGAGAACGTGACTTGCCTGAGGTTCAGCAGCCTCTCCAAGAGGAAATAGCAAAGCCAGAATTAGGCTTAGATTTTCTGCCCACCAGTCCAGAAACCCACCTCACCATATCTCTCTAAAAACATTTTGAAATGTCATTTACAGCAAGTGTGGATTTTCCAATTGCGAGCTTGAACTACCTGCTGGTGAGTGAGTTGGTAATGTGAGAGACTACGCCGGCACAGAGCATGGGTGAACTCCGGGCTTGCTGCACTGTGATCTTCTCTCGGATTTGCCCATTACCCCGTAACCTCATGAAAAGAAAGGATCTTGATTTCTGAGTTCCAGCAGATAGGAAGCCACTTGCAGGGCTTAAGTCGGCCTGCCTCCCAGTCAGCCAAAGTGAGCCAAGCCACACACCATCCCTCCTTTCTTCGGATTGCCAACCGGTTTCCCTTATTTGTGCTCTAGAAGGAAGATAGGGGGGCGGGGAGAGAATATGTCCAGGCCCTGAATCTGTGCTTCATCAATACTAGGCTTTCATCGGGACCAGAGAAGACGTGATGATGTTGGAGCACAGAGACATGGAGCTGGTGGCTGACGTCACATGTAGCAGAGGGAGAGGTGAGAAATATAATGGATTTTCCAAGTGGTCGATAGATGGCACTTGCATGTGAAGTACATATTTTTCCTTTTAGAGATCAGGCTTCGGGAACAAGAGAAGATGGTTTAGGCAGGTGCCAGAGCCACAGCTTAAGACTCCGGTGGTTTCCAGCATGGTTGGGGTCTTTGGGTCTCATCCGCAGAGTTGGCGCTAACTGTTCCCTGCTGGTAGATGACAGGGCACTTTCTAGTCCATTACGGCATTTTGTCCTCATATATGGTTTGATGATCTAGAAGGATTTTGGTGGGAGGCTTAGGGAGGGAGAGAACATTCAAGTGGTCAGTGCAGGAGGCATTTGGCTAGGCCATGGTTTACAAGGGGCACAAGATATAGGATAGGTAAGCTTTCTGGAAAACGGTACCTTTAAGGAGACAAGGCAGGGCAGGGAGCTTAGCAGCCAGGGGAGAATCAACTTTTCTTTCTCAGCCATGGACAAAAATAGAGTTTGCAGAAAAATGGAACAGAGGGAAGAAGAGAGATGTCTGTCAACTTGGTATAGAATATCGGTAATCCAGAGGACACATCTTTGGGAGTGTGTGTGTGTGTGTGGTGGGGGGAAGCAAGGAGGAAGTGTCCTTTCTTGTGATGGGGGGAAGGAATCCCACTTAGCAAGAAGATGACTGAGTGGGGTCTGGAAAGGATACAGAAAAGGCAACGGCTGTAGTCTCCCCTGGGCTGAGGCTTAGTTCAGCAGCCAGTGCTTCGCAGAGGGAGACGGGGGCTGTGAGTGAGGGGCCCTTATACAACTCTGGCATCTGCACCACTTTTCCCCACTAGCTAGTTTGTTCTGTGCTGTTTGTATCGCTGTGGGCATAACATAAAATCCCAGACTGGAAAAGCCCGTGGGATTGTTTGGGATGATGGCAGGGAATGGGGGAGGGGCACGGGAGGCCTGCATCCTGCTCCGTGGTTAGTCTGAGGGTCATGGCCCCGGCGAGGAGGTGGCTTCGTGGCTCAGAACGAAGGGGGAGGCAAGCCCCTTGAATCCTCGCCGCGCCAGGGTAAGGACCGAGGACCAAGTGTTCAACCCCAGCTCCCTGACTCTTGTGGGCAAGTGCCCACATCATGCAGTGCATTCGGGGTCCCCTCAGCCCCACTCTGCGGGAGGCGTTCTGTGACATAGGGAAAAGGAAGCTCTCCTTTTGTACGGTTGGACGTCCACAGGGCAGCCTTGACTGAAACCTGACAGGGGCCAGGGAGGGCGAGCTCTGTTGGAACACGCTGGCGTGGAGCAGGCCTGCCTGAATGACGGAGGTCTCTAGATAAAGTCCCGGAGCGTTGCCGGCTCCCGGAGGAGGTTGCCAAGCTGCGCGTGTATCCGGCACGTATCCAGCTGTGGCCTTTCTCTCTCTAGCCTTCCATAGCCATGGGGTGGGGGTGGGGGGCAGCACTCTCGGGCAAGTATTTGATCTCCTTGTCCTCGGTGGCGATTCACCCTCCTCACCTGCCCTCAAAAGTCCTGGCACTTGGGACAGACCTAGACTCCGTGTCTAGGACTACTCGTTATCGGGATGGAAGGATAGAGTCCCAGCTTGTTTTCTTTGAACCGAGTGAACCTGTGTTGGTGGTGGTGAGGTAATTTAGTCAAGGATTACAACTGTCCAATTTCTAATTGCCTGTTTCACTGAATTCAGTTCTGTGACTATTTTTGAGCCCCTACTATGTGTAAGGCAGAACTACACGCCTCTTTTGACAGATCACTTCCGTCCCTGCTGCTATTTGAATGCTGGTCATCTGTGCAGAGTGGTGAGATTTATATTATAAAAATTTCCCCTTTGCCTCCCACATTCTTCATTTCTATTGCTTCTCTGATAAAAAAAAAAAAAAAAGGCTCTGAAACTCCTTACGGTGTCTGGCACCCCCAAATCTTTGGAGAATAAATGCATGACTGAACTTTGACTTAAGGAAATAGGTTTTATCGGCAATTGGGTGAAACCCTCAGAGGGTCAGTGTATTTTTCCAGATTTACTGGATTGCGGAATCTAAGAGGTGGGTTTACTTTGACCACTCCTGGTGGCCACCTCTGGCCAGCTGGGCTGTCCCCTGCAGACAGCTCTACTCTGTTGCAATCAGGTGAATTTAGAGGAGTCTGTGGCTGTCCGTATTTTCCCAGGCCTATCTTTATTGATGGTTATTAAAGGCACACCACCACATGGCAATATGAAAGTACAAAGCAATTCCCGGGGTAAGGTGCGTGGGAAGAAGTGAGATACTGAGCTCCCAAACCGTTCTACTGTAATCATAGTCTGCCAAATTGATGTATAGTTAATCAGTAAGATTTAGGCAGCCAGTTTCTACCACTGGGCAGCAGATGGGAAGGGGGAAAAGGCTGGTGGGGAGATCACTGTTCCTTCTGGAAAACTGGGAAAGAAATTGAGAAGGAGGTCACATGAGAAAGGAGAGGCTGGTGGGCAGTCCCCCAGGTGGAGCAGGAACCCTCAAAAGGTCGGAGGAAGGACCCCTGCTGACTTCTTCGCTGGCCTTCACGCTCTGTTCATGCCAGCCCCTCGCGGAAGATTCTGTGTAACCAAGAAGGACGGCGTAATCGTGCGCAGACATGCTGGGTTTAGTACGTGTAAACACAGCACACAAAAACACCAATTTTTACAGAGCACCCCAACACACCTGTTGCTTTACGATGTTGATGATATTGATAAAGGGGCTGTAAAGTCGAGGTGAAATGGCCTCATATTTAAATAGGAACTTCAAGTGTTTTACAGCTGAGATTTGACTGAGCTGATGATTATTTCTGTTAGGAATGTTGCACACATATCTCTATACGTTCAGGGAAAACGATAGCAGTGTGGCTAGAAAGCAAGAACAACGGAGCCAGACTGCTTCAGTTCATGTTCCAGCTTGTTTCCTTTCTAACTATGTGACCTAACTCTTCTGTACCTCGATTTCCTTCCCTGCTCAATGGGGAGAGAGTCATAGTGCTTATAGGATTGCTGTGACGACTAATATATCACGTGCTTAGAACAGGGCCCGGCATGTCACAAATACAAAGTAAGTTTTCAGCCACTTCTCTCAGTGCTCTCTGTGTATCTGCAGCATGTAAGATAGGTAGCCTCATTTATCGGGGAAAAGAATCATAAGATGTTAGTTAATATTTTCAAAGAAATGGATGGCCAACCACTGTGGTAAATTGGTCCATGAATATTTGGCAAAGCCAAGGCTTCAGCCAGTCTTTTTTGAGTCACAGGCTGGGGGACCAGGAGAAACCTAAAAAATTATCTGGCTCCGGCGCGCCGGGGTGGCTCAGTCGGTTGAGCGTCTGACTCTTTATTTTGCTCAGGTCATGATCTCAGGGTTGTGGGATCCAGCCTGGTGCCGGACTCCATGCTAGGCGTGGAGCCTGCTTAAGATTCTTTCTCTCCCTCTCCCTCTGCCCGTCCCCCCCCACCCCCTGGCTCTTGCGCACGCACACGCTCTCTCTCAAAATAAAAAAAAAAAGAAAAATAAATAAATAAATGAATATCTGGCTCCTTCTCCTTTTCCAGAGAAGAGGGTCTCTACCACACAAGTAGCCCTGCTTTGAGTAATGGAAACAAGCCTCAGGCCCACAGAAGGGAGAATTCTGGATGCAGGCAAGGGCATCAGTGTGGACCTGGCGCGCAGGATGTGTGGGAGGGCCCAGCCCCGCAGGGAGGAATGGGAAGCGCTGCAGAGGGGCACTTAATGCGCAGGAGCAAACCCGGGCAGGCCCTCGCTGGATCCAGTCACACTTAACGTGAGATACGATTGGTGGAAAGATGCGCGTCTGAGGCCTTTCCTGCCCCAGGGGTGCTTGTAGATGACCATATAGTTTATGGTCCCGACTCGGTCACTTCTGAGAGTGAAAGGTAGTGTTGTTCACAATCAGGTCGGGACACTTGGTGTAATTTGGGACTCGTGGCCATCCTACTTCTGTGGCCTGTGGTGACATGTTCTCCATTGTTCCTCTGGCCAGTCAGCAGTCTTTTTATCAGAGATGCTTCCTGAGGAGGAATATTATTCTTAGTCACTGATGTCTTAGCACTTCTATGTCTCTGGAAGGTGATGCCATTGATCTACCTTCCATAAAGGGAGGAGCCCCATTGTTGAGCCTAGAGGACCTTATTCGGGGTATCTAGGAGAAGGGAGGGTCAGAGGGCCTCCCTCTGACCCTCCCTTTATTTATTTTTATTTTTATTTTTATTTTTATTTTGGTCGGACGGTTGCTTACAGTATGTGTGACAGGACTTGGTCTCCTCTTCTGTAGAGCAGACAAGTACGTCTGTCCACCTTCCGGTCTGCACCAGGCTGTGTGCTTTCATAGCGATGCCACCAGCAACTCTTGCACCAGCCACCATGGCCGACAACATCCGTGTGTCTTGGGCATGTGTATGCAAAGAAAGCAAGTGCTGTAGTTTGAAATCCAGGCCCTTGTTTAATGGCAGAGGGAAGACCCCAAAGGAAGGAGCTTTTTCCCCACCTGACATACTTGTATTTGACTAAGTCTTTTATGGAAGAAGAAGAAGAACAACAACAAAAAAAACCCCAAAACGCTCCCCCCACCCCGCCCCCCGAATAGGTCAAAGTCAAGGTTTGCTCTTTGTTATTTTCTTAAAAAAAGACAAGAAAGAAAAGAAAACTGGGTCCCTTGCCTGAGTGTTCTCCTATGTGCCTATTTAATGATTAATAATACCTTGTGGGCTATTGTTTGATGTGGCCTCTGCTGGTTTGAACAGGAGAATACTGATTCACTCTTGAGGCATTTATGAATCACAAGTGTTTACCCTGAGACAATAAACGAAAGGGGGAGATTGAAAAAAAAAAAAAAACCCACCCAAATATGTTGAATTCTTTGAGCAAAAACTGGAGATAACAGGAGATCTTAGTCTTTGATACCCTGTGTGGGGCCCATTGCTTTCTCTCACAGAATAAAGACCATGTCAAATGACCAAGATGAGGCATTTGAGTTTTATAGATTTTTCCTTTCACTTGCTGATAGGGTTGAGGCGTTTCCCCTTGTTTTCCAGGTCACATGCATCCCTTGTCTTCCCACCTGTCTGGTCCCTCCACGTCAGTTGTTTAGAAGGGAGTTTCTGGATGGTTCTTTAGGGGCACTATTTCCCCCGAGAGGGTGGATTCAAGAGATGGAGAGACCCGACAGGCCTCGGTGACAGACCGGACCAGGGCGGCTAAGGAGGAGCCGCTCCCTCGATGACACTTGGTTTATCACAGTTGCACTTGCAATAATAGGTCCTAGACTTTTTTCCCTTCTTTCTGCCCTGAAGCCTAGAGTTGAGTGAAAAAAGATTGCTACTTTTGCCCCTGATGGCCCTTTACATTTTTTTTTTTTGAGATAGTTTTAGACTTACAGAAAAGTTGCAACAATACTAAGAAAGCCCTCATACCCTTCACCAGCTTCCCCTGTGTTCATCATCCTACCTAACCATGGAGCAGTCATCAAAACTGAGCAAATAATCTTGGTCCAGTGCTATAAATGACTGACTTCCTTCCCATTTCATTATTTTTTTCTATTAGTTTTATTTTATTTTATTTTATTTTATTTTATTTTTTTCTTTTCCAGGATCTCATCCAGGATTCCAGGCGCATTGAGTTGTCTGGTGTCCTCAGTCTACTTCTCTCTGTGACAGTTCCAACGTCTTTCCTTGTTTTCATGATGCTTTTAAGAGTATTGACCAGTTGTTTTTATAGAATGTCCTCCTGGGGTCTGTGTGATGTCTTCTCACGACTATGTCAGGGAGCCGCGCTTTTGGGGTGCATGTGTCAAGGTGGCGTGCCCTTCCCAGGGCAGCAGGGAAGGGGTGACATGATGCTGCCCTATTTCACTGCCGCTGTTAACCATGATTATGAGGGCAAGTTAGTTTCTGCCAGGGTTGTCCACTGTAACGTTACACTTTCCCCCTCCCTCTTCCCTACATGTTTTGGGGCTGATACTTCAAGATTCTGCAAATATACTGTTTCTCCAAATTTAGACTCTATCAAAGGATCTTGCCTGTGGCAATTATTACTGTAGCAATCTAATAGTGATTTTTGATCTCCCTCATTCTTTTTACATCTATCAATTGGAACTCTCCTTAAGGAGGAATTGCATGATGTTACATGTGATAAAACAGAAATAAGAAATCCGTACTCCTTTGGAGCCTACATTTTCGATGGAGAGAGAGACAAGCAAAATACATGGAGTGGGGTAGGTAGCATATTAATGGGTGACAAGTACTAGAGAGATACGTCAAGTAGGGGAGGGGAGAGAGGCAGTGCTGGGAGCAGCAGGTGTAAATTGCATGATCAGGGAAGGCCTCTGAGGGAAGACTGGAAGCAGGGGAGGGAACCAGCATTTGAATATCTGGGGGGACGCTTTCTAAAGAGGAGAAAGCGCCAGTGCAAAGGCTCTGAGGCAGGACCACGCCTAGCGATGGGCCCTAGGAGAGTGAGGAGGCTGGAGGGGCTGGTGGGGCTGGTGCAAAGTGAGCAAAATGCAAAGGGGAGAGAAGGGGGAGAGGCTGCAGAGAGTGACCGGCCAGATGCTGCAGGCTTGGGGCTGTGGGCTGTGAGGGAGGCCGGAGCCATGGGGATCACAGACTGTGCTTCATGTTACTAAAAGATCACCCTGGCTGCCCTATGGTGGGCAAGGAGGGAGGCAAGGAGACCACAGGTAGGAAACCATGACATTCATCCAGGAGGTGGTTGCACTGCGGATATATTTTGAAGATGGAACTACCACTGTCAGGAAGGGGGTCCTTGTGGCCAGCAGCTTCGGGCTACCTCCAGAACCCCCAGGGGCCATATCCTCCCTCCCCGGCCTTGAAGTGGGGTTTCAGGCCCACGTCTGAGAAGTGCTGGCTGGCCACGTTGAGTCCAGGCACTGTGGCCTGTCCTGGGAGCCTTCTGTCACCTGGGTCCACCTTCCATCTCTCTGCACAGCAGGCCTCTCTCTGCCCCCGGGCCAAGCTTCTGCTCAGGCCCACCCACCACCTCCCATCTTCCCAAGATCCTTCCCATCTTCCAAGGATGCAGCTCTGCCCCCTCCAGCCCCGCTCTCTGAACACCTCCCTCTTTTTTTTTTTTTTTTTTAAGATTTTATTTATTTATTTGACAGAGAGAGAGACACAGTGAGAGAGGGAACACAAGCAGGGGGAGTGGGGGAGGGAGAAGCAGGCTTCCCACTAAGCAGGGAGCCCGATGCGGGGCTCTATCCCAGGACCCTGGGATCATGACCTGAGCCGAAGGCAGATGCCCAACGACTGAGCCACCCAGGCGCCCCTGAACACCTCTCTTGGTGCGGGACACTAACCAGGTCTGCTTCACGTGTGCAGCCCCTGGAGACAGAGACCACAGACGCGTCCGTAGTCTCAGGGCCCCTCAGACACCAGGACCGGCCCCAAGTGCCTCGGCAGCCTGTTAGCTGGTCTGTTGGTATATGGCATACCTTAAGATGAAGCAATTATGTTTCTTCGTAATCATGTAAGTACATTTTGCATTATACTCCACATATGTTCATATTTCCTTTAATATAAAAATAATGTTTCTGCCTCTCCCTCTGGCTAACTCTTCAAGTCAAATGGAAATTCCAGATTTGCTCTCATTGGGCTCCTCCGTACCTGTAGAGGGGTACTGTAAAAAAATAGTTTGAGAAGTCAGGTGAGGGGTGCAGGGAGAGGTAGATGTCACCGAGGGTTCATTTGCTACTAAGAGATTTCTCTTTATCTAGTGATTGATTTTATCTTTAAAAAATGCATATGGTTGGGTGCCTGGGTGGCTCAGTCGGTTGAGCGTCTGCCTTCAGCTCAGGTCATGATCCTGGGGTCCTGAGATCAAACCCCATGTCAGGCTCCCTGCTTGGTGGCGGGTCTGCTTCTCCCTCTCCCTCTGCCTGCCACTCCCCCTGCCTGTGCTCTCTCTCTCGCTCTCTCTCTATCAAATAAATACATAGAATCTTAAAAAAAAAATGCATATGGTTAAAAATTTCAAGCAGTACAGAAAGGTAGATTCTGAAAAGTCACCCTTCCATCTGTGGCCCCCAGCCCCCAGGCCCCATCTTGAGGGCAGGCACTCTTACTCATCCCTTCTATACCAATCCAGGGACTGCTAATGAACAGTCAACGGCTGATAGCAGAAAGTGATGACCAGTTGAAGG
The DNA here is from genome assembly GCF_964656455.1 of Halichoerus grypus. Lineage (NCBI taxonomy): Eukaryota > Metazoa > Chordata > Mammalia > Carnivora > Phocidae > Halichoerus > Halichoerus grypus. Next base: position 72,693,029 of record NC_135712.1, read on the forward strand.
TAAACTGAGGCACCGTGAAACACAGCCCCCAGCAATGTCCTTCTCAGGGCTAAGGCGGCCTCCATGCCATTTCTATTATTGTCTTTGGTTCAGGCCCCCTAAGGGTAAGTTTGCCAAGACCCCACGCTAGAGTGGAATTGGGGCATTTGGCACTGTCCTCTGTGGCTGCGGGTCTGTGCCCTCACAGGGAGATGTGCTGTCATTGGGATTGTCTCTCCCGCAAAGCCGACCAGAGGGAGGGGCGCCGCCCAAAGCTACATTGGGAAGAAAGGCAGGTGGGGGGACAGGGGATGCCAGCCCCTGCGCTGTGATCACAGCAATGTGAGAGATGACAGTGAGGTTTCGGGGGGCTTTCTTGTTCCTCCCCACTCCTCCTGCGCCTCAGAGGCTCACCTGAGAAGCAGCAGTCTTGGCTACCTTTCCCGTGGGAATTCAGCGCAGCCAACAGAACCCCTGAACTCTGCTGGGCCACTGCCAGCAACCTTCAAGCCTTTCCCCCCCGCCGCTTACAGTGACATGATGTCATTTTTATTGAGGCAAGATTAGATTTTTTTCTGAGTTTTCAAAAGTGTGGTTCACATGATCTCTAGTACTTTTCCTATTGAGTGAAGACCACAGAGCTGCCAATTCCAATTTTCTTCAGCTTTTATCACTAGAAGAAGCTTAAAAGAAAAAAGGAAGGGGGAGAATGGCTGAATGAAAATATTCCCCTTGGCCCCGGCTGTGAGCGTGAGGGTGGCGGGGGACACCCGCATCGCCCGCTCCCTTTGTGTGACTAGTGCAACAGGAAGCTGTCAGAAGACTGGAGTCGGCCCTGGCTGCTAGACGACACACAATGTCCCCTAGCCCGAAGGGTCTTCCTGCCAGGAACCGGAAGAGAGGGAAGGCGCAACCTCAGGTCATTCACGGTCGTCAGGAGAGTATCGGAGAGGATGCTGATCCTTTGGGAGACTATCGGGTAAAATACACTCTAGGAGAAGTTTCCTCCTCTTAATTCTAATTTTACTAAGTCTCCTCTCTGGGGGCAAGATTTCCCATTCATGCATTCATTCAGCAGATTTACTGAGATTCTACTAAGTGCCTGGCTCTGCTGCAGATATGGGGTGAATAAGGGAGAGTACATGCCATTCACTGTTGTTTTTTTTTTTTAAAGATTGATTATTTATCTACTTATTTGACAGAGAGAGAGCACGAACAGGGGGAACAGCAGAGGGAGAGGGAGAAGCACGCAGGGCTCCATCCTAGGACCCTGGGATCATGGCTGGAACCAAAGGCAGATGCTTAACCGACTGAGCCACCCAGGCGCCCTGCCATTCACTGTTCTTTAAGGGAAGTTAAAGAATGCCGATTTACATGGATCATGGTTTTTCAGGTGCCAACTCAGCCTTCAGAATGAGTTGGTGTGATGGAAAATCATGAAAAACATGAGATCCAATCACATTTTGGGGGCATAAAATGAGAGAATGAGGTCTGGAAGAGTAAAGGAGATGCCAAAAAAATACATGTCTCGGGATGCCTGGGTGGTTCAGTTGGTTAAGCGTCTGCCTTCGGCTCAGGTCATGATCCCAGGGTCCTGGGATCGAGCCCCAAATTGGGCTCCTTGCTCAGCGGGGAGCCTGCTTCTGCCTCTGTCTGCTGCTCCCCCAGCTTGTGTGCTCTCTGACAAATAAATAATAAAAACTTAAAAAAAAAAAAGAAAAGAAATAAAGAAATACATGTTTCTCTGTTTCCCACTCCATAGGAGTCTTAGAGTAGAAACAACATTTACATGACACCACCACTGATGAGCCACATTTTCCTGCAGGTCTGTTCCTCACCACAGCCTGTGAAGTAGGGCGGGGCAGAATTTACTACAGCTCTGTACTGCACCTGGCACGTGGTAGGTGCTCAGTGAGGGTTTGTTGAATACATTTTGAGTAAACCCCCAACTTCCAGAGGTCAAACAGGCTCACAAGTAATCAAGAGACTGGTCCCAAGTCACTTGGGAGTAAGTGGCAGAGTCAAGACTTGAACTTAGAGGTCTTGAATTCACACATTGAAGCTTATCCATACTCGGTACTCCTAGGGGCACTGCCTCTGGAGAATTCTCTAAACTACTGGCCTTTCTTTGGCTGTCAGGTAGGTGACTCCGGAGGCAACCTCCTTGCAGGTTGCAGTGAGTCTTTGAAGAGTCATTTCAAAAGGATGGAGGCCAAGGTGACTTCAGACGTGGACAAGACATCTCATGAGGAGACCCTGCTTGGTTGGAATGTTCTCCCAGGGTTGACTTGGTTGTGCTAAGAAACGTGGGCATCAGGTGTTGTTCTTCAGGTATGGATTTCTAAGCGGTCCCAATATAGGTAGGACTATCCTTGTGGAAGTCTCTGCAGCTCTCCAACTCACTCTGTCTCTGTCATTTATGTGGAATAGAAGACGCGGGGTTCAGAGCAGACTTGTGCAGGAATTCTCCCCATTTGTGTCTTGTGAACCTTGATTTTTCTCCTCTGCAGAGGGAGGGAAGGACTGGTGGGAGTGAGGTAAGTCCCAGGTAGTTTAGAAGGCTTTGTCAGGGTGACAGGGCTAGCAGCTACAGTATCACTGGGCTGGAAGAGACCCAGAAAGGGATTGAGCCCCTTCTCCTGCCTCCAGAGGCTGGTGCTGGTTATGTCCTGTGGAAATATGTAGTGTGGGGACAAGGAGGAGGCTGCAGGAAAGGAGGGTCTGTCTGGATAAGAAAGGAGACCAGAGTGTGAAACTTCATCTTTTTGTCTAATCTGTGCTAAGGGCATGAGGTAGTACAGAAAGCTTTGTTCTAGAAGTCAGAGAAGAATCCGGGTTCTAGTCCTGCCTCTGCTGTAGACTCATGGTGTACGTCCCTACAGATGATATTCATTGCTGCCTCTCTGGGCCTCGGTTTCCCCATCAGTAGTCTAATGGTTTTCAACCAATGCCTTGGGAGGTGTTTCCTTCCCAGGGAGTGCAGGGTCTGAATGTGGAGGTGATGCTGGGCAGGAGGGGCTCCTGTAAGCCCTCTGATCCTTCTACCAGAACGATCTGGCTTTTGCTTGTTCACACATTCCACGGTCTTCATACGATTTTGTTCAAAGAAAGTGTTCCATTGGTTTTGTGTTTAAGTTTGAAAACCACCGACTTAGAGACTCTCAGAAATCCTTTCCAACACGAAAATCATATGATTCTTCCCTTATGCCTCCCTGACTTTTGGACTTTGTCTCCTCTACCCTGTAGCACGTTCTGCGTTAACCACTTATATCCTTGTTTTTCTCTTTCCAAAGGCTCCTCGCAAGCCAATTCCACAAATAATTATGAGCATGTGGGGCCAGAGGCTGCCTGGGACAGGGCACCCGGCCCTCAAACTGCTCACACTGTGTGGTGGGCTGGGGACAGTTGAACCAAAAACTACAAAACTACACTGTGTCTTACTCCTCATATTCTTCCCCCATAACTGGGACCTCGTCTTACATCTCTCACCCACGGCCAGCACATGTAGGGCACGGAGTAGGTGCTTAGTAACTATCTGCTGAAAGGATTGATGAATGAATGGCTTGTTTCCCTCTTTGGGAAGAATCACAGATGTCTCCGTAGCGAAGGGCCTTCCCAGGACCGACTGGAGCTCTGTGGATGCTGTGAGCTCCGTGTGTTCCCTTTATGAGCTGGGTTGGTTACGGCTCTTGGGGGTCATCCCCTGTAACGGGTTAAACTGTGTCCCCTTAAGAAAGATGGCGAAGTGCTAACCCCTAGTACTTCAGAATGTGACCGTATTTGGAAATATGGGTTGTTAGAGGTTTGTTGGTTTGTTGAAGGGAGGTTGCGGATGTGATTAGCTAAAATGAGGTCATGCTGGATAGAGTAGGGTGGGCCCTTAATCCACTATGACTGGTGTCCTTACAAGAGAAGAAGACACACACAGACACACAGGGCGATGATAGTCATGTGACGATGTAGGCAGAGGTGAGAGCGATGGACGCAGAAGCCAAGCAGTGCTGAGGAATGCCGGTAGGCACCAGAAGCGAGGAGAGGCAAGCCAGGATTCTCCCCTGTAGATTTCAGAGGGAGCGTGGCTCTGTTGACTCCTTCATCTCAGACCTTCAGCACCCAGAACTGTGAGACAATACATTTCTGTTGTCTTTTTTTTTTTTAAGATTTTATTTATTTATTTGTCAGAGAGAGAGAGAAAGAGCACAAGCAGGGGGAGCGGCAGAGGGAAAAGCAGACTCCCTGCTGAGCAAGGAGCCCGACCTGGGGCTCGATCCCAGGACCCAATCCCAGGATCATGACCTGAGCTGAAGGCAGATGCTTCACTGACTGAGCCACCCAGGCGCCCCTACATTTCTGTTGTCTTAAGCCACCCAGTCTGTGGTACTTTGTGAGGGCAGCCCTAGGGAAGGAATACATCACCCTACCCCCAATGTTATGCTTAAAAGGAAAAATCTACAACCTCTTTTTCCTTTAACCTCTATGAAGTGTTCACGGGAAAATATGTTTGGCTTGAATTTACTCTTTTGAAGCATTGATTACAGTCTCTCATCAAAATACTTCATGTATTTAAAGCTCTAAAAAGTCTTTGTATATTGGGTCATAGGTGTGCATATATTGGATAGTAAAATAGACAAATCAAAAAGCAAATGACCTCCCCCCCCCCCCGCCAACAAACCAAAAACTCCACTCCTAGCCCTCATCTCTTTTTTTTAAGGCAAATTTGCTGAGAATTGGCTGCTTCGTTTGACTTGAGAATTTGAACGCCAGTTGGGTCTGCAGATGAGTCTCACTTTCCTCTCTAGGAGCTGGCCCTGCTTGTCTGGATTAAATGGGAGGCAGAATCACTGTTCATCCCTCTGCAGAAGGGATACTACTTGGTTCTGAATATTCTTCTTGAGTTTTGATTTCCTGGCCATCTTCCTGGGGGCAGGTGGCCAGCTCTGGCTTCTCCTGGGTGCCCTTGATCAAGCAAGCACAGCCCCTCCTCCACCATCCCCAAGGAGATTCAGGAATTTGTAGGACCCACCTCACTTCGGGTTATTGAATAACTGGTGGGGCATCGAATGTCACGGCTAAGAAAACAAAGCTGCCTCCCTGTTGGGCCAAATGACCTCACAGCCCCAGCTGGTCTCATGGTCCTGGCTTGCTTGGCCTTCCCTTGGTGACACCTTCCAACAAGCCCCGCCTACATCGTACTGTTCTAAACACCTAACTGATGACTCTCACTGTGCTCCAGCCAATGACAGCAGCTTAAGGTTCTGACTAAGCCTCCGGCAGTCTTGCAGGAGGGCGAGGGGGGCCTTTCTTTACAGCTTCAAGAACAGAAGATGGGAGTTGGAAGGAATGAAAGGCTTACTGTATTTTAATTCAAAATCCACCATTAACCTCCCAACCTGGATTTCCAGCCCCCATAGGTGTGGAGAAGACCAAACCATCACCACCACCCCTCTCCCTCCCCCAAATCCGACCTGGCTGACCAGGGCTTTGCTGCAGGAAAGAGAAGTTTCTGGTGCCATTTGTCCAGCATAGGTCCCACAGCAACAATAATGTGGGAATCTTTGAGCCACAAATCTGGTGGGGAAAACCATCTTCCCTGGGTTTCAGCAGATGACCGGGGGCCTCCCTTAGGTTGTATCTGCGGAACTGCTTTCAGTCGCTGCTGCTGGCTTCCCAGTCAGTGTCTCTGACAGATTACCACAAAGACCAGGAGAACGGGGAATGGTCTCCAACAGCAAGTCGTGGTCTCCTCAAGTCTGGGTTGGAAGAACTAGGGGAAACTGAAGGGGAGGTAATTACTCTGTGGTGACATTAAATTCATGCATTTGCTCCCTCATTCATTCACTTATCCATTCATTAATTGGACATTTTCTGAATTCGTTCATTACAGGCCATGCACTGTGTGATGTGTTGGGGAGATAAAGACCATGTCGCAGTTAGTGATGCTAGTGTGACTTGTGCCTGAGGAGAAGTCTGTCCAGGGGGCTGAGAAAGTTCTGGGGAGGAAGAGATCAACCAGTGGTCCGGGGGAAGTGGGGCTCGCTCTCTTGGGCTGAAGATCACCTGGAGAGGAGCCTCCAGGGGGAGTGTCAGTTGTCCCCAGGCAGGCGGCGGCGGGGCGGGTAACAGAAACAGTTCACCCCAGTGGTCTCCTTGGAATTGTCCTGTGCCTTCCAACTTCCTTACATGAAGGCTTTCTTCAGAAAAGACAGGGAGAGACATCGAAAGAAAGCAGATTCCCAAACTTTTTTTTTAAGATTTTATTTATTTATTTGTTTATTTACTTATTTATTTAGACCTAGTGCGTGCACAAGCTGGGGGGAGGGGCAGAGAGAGAAGCAGGCTCCCCACTGCGCAAGCCCATTGTGGGGCTCAATCCCAGGACCCTGGGGTCATGACCTGAGCCGAAGGCAGACGCTTAACCCACTGAGCCACCCAGGTGCCCCAGATTCCCAAATGTTTTGAGACAAAATTGGTTATGGCACATAGGACCCAATCCTTGCATTTGACAAAAAGATGTCATAGGCTGTCCTTTGGTCAACTCTAGGTCTCAGTTATAAATGAATTTATAAGTACATGGAACTCTGGGCCTCTCTCCCAAGGTCAGACTTCCGTATTCGCTTGTCCGAGCACCGGCTCCAGATGGCATTGGAACCATGCTGTTTTATGTACTGGTCTGACACATCCTAAAGCAGACATTCTCCAACTTAGCACCTGAGAACATATTGCCAAACTGTTTATCAAAGGGTCATGCCCATTTTTATTTCCGTAGTATATGGGAGTAAATGAGTTTAATTCTAAATTATCTGCTATTTGTGTCTTGCCAAACACATGATCGAGAATGAATTTAGCCCTGTCCTTGTATCTGATAGACTCGACACAAAGAAATAGGTTTGCATTACATGAGTTTAGTTCCTTTACATTGAATTATAAATTAAACCTGACCTTAGCTTTTCTTATGTGTCATTACAAAACAAAAAAGTCCTTTTTGCATCTTCTGCTAAACCGTCATTGAGAACCCCAGCCACTGGGCCACTCAATGTCCCTTGTATCAGGACATATTGACTCTTTCACTTCAGCCTTGGTTCCATTTGTGTATCAGATGATGATACCTTGGCTCTTCAAGAGCTCAGAGTTTACCTTGGTGCTTGTGGGAAGTAAAGGTCTCTGAAACCACCTCTTCTCCTCTTTTGGGGAGATTGAAAACAGGCTCAAGGACCACTAGCCAAAGGCGCATCAGGTATCAGGGTAATTCATGAGGAGGTAGGCTTCCAAAACTGCAGGTTCTCTTTAATCTCTGTATTGGGGAGTGAGGTGAGACTTCTGGCTTCTTCCCTGCGCTAGACTTTGGGACCTGCCTGTTCGCCCAAGCAGACCCTGAGTCCACGTGTTTAAGCTACTGCAAGGAAAGATTGTGAGCTTGCTTCTAGAAAGCTGGGAGAGTGGTAGCAGCAGGAGAATGGCAACCGTCCTGCTTGGTGGTGGTGGTGGTGGGCATTGAGGGGTGAGTCCCTGTGCAGGTGGCTGAGGACAGAAGTCTGGGAGGGGGCAGAGAACAGGCATGAGACCAAGGTGCAAAAGGCAAGGATTGCATCACAGTGCCCCCCGATTCAGTGACCACCTCCTGGTAAATGTGGTGCTCACCAATCTCATTAGCTACCCTCCTCCCCAGGAAGAGAGAGCTGGGAAAGTTCCACCCCAAGCCTCCCCTTTTGTGGGCTGCAGCGTGTAAGTCCCTTCTCCATAGCAGCGTGAAGAAGAGAAGAATCAGGTTTACTCCCCAGGGTACCTAACTGCAGCAGCCAGCTAACCTGGCTGTCGACCATAATTGCACCTTTCTTTCCTCACTGACGTTTGGGATTTTCCCCTCCATTTGTTTCTTGAGCTTTGCTATTATAAGCATATTTGTTTTTTAATTGGAAGCAACCTAAATTTTTGTATGATATTACCTACAAGGGAATAACCAAATGCTTGGAGTTCTAAGGCTAACATGTGCAAGACAGAGTGAACAAATCAAGACACTTTGGGGGTGAGGCCTTACGAGCTAGGACTCCAGCAAGAACTGAAGTCAGCAGGACAATTCTCTACAGGTGACAGGGCCTGAGTTGGGTGTGACTGAGCCCGAGTCATGAGATCAAAGGCAGTGTTGGAGGTGGGAATAATTGTGAGTAGATATGAACAATTGTCATTCCTTTAGCCCTTTACAATTTGTAAAGTATTTTAACATCCATTATACCCCTTAATCTTCACACCAAGCCCACGAGTGCCTATTATTATCCTCCCCCTTTTAGCCATGGGAAACTAGGTTCAGAGAGTGCCAATGGGTTGGATCTGGGACTCATACCTGAGTCTTCTGGCCCCAAATGTCATCTTTACCCCACCCCCTCTCCTACACTGTCTGGGCTGGGGGAGGGGACCAACCCAATTAAAAGGGAAGAAGTGCTCTAGAGAGCAATGGAAAATTATGGTACTGAGTTAAGGCTGAGCCAGACCGAGGAGGTCCAGTGCAGATTTCACGCAGAGGAAATAGGGAGCGTTGAAGGCTTTTGGGCAGGAGTGTCACATGATACAAGTGGTAGGATCCATCAGTCCATACCTAGTGTTCACAGAGGCTTGGGAGGTGGAAAGAGGGAATATGGGAGTAGAGATGCTGGGAGGGGGCTTCGGGAAGAACCCTGGGTCTCCAGATTCTATTGTTAGTACCAGGATGTTGCTGGCTTTTTTTCTTGGGATTCACTACTGTGCCATGGATTTGGAGTTAACCACAACCGAATATTCTGTCCCTTTCATTCACTGTCTTTATTAATGAGCCAGTATCTTTGACGTTTCTTCCACATGATTTTCAGCATTTCTGCTTTACCCCACCTCAGGGCTCCCTCTCTAAGCAAAGCTTCGATTAAAGCCATGCACTAACATGATTTAGAATTGGAGCAAACATCGACTTTTATTAGATTTCATGAGTATTTACTGAGAACCAACTATGTGCTGGGTGCTGTGCCAAGTTCCTCCGTCTGGGAGGCGGAAGGAATGGGTTGCCGAGCAGCGTGTTCGGGTGCTCTGGGGCTCCAGGGGGAGAGTAGGCAGGGAGAGAGGGCGTGGGGGAGGGGGGCGGGGAGGAGCTTAGACCGGGACACAAAGAATGCAGGAGAGGGCTACCAAGACTGGCTCCTTTTCACACCAGGAGGACCGGGATTAGGCACGGATCCACCTGCAGCCATGAATGTCCCACTCTGAGGTTGCCTTTGTCGGAGGATCAAAGGGTGTCTCGGAGCCGCCAACAGCCCCAGCCCCAGCTAACTGCTCCTTTCTGCTCTGCGGCTGGCCAGCCCTCTGAAACTGGCTGCTCCAGAATATCGAGTTGGGAGTCTGTCTCCCCCCCTCCTCCCTCATATCTGCTCCCCTGGGGCTGCAGTAGAGAGCCCCACCCTCGAAGGGGAAGTCTGTGCTGCGAGGTGCAACAGGACACCTGAGTCCAGCGTCACCATATGCCCTTGGGCAAGTTATTTCTTCTCTTCGGTTCCTTCCTCTTTCAGAACTGGAGCAGCTCCGGGAGCTCTGAAGATAGGATGGTGATTACTGCAGAATTGCAATGTGCGTGCATGCGCGCGCGCGCGCGTGTGTATGTGACTTGCTGTTTAATAGGGTGCTAAGACGGCAGGGGGGCTGGCCTTTCCGTCCCCCACCCCCACACGTGTGGCTCTCATTACTGTCAGGAGGCCTTAAGTCGGGCCCCATGGAGATGAGAACAGACCCCTTAATTAGGCACCGTTCCCAGAGCAAGAGAGGGAGTAGCCTGGGCCTGGCTGCCCTGGCGTCGCGGGGAGCCCAGCCTGCAGGGCTGAAGGGGGGTGGGAGGGGGAGGCGGAGGGCCGGGGCATCTGAAGGACTCAGCAGGTTTACACTTCGCTGACCCGATGGATGAATGGGGCCCTGTCCACCCACATGGGGGCCTGGAATCTTCAATTATGGCAATTACATCAACAGGTCGGAAGGGCAGCACTTTCCACTGAAGAGGTTCAGGGCTTAAAAGAAAAATCCTAAAGCCACTGTTTTTTTTTTTTTTTTCCCCCCTCTTTCTTTCTTTCTTTTAAAGGGATTGGGTTGATGGAAGAAGACCCCCATCTGCAGTCTAATTGGGCTGTGGGGAGAAAACAAAGATGTGGCACATTTTGGGGGGTAAAATCTGGCTGGCACGTGTTCACCTGCTTCTGGACGCTCTTCTCTCAGTCAACTTTGTGTTAGAGTTCCCCGTGCACTTGCGTCTCCCCTGTCGTCTTCCTGAGCGAGGGACGGGTGCCTTCATCTCTGAAGCTTCCCGGCATGCAATGCAGTGGGAGCCACTCAAGGCAGCACCAAACTGGCCTCCAAGGGTTGGATTAGACCTTGGAGAAGTCATGTCTCTCCGACCCTTGGCTTCCCTAGCTGTAAAATGGGCATAATGCTTTCTATCCTTTCTCCTTCCTAAGCTTTTAAAGAAGACTTTAGATCCTGCTCTGTACTCAAGCTAATTGGATGGTTTTTTTTTTCTCTCAGCTGCCCTGCTGCTAGGTAGGTGAGACTCAAGTGAGACTCCCGCACCAGCAGCATGGGCGTCACCTGGAGCTTGTTAGAAATGCAGAATCTTGGGTTCCACGCTAGACAGACTGAATCTGCATTCGACCAAACTCCCCAGGAAATTCGTGCGCACGTTACAGTTTGAGAAACCCAGCTCTAGACTGAAGCTTGCATACAATAAACATTAGTTGAGTGAGACTGAGCCTTGTGGCCTGGCCTTGCTCTCATCTATAAAATGGGGATAATGTTATTTGTTCTTTCCCATGGGGGGATGCTGGGAGAGCACCCTGGAATAACACGGGTTTAAACAGCATGGTTCCGCGTATATGCAGATTTTTTTTTCAGTAGATACAGTACCATACTATAAATGTATTTTCTCTTCTTTATGATTTTCTTAATAACATTTTCTTCCTTTAGCTTACTTTATTGTAAGAATACAGTATGTAACAGATATAACACACAGAATATATGTAGATCGACTGTTTGTGTCATCGGTAAGGCTTCCGGTCAACAGTAAGACTATTAGTAGTTAAGATTTGGGGGAGTCAAAAATTATACTCAGATTTTTGTCTTCGAGGGGAGCCAGTGCCCTACTCCTCCATTGTTCAAAGATCAACTGTACTTTGTAATTATAAAGGTATTTTATCCTGTCATTCACTGGACCATTCAATAAACATTTGCTGAGCAGCTATTATAAGGCAGGCTTGAGATTCATACAATATCATTCCTGTTTAGAAAAAAATTTGCAGTCTCCTAAAAGTCTGATTTTTAAAGGAACTAAGTACAACAAAATGTGGTAAGTGCTATCAAATAGCTATGCTCAAAATAGGAGATGGTAAGGGTGGGCGATAATCAGTTCTGATGGAAGTTCAGGGCTGGGTAGGTCAGAAGAGGCTTCACCGAGGGGGTGGCATTGAGCTTATGTGGGCATGAGCCAGGTGAGGGAAGAGAAGGGCCTTCTCGATGGAGGTTTGAGGCATGAAAGAGGGTGGGGGATTTGGGGTGGCCTTTAGTCCTGAGGTCTAGCGAGAGTGACTCGAGTGAGAGTGTATTTGCAGACAGTCGCATGACTTGCTTGGTGAGTATGGACAGGAGAGGTCCTGCTGCCTGTTTAGTTTCTTTGGGGCCCATCATCTGGTTTCCTTTAGCTTCCAGGCCTGTGTTGGGGTTATCAGCCTGAAAGTTATAGTCCTGCCTACACTGTTAACTGCCTAAGAGGAAGACATCATTTTTTGGTCTGTTTGTTTATTGGTTTTTCTTTTTATTGCTCATCTGCTCTGATAGGTGGGTAGAACACCAGTGTTCTACTGCTTAAGATTTTAACATAACACGGAGTAGTGGGGGATTAGTGAAGGAGCGGAAGTAGGCTTCCAGATATGTCATTTATTTTTACCACCCAGCTGGAAAGGCAAGTTGGCACCTAGGCTGAGAATTGAGATGTCAGCATGTTTAGGAAATGGCCGAAGCCCTCCTTCAGCTCCAGTGAGATGTGTCGCTGCCCTGCTCCCCTGCGACCATCCCACTGTGTCTACCGGTCACAGTGGTCACAGGCTCAGGGCGCTGTGGCTCTCAGCCAGTCTGTGGGTGACAGGAGAGATAGCAGAAACTGATACATATGGGAGAGGTGGCTCTCATCCAAAGCAGGCAGCCATGCCTCTGGGCTCTGCCTGGTCCCAGTGGGTGAGACCAGGGGGAGAGTGGGTGACACCATATGGGTGTGGGCAGAGGGAGGCACAGTGCAGAGCAGGCACGGGGTGTGATTTCAGTTCTCCTGAGGCTCAGGAGACTTGCAGCTTGACACGAGGCTTGAGCTCTCTTTGCTCATCCAAGCCAGCAGTGTGCGTGCGTATGCTGTGCCCGAATGCAACTCCACGATGGAGGGGGACGGACCCCAGCTCTGGGGGCTCTGGCCACTCCTCAGTATGGCCGGAAAGTGGCTGGATGCTTGCTGGGCCTCCTTTTTGCTCAGTTCAAAGCTAAAGGCAAGGACTTTGTCTTGCTCGTATGGGATAGCGCCCTTGGGTGCTGAGTTAATATGTAACCAAACTTGCAGAAAGGTTTATCTGTTTGTCTCTGGCAAGGACATTTGGGCAAACGGCTTTCTGCACCACTGCCCTCGGCGTTAGTGTTTATTCTCTTTGGGCTAGGGAAAGAGATAGAACCTTCCCGTATCACTGGTCCCTTTTAGTTCTCTGTTGACATATCGGTGGTGAACTTTTTTAAAGAAAACGACCCCAGGGGCTTAATGCTCTGGGTGGAGCTTCACTGTAAGCTTGGGAAGCGGCACAATGCAGAGAAACTTTCTGAGATGTGCAGCCAGGTAGGACTGGACTCTTGCACTGAAGAATTGTGAGACTTAGGAAAGTGCTTTACTGCCACATGCCTCAGTTTCCCCAGTAGTACCACAGGAATGAACTGCTCTTCTTGCTGGATGGGGGGTGGGGGTGGGCAAAGGACACAGCACAGGGACAGCTGCCATGCTGGGAATCTGGATGTGACCCAGCCCCCGCTGGTCTAGAGAAGGAGAATCGGACTGCTTTCAGTTCATGTGGGGGCAAGCAAAGGAGCCCAGTGTCACCCCTGAGTCAGCCAGAAAAGGAAACTGCGGCCAGGAGCGCCCCACCCTGCGGGGGCCCCTGTGACCACCACACCTGTCCTCAGACCCACACAAACACCACAGAAGGGAGCCCCACCGCCCTCAGGCTTCCTGATCTCACTCTCCACACCCACTCTCGCTCCACCTGACCTGGCCTTTGCTCTCCCAGCTCCGGTTGCCTTGCCTTTTTGGATCTGACCCTTGCCAGGTCCTTGCTATCGCCTCGAACCCGCTCAAAAGTGACGGATCGAACATGCAGGGCACGACTCCTGCCGCCTCTGGTGGGCACGCCTCCCTCCTCAGCGGGGCCAGCAGCTCCGTGCCGCTGAAGCAGCCTCCTCCCTCCTCCGGGTGCTCTCTTGGTTTCCGGGGTGCCGTTTCCTCCTGCCCTCTCTAGCTCTATCATGTTTTATTTTTCATAGCTGTGGGGAGCAGTCTTTGAGGATTTGGGGGGTGAACACGCCACGGGCCCGCTTCATCAAGAGTGGAAATCGGCGGGAGGAAAAAGGACGTCCTTAAAGTGACGTGAGGAAGTCTTCAGGTGAAGAAGCTCTCAGTGTCCCCTTCAGAGGGCAGAGGGGAAATCCTGAGCAAGTTCCTGATACCAACGACCGGATCTACCTCCTCTAGATGCTGCAGAGATAAAACGTTTCTCTCTCTGCCCTGAGCCTCGGTTTCTTGTTTTGTAAAATGACGACAATAATGATTCCAATTTAGGCAACTTCATGGGTGGCTATGAGGACCCCAGCAGGTACTGGAGGTGGAAGTACTTGGTAAGCTCCGCAGCCCCAGGCACTTGGCAGGGGCTGCCCACGTCGGTTCTCAGCCCCGTTCTGGGTGGAGGCCTGAGCATCCTCAGCCGGGGGCCGTTCCTGCTTGTGCTAAGCAGCCCCCTGCCAAGGCCCCTGAGTTTCCGGGACTGGAAGACAGATGAATTCCATGTGATCCCTTTCCTCAGGCTTTTCTCCCAGATGGAGTGTGCCTTGTGGGTGGTGAGGAGGCTGGAGGAATTCGCAAGGGTGACTTTGCGGGAAGCCTCCAGATGGGATCTCCCGTGGCAAACACGCCTGAGTCGAGGACCCCAGCTCCCATGGGTCCCCCCGCCCCAGTTAAGAGGGGGCAGAGCGTGGCAGATGTGTGGGGGATGTGTGGGGCTGCATGTGTGACATGGCATCCCCACGTAGGCAGGGAACAAAGTCATAAAGGGCACGTCGTTATTCTGATTTCATACATGAAGAAACTGAGGGTAAGAAGGGCCACGCTCCTCCTCCACAATTGCACGGCTCATAGAGGGAGATGTGGCATTTGAACTTGGGACAGTCTGGCTGCAAAGCCTCCTTACATCACCTGTCATGTGTGTAGTAATGGTGGTCTCACAGGGTCAGTGAAAGAAGGATGGGAACGGTGCTGTGTAGTGGTAGAGGAGGAATCACTTCCAGCTGGAGAAATCCAGGGAACCTTCCTTGAGGAGGTGGCTTTTGCCTCCAGGGTTTGAGGAAGAGGCCAGCTTTGGACGTTCAGAGATGTTTTTTCTTTCCGTTCAGTTGTTCAGTTGCGCTGTGTGGGTGGCTTCTCACGTGTGGTGAATCTTCATAAAATCCACTTAGTTCACGGCCTCGGCGTAGTTCAGACTCTCCCCGCACAGGAGAAGTCCCGGAGAACTGGGGATGGGAGAGGAAGGCGCTCTGGACTGGGTTCGACCCAGGAGCTTTCCTGGAACAGGCCGTGGGGAGAGGTCTGATGCAGTGGGTCAATTAAGAACTGGATTTTATTGCAGATTTATTGCAGCCTTCCTTCCTTCCTCCCTCCCTCCCTCCCTCCCTCGAGTCCTGAGTGCCTGCTCTCTGCCTAGGGCAGTGCTGAGTGCGGGGGGAGGGGGGGGGAAGGGGAGGGGGGGGCCCACTCTGACACAGTTTGGGCCCCCTGGGAGTCCAGTGTTTAATGATGGGAGGGATAAGGTTGCAGGGCCCCAGGGTCCCAGTGTTTGCCTAGAAACTCAAGAAGCCCCCAGCGTGGGGCAGGGTGACCCCATTGAGGGGTGTGGGTAACTAGAGTAAAAGAAAATAAGCTGGCCATACAGATGGGGGGGAGGGGTGCTGGGGCGAGAGCGGGGGAGGGGGAGAAGCTTGCAGGGCAGCCGGAGGGGAAGGCCCAGGCCTGCCGCCGAGAGGGCTGAAGGAGGCAGGAGCTGGGCAGCTGGCCCACCAGGGGCCGTCCCCCGCAGCTGGCCTTGCCCACAGCTGTGCTCCAGCGAGCGGCCCACGCCAGAAGCCAGCTTTCATCAGCACAGCAGAGCAGAACTTGGCTGCTTCACTGATTTTCTGCTGCTGCTCGCCGCCCACTCGGAGAAAACTTGTAGAAACTCTGCCTATAGCAGAGGTGATTGGGTAAACCAAGGACGGGAGACGCTGCAGGACATCCTTGCATGCCCTTCTGTCCCAAGTTCGTGGGCCGCGAGCAAAGGGCCTGAAGTTTCTCCGTGCACGTGGGCCCGCCAGCCACAGGTCCTCGACCTTGAGGTCTCTGCCCGGTCACACCATCGAGGGGTCTCAGCTCTGGAAGGATCTGAGGGTAGCGAGGCCAGTGGTTGCTAAACTGACAGATGGTCACCTGGGAAGCTTTTAAAAGTACCCATCGCCAGGCTCTGAGCCCAGATGTATGACTCAGTAGTCGGGGCCCGGGCCCTGTCCGGTTGTTGGTTCTGTAGGTCCCCCCAAGAGGGGTGGTCCCCGGGGGCCAGTGAGGCCCGGGCAGCACTTCCTTGCTCTTGGCAACCGGCCTTTTCTTGTGAATTTATCGTTCTCATTAAGGGAATGGCTCTACAAAACCTGCTGAGAGGACCAACACTATTGTGCTCCTGAATGCAGGGCCGAGCAGCCAGGAGAGGGGTTCTGGGCTGGCTCTGTTCCATTTCATCAGGGAGAAGGAGCCCTTCCCTGGGGTGGGGAAGCATTGTCTGTGCCAGGCACAGTTGCCTCGAGATGTTTCCCCTAAGCTATGGGGAGAGCTGGTCAGCCAGAAACGTCCTCACCAGGGCCTAGCCAAGAGGAGGGTACGTGGAGCAGCGCTGCTGACCGCCCCCCCTGACGTACCCCCATCGCACCCCTCCGCGCCCCCCCCCCCCCCCCCCGGCCTGGCTGAAGAGCAGGTTGTCTTCTGGAGGAACTGGGGCCTTGGGTATTTCTCTGGGAAAACACTTTAGTTTTCATTTCTAAAGCCCGAGAAGTGCTCAGCAAGAAGATAGTACTGATTTTACTCCGCGTGCCTGGGATGTGCTCATGCAGGCTTTCACGCGCTCCTCATAGCTGAGGAGAGAGGACAGGGGCCACCTTCCCATGCTGAGCCCAGAAAGGGATGGGCTTCTGAAGGGTTTAGGCCTGAAGGGCCATGGTGCATGTTAGGTACTGTCTCCTTGCTGAGAAAGTGAGAGAGAGAGAGAGAAGAAACAACTGACAAAGCCAATGGGGTAAAATGTTAACAATAGTGAATCAGCTGGCTCAAAAACATATGCATGTTTTTATATTAATTTTATTTTTACACTTTTTTGAAATTTTAAATTTCTTTTCTTTTTTTTAAAGATTTTATTTATTTATTTGAGAGAGAGAAAGAGAGATAGCAGGAGCAGAGGGGAAAGGGAGAAGCAGGCTCCCCCGCTGAGCAGGGAGCCCGATGACATGGGGCGCGATCCCAGGACCCTGAGGTCATGACCTGAGCCGAAGACAGAAGCTTAACTGACTGAGCCATCCAAGCTTAAATCTATTTTCAAATAAAAAAAACTTCTGGGGCGCCTGGGTGGTTCAGTCGGTTGAGAGTCTGCCTTTGGCTCAGGTCATGATCTCGAGGTCCTGGGATTGAGCCCCACATTGGGCTCCCTGCTCAGCGGGGAGTTTGCTTTTCCCTTTCACTCTCCTTCTGTGCTCTCCCTCTCTCTCTCAAATAAATAAAAAAAAAAACTTAAAAAAATTTTTTTTCAAATAAAAAAAACTTCTTTAAAAAGGGGATGTGGTTTATTCAAGGACATAGCAAGTTGATAGTGGGGACCCTCTGCATGTAAGGCTCACATGTCACATCTTATTATCTCTGGATTTATTATTTCTTTGACTTGGCTTAAATGCCAGTTCTCGAGTGAGCCTTCCCTGGCCTCCCAGACTAGATCATGGGCCCCGATTTCATGTACTTTTCCTTCCACTTATCACCAACAGTTAAGAGTGAATTATTTTGAATTTCATGCCTGTTTCTGCGGCAGGACTGTAAGCTTCTTGAGGGCAGGATCTCATTTGCCTTGTCCCTGCTGTATCCCAAGGGTCTAGCGCTGTGACTGGAATGTAGTAGGTGCCCAACTCGTATTTGTTAAAAGCGTCAGTGAACGAGTGAGTGAATGCCAGAGCGTGGCCCCAGATGTGCACAGGCGGACACACACCCGTGCGACCATGCTCATGCTCTGCTCTCTTCGTTCCATTGCTCTGTATCATATGCAGGCTGGAGATGCCAGGATTACAGGGCAGCTGGTGGGGTGGCATCATGCCTCTGGAAATGACATCTGGGAATGAATGACATCCTTTGGGAAGAGAGGATGACGCTCCTTCCCAGCCAGCACCTCCCTCCCCTCTGCACCTCAAACCCAGAGGCTCTTGCGTGGGGGGGTGTGGGGGGGGAAGATGATGCTCTCGTAGCAGGTGGTGGAGGGATCCCAGAGCCAGCAGGCTCCAAGAGGGGGGCAGGGATGCAGGGTGGAAACCGCTGCCTTTCTGGAAACAAAAGAGCCCTTTAAAGTCACTTGATACCATGTCTTCCTGCCCTGGGCCTCTGCCAAGCCTCCCTCTTCCTATTGTGGAGCAGCAGGAACAACAGGGACCTGCATTTGCTCCTGCCCGTGCACTGCCACGAGGAGCGGGGACCAGTGCTATGCCCGAAGGGCGCCCATTAACCGAAGAGTTTTGATTTCGATTTTGAATGAGTGATACATCCCCATGTTTCAGAATTCCAAAGTGTTAAGATACACATGCAGTGAGCGCCCCGCGGCCCCCTCTGCCCTCCATCCATCCAGTACCGAGGTTTTAGTTCTTAGGAACCCTTCCAGAGATAGTTTGTGCGCAGACAAGCAAATACACAGATTCCCTGCAGGGGCAGAGTTCCACATACACTGTTTCCATTTTGCCCTTTGCCCTTACTGATAGATATTTTCTCTTTCTCGGTTACATAGTATTCCACGGTGTCAGTGTACTGGGAAAAGTGTGCGGCGGACTTCCCCAGCCAAGCTGTGTGCACGAATCCCACACTTTTCTTCCTGGATTGTATTGACTATTGAGGAGTGATGGAGGGTTACAGAGGAGAGGGACCTTACTCCTTGTGCTGCCCAGGATAGTAACCACTGGCCATGGGTGGCTATCGGACATTTGAAATATGGCCAGCCCGACTGGGATGTACTGTAAATGTCAAATGTTCCCTGGATTTGGAACATCTAATTTTTAAAATGTCAAATATCTTATTAATTAATACATGTTTATATTTATTACAAGCTGAAATTATGATTTTTGGATATATTGGTTAAATAAAATATATCATTAAAATAAACGGCACTTAAAAAAAAAGACTTTTAACAACGCGGCTAATAGCAAATATAAATGATATATGTGGCTCACATTCATCTGTGGCCAGCATGTTTCTAATGGGCGATGCTTCCTTGGAGACTTGGAGCCCAGGGAGGGAGTTGGGGTGGGAAGGAGCTAAATAGATCAAAAGGGGAGAAAGCAAAGGAATTGAAGCAGGTTTAGCTGGCAGCAACCTGTTGAAAGCTCCTGGGCTGGGGGTCAGGAGACTGGGTTCTCCCCTGTCTCGATGTGACTTTCTGGGGGACCCCTTCTTGGTCTCCGTTTCCTTCTGTGTGCAAGATGATGGCTAGGATTTGAGAATGTTGCCTCTCTTCTCTGTCCCTAGAGCAAGGACAGTGCCCAACTCAGAGTGGGTGCTTGCTGAATGAATGAATGATTGAATGAATGAGAATAGAAAGTGGAATGGAAAACTGGAGTTTTCCTTTCTAGGTTAAGTATTAGACTCATCAAAGAATCAGGACCTGAAGTCCCCTAGGGATTGCAGGATGCCCTGGACTATGAAGCCAAGACTCAGAATTAGGGGAGTGACTTGCCCGAGGTCTCTCTGGGGTGTTAATGGCAGAACCAGGCTCACAACCAACGAAACTTCTCGAAAACAGGTTCTGTTATGAATTAGTATGTGCTCTTGGGAAGGTCTGCTGCAAATGCAGCTTGGCCCTGGCACCCCTCCTCCTTCCCCTCTACCCATTTTCAGGGTGTGGGATGACACGTCCTACTGTTGTGAGGCAGAAGGCCTGAGGAAGAGTGGGGTCAAGAGGAACCCACTCATAACCAAGGGCTAAGCATTTTCCAATACCCTTGGGCCAGAAGGGCCTTGCTCCAGCGCGAATCCCCCGACGGAGGCCCTGCCGCCTCCCTGGCCCCCTGGCCTGGCCTGGAGTAGCTGGAGTCCGGCCTCCCAGCGGGTAGGAGCCTGCAGGCGGCTATCAGCTGGGAAGCAGCCTCTAAATCATTCCTGCTCGGGTGGGAGGGGTCGGCGAGGGGATTTTCAGAGATTATATTGAAAGAATTACAATGGTGAGGGAAAGGAGCCGAGTTCCCACAGAGTGTCCGGTCACTCCTGTGGGGGGCTGTGGGAGCCGGGCCCCGCTGCTTCTTTCTCTCTGGGCAGCACACACAGTTTTTAATAATTAAGTAACTTTAATTGTCCTGGGAAAGCCGAGCTCGCCTTGGGGCACGCTGCACAAACTCATAATTAATGTTACCAAGAGAGATTAGCAAAGGAGAACTGAGAAATGATTCACTTTTTTAAAAAGCACCTCACTGTTAAGCCTTATTATCCTAAGTTTAGAACCTCATTTATCTGCTTTGAGGGGGAAAAAAAAAAAAAGACCCGAGACCCAGAAACTAATGCATGTGAAGTTAAAACTCCATGTGTTTGTAATCTCATTTAAAATCATCAGATGGGAAAACGTTGCCATTCATTGATTCCATTCTGGTGACTGAGGGAAAATTTAAGACAGAGGAATATAGTTGATAAATAATAATGCTCTAATGCAGACTCAAGCTTTTTACTGCTATCCGTGTTGCTTAGAAATCATTGCATTTTAGGACTTTTTGCCACAGTTTTTTTCTCTCTGGCTGTCTATGGATGACATCCCAAATTCTGCGTAATGGTCAATGATGAGTCATATGCAGTGATACCTGGGGGCGGGGGGTGGCGGTGTGTGGCCTATCGGTGTTTGGTACATATTTGATGAATTAATGAATGAGTGAGCACATTCATGCAAGGTGGGGGGACTCCAAAAAGGGAAGCTCTGCCCTTGCACAGACATGCCTAGTCCATAAGAAGGGCAAGCCCAGCCCGTGCCTGGGGCCGAAGGAGTGTGCGGTGCTGACATGGGCGGAGCATAGACAGAGAGAGAGGGGGAAGTCAGGTAGCAAGGATACAGCTGGGGGAGGGGGGAGGGGGGAGAGAAGCCATGAAAATCAGGAGCGGGTAGAAGCACTGGGGGCATAGGGTGCAGCCAAGCACAGAAATCAGGCCTCCTGTGGCCCTTATGCATAATTAGTAGCCACAAATAGGACCTGATCTGTGGCCTTAAACGAGCGAGTGTGCTTCCGTACGAGGTGCTCATGTCTCCACAGCACTGCCCTGCTTTCTTCTTCCATTCAGACCACAAATATTTGTACCCCAAATGGTGGGTGTCCCACTCATTCCAAGCACCATTTTACATGGATGTAGATGGAAACAACTGGAACGTCGGTGGGAGACCTTGGCTCTAAACCTAGATATAGGATTCTCTTCTTCCCCCTGAGCCTCAGTTTCCCCATCCACAAGATGGGAGCCATATTTGGGCTCTCCTGAGGCTTTACCGATGGTGTGGATGGCAGCTCGTTGGCAGGTGAGAAGATACTAGCAGTTCCTGGAACCACTTTTGCAGGTAACTGTGGGGGAGTTTTCGTGGTGTGTGCTTCTTTCCTTCTGGCTCTCCACAGCCTCGGTCCTAACCCAGACGTCTCTTCTCACCACAGCCCCACCAGATCCGGCTCAGACGGCCCCTGCTGCCTCATCCTGGAGTGGGAGCTGGGAGAGGATTAGCTTCATGCCGCCACCTGTGAGGGCACTTTTCCTGAGAGCTTTGCTGTCCCCTGAATGTCACTTAATCCTAGGAGGGGCTGGTGGGTAAATAATGAGGTGGTGGCTAATTCAGCTCAAGGTGTGACTCCTCTCAAGGTCTCTACCTGTGACCAGACAACTTACAAAGAAGGAAAGCTTTTAAGACCTGAAGGGATGAAGCCATTCTCTTCCTGGGGCTGTCCCTTTGTGACCTCAGGCAAATTGTGTCCGAGCCTTTGTTGCTTGAGGGGAAAGGGTAGAAGGGGCAGCAGGGAGGCTCCCGCGGAACTTTTCCTGAACATGTAGAAACTGAGGCACTGAGCGCTGAGGTGCCAGAGGCTGGGAAAAGCATTCAGACGTGTAGGTGGAGAGGTGGGGTCCAGGGGAATCGGGGCTGGCCATTGTCCCTCAGCCTGTTCTATATGTTAGATATGAGGAAGTGCTTTTCCGCCCATGAGCACATTTGATCTGCACGAAAATTCCAGAGAGGAGATAGCTGCTATTTTGCAGATGAGAAAACTGAGGTTTCTGAGATTTTAGTTGACCAAGGACTTGAACCCAGGTTCTCGGACTCTATCACTCCGCCCAACGAGAGGCTGCCTATCATAATCCTGATGCTTCCTTCTGGCTCTTAAGTACTGTGATCTATGTTCCTTGTCTTTTCCAAAATGTGATGCCATATATTTAATTATTGCCTTGGAGCTCAGACAAAATTTTTTTTAATTCACTCATCTTCTAATCATCAATCCATTGTTTATTCAGCTTATATGCTTATGGGTCCTGAGAAACTACTCCATGTTGAAGCTAATCAGGATTGCTGACTCCCAGTCTTGCGCTGAGTATGATTTTTAGATTTTAATTAAATTACACAGGCTAATGTTAAACAATCCAAGTTATAAGAGAAAGAGCAAAAAGTAGGCCCCTCCCCTCTTGTTCTTGATACTCTGCCCCTCGGGGCTTCTCCCAGAAATAACCACTGCTACCAGCTTCCTATGCACCCTGCAGAGACAGTTTATGCAAAGGGGAGCACACACACACACACACACACACACACACATACACTCACTCACCTATGTGTATGTGTCTTTGTGTTTCCCTTCTTCCAAAATTGGTAGCGTACTATATGTACTGTTTCTGAGTCTTGTTCTCTTGCTTATTAAACTGTATCAGGGAGATAGCTCCTTATCAGAACAGAGGGAGTCATGCCAATCTTTCTAAGTGGCTGATTTGCATTTCATTTTATTTCACCTACATTTCATTTTTTTTAAACTACTTGTCTACTGATGGACACTGGGTGGTCGTCGTTACTTTGCCATTCACGTGTTTCCTTAACATCCAAGCCTCAACATGATGTTGGAGTAATTTGGTGCAGTGGAAACTGCTGGGGACCCAGCACTGAGAGATGAGAGTTCTAGCCAGTCTATATTAATTAGCTATTTGACTTGAGGCAAGCACCACTGCCTCCTTGGGCCTCAGTTTCACCATCTGTCAAGGGGGACCCTGGGCTCTGGTTGGTGTCTGGTGTCCTTCCCGGCCTGTCTCTGGACTCTCGAGCCCCCCCCACCCCCACACACCCCAGAAGTAGCAGAGAGGCCCATCGAGGGTCAGCCCGGGCCATGGCTGTGGGGGGGGGGTCGCTAGGCTTGGTGACCCATGAACCTCTCTTGAGCTGATCTCAGTGATGCCATATTGAACTCAGTCAGGCAAGTTTGGCCTTGCTCTCCCCTGGATCCAGGGTGATTCAGGGCCGGTAGCGTGGCTTCCCCACCAGCAAATGAGCTGCAAGACACCTTTCTTGGCAATGGGCTTAACCAGGGCTCCGGGAATGTCTGATTACTCATCTGTTTTGCAACGGCAGAAAACTCCCAGGGAGAAGGGGAGGCAGCTAGCGTGGCTTCCTTCCCGAATTAATGACTTGAGCGTTAGGAATGACTAACCAGTTCAGCGCTGAGCAGAACTGGGTGGTCGAGTCCGGCTGGGGCGGCAGCAAAGCAGATAGGCTGGGTGTTGAGTGGGCTTTAGCCTCTCCTGCTCTCCACTTGAATGCCGGGGGTCTCCGTGCTCTCCTTTTAGGGGGGCAGAACTGGGGTCAGATATCCTGCCCAGAGCCAGTCTCCACCGTCTCCTAGAGTCTGTCTAGCTGGGCTGTGGTCCATGTAAGCTGATTGCAAAGTTCTCCAACCTCTGCTTCCATCCTGCAGAGGTAAAGCTAAATGCTTATGGTGAAATCCAAGGCAGGATGGCTGAATGCATCATTTTGTATGCTATACTGTGTACCTAAGACGAAATTGTGAAATTAATCTGTTACTGGGAGAAGGCACGGGGTGGTGGGAGTCTTCTTTTTGCTACACTTCTAGGACAAGGGTCACAGATGGATGGCTCCCTGGTTTCTTTCCTTGCTTCTCGTCTCTGACACACCATACTGCAGATTCTAGGATTCGGGGACTGGAGGGAGTCTTTCTCCTTTAAAGCAAAAGGTGTCCAGCTTCAGAGCCCACCCTCCCTCACTCTACCCCCTTTCTTTCTTCAAGGGTCGCCTTTCAGGCCCCGGTGGCCCAGCCCTCTGCTTTCCCTGTGTGGTGGCCGGGGGCAGGCCTGGACTGTCGCTGTGGGACAGCATATGTCCCAGTAGGGCCTCCTGCCCTGGCCTCACCTCTGGGTATCATGTCCTGGGACGAGTGCCCCTCCTTTTCTCCTCGGCCAGCTTGAGCTCCCCTCCTCAACTCCCTGACTCCTTGGAGAAGAGGGGTCCTTTCCCGCTGGCTTCTCTTCTTTGGCTTCATTTTGAAACTGCTCTCCTGATGGGCACACAAGATGTGCCAGCTCAGCCTGTGCCATTTGGAACTCAGGCCAGAGGAGATCTCTGAGCATCCTGTGCGTGTTGGGCCACCTACGTCCAGCAACATGGGCCGGGCCCCGTCTCCTCTGAGCTTCGTACTGGGACACTTGCCCTGGCCCTTCCACGGTCAATCGACTCATTGAGGGGTTCTCTGAGTTTTCCTTTCTTCCCAACATATTTCCTTTCCAGGGCTTCGTGGGCCAACATGCCCGCTGGAAGTTGAAAGGAGTCAACATTTAACCAGTGCTGTGCCCGGTGTAGATGCTCGATCGTTGAATGAATGGATGGGGGGATGGTTCTTATCTTGGGCAATGTCACATTTCCTTCACCTTCAAAACCTTAAAATTGCCTTTTGCTACATCTGCCTGGACCAACCGTTCAGTCCTCGATCACTTTCTTGGGCACAACTCTGCCTCCCTTGGGGCAACGGCCGCCAAGTTCATCATGTCAGAGGGGCCCTGTTGCTAATAAGTTCACCAAGTTTCCCAACCTGATTGAGAGGAGTTGGCTTTTGTGGAAATCACCTTCAGCTAAAATCCTTAATAATTTAGGATGAGCCACCCTACTTGGCCTTTTTCGAGGAATCTCCCCCACAAACTCACTTTATATGCTCAGAGTAGCCAGAGAGAACCTCCCCAAATGGAGGCACATGGCCGAAGTGCTCTCTGTGCCTCCTCCTCTGCTCAGTAGCTCTGGGCCTTGATTTCTGCCTCTCCCCCTCAGTAGTACTGGGGCCCTGCCCTGCCTTGGGCCTATGGGAGCTCAGACCCTGCTCCCCAGGGAAGGGGTCATGTCTAAGGATGAAGCACACACCAACATGTGTATTTCCTGAGACTAGAGAGGAAACCTAATGCATTGCCCCTTTGAAGATTAACAAACTATTTGACTAAAGAGATTTTTTTCTTTTTCTGTTCTCTACCTCGTTCCCTTTCTTTCGGGTGCCTTTCACACCAAGTCACTGAAATCACAGGGTATGGGAGGTATTTTTCTCTTTAGAAATCCTTTTTCAGGCAACTATGTCAAGAATGTTTTCATACTTGGGATTGGATGGGGAGGGAGGGGAAAAAAAAAAAGGCTTAATCCCCCCCAGATGGGTATTTCTCTGAAAAACAGACATGCAAATGTTGGGCTTGTCAAACCCTAAAATGTTTTCTTTATTCTTGAGAATTATGGCAGACTGCCTGCTGAGCCTGGGAGATCGGACGAGGGAAGGAGGGAGCCCTGGTATGGAGCAAGCCAAGTGTGGGAAAGGGCGGGCAGTGGAGGCAGAAGCACGTGCCAGCTACGCGAAGACAAGGGACAGACACTCTACACCCTGCACATCAGACTATCCCTTCTGCCCCCGTCAGGTTCTGTTGGCTGGAAGCTCACCTTGCAGGATCTGGAGATGGGGATGTAGGGAAAAGCCAGGATGCTCACAAACATCCTCATGGTCGGTCTGCCTGTGGGAGGCCAGCCTGGGTCACCTGGGTGCTCCCACCGGGAGCTGATGCTCAGGCCTGCCAACCTGAGTGTAGCACAGAGACTTAGACAGCGATCATCATGCATGAGATGGCCACCGGAGGCTTTTCCTGAGCAATCTCTAGAATCTTTTCCACCAACAGACCTAGGGATGGGACAGGAGGCAGATTTAGCAAATGTTTCCTCTAGGCTACTAAATCATTGCAGAGCACTTCACTGAGGCCTTGCTACCCCTAGGTGATGTGTTCACAGCTCTGTGGGAGAGAGAGACAAGCAAACATGCATGTTAGCACAAGGCAGCCTGGGCTGAATGCACAGAGAGAGGTGCAAACCTTCCCTGCCCCCCACACCCCCAAATATGGTTATACCATTTATAGCAGGTGAGAAAATGGCTTGAAGATATTTTATTGCATCTGGAGCTCTAGAGAAGAAACATTCTAATTTCTTTAGGCTTTGGGTTCTCATTCCCGGGCCCTTTGCCTAATGGAAGTGTGGAAACAGGGCAGGAGGCAGCCTACTCTGCACGGTTGGGGGTGTTTGGATTGGGCCCAGGTCTCCCCAAGGCTACAGGAAGAACCATGGAATGGGCTGCTATCTGACCCAGCTCTCTGGGTGGTTTTGAGAATCACATGAAGTAATAGTTATGATTACAGTTTGTATATTATAAATCAGTAAATAACTAAAGAGTAGTGTTATTTCCTTGAGAATTACTGCCTTTTTTTTTTTTTAAGATTTTATTTATTTATTTGACAGAGACACAGTGAGAGAAGGAACACATGCAGAGGGAGTGGGAGAGGGAGAAGCAGGCTTCCTGTGGAGCAGGGAGCCCGATGCGGGGCTCCATCCCAGGACCCTGGGATCATGACCTGAGCGGAAGGTAGACGCTCAACGACGGAGCCACCCAGGCACCCTGAGAATTACTGACTTGAAAATCCTAATGATGTCTTCAATTTATGGAGCGACTCTTATGTTCCAGGCATTGTCCTGGGCATTGGCCCTGCTGGATCTGGAGGCTTGGAAAGGCTGAGCAGTCTTTCCTGGGTGCCACAGCTAACTAGTTAGTGAGTTGGGATCAGAGCTCAGTCCATCTGCCTGTGAAGTTCAGGCCCTTTCCACGTAAGGCCGCCTTGGGGCCCCTGGGTCTTCTGTCTCCTGACTTTATTGGGTTTAGTTGCCCTTGGCAAAGTCGGCTGTTGTGCCAGCAGGACGTGGGGGTCCTAGGGACAGCCTCAGGGACAGGCAGGGTCTCCCCTCCTGACTCTAAGGACCATGACGGTCAACCCCAATTAACTGCATAAATGCCCCGAGCTCCTCTTTTCAGGAAGAGATGGAACAGTATCTGTGGTAGGTGGAAATGGTCCCTCAAAGATGTTCACAACCTAATCTCTGGAACCTGTGAATATATTATGTTCTATGTCAAAGGGGAATTAAGGTTGCAGGTGGAATTAAGGTTATTAATCACCTGACCTTGAGAAGGGGAAATGGTCTTGGCTTTTCCGGGGGGGGGGGCAGTGTAATCAGAGGGGTCCTTTTAATGGGGAAGAGGGAAGTAAGGGAGTCTGTCAGAATGATGGGATGTGAGAAAAACTTGCCTGGCCACTGCTGGCTTCGAGGATGGAGGAAGGGACCACAAGCCAAGGAATGCAGGCAACCTCTAGAAGCTGGAAAAAGCAAGAAAACAGATTCTTTCCTCGAGCTTCTAGAACAGCCTTGATTTTAGCCCAGTGAGACCCATTTCAGACTTCTGAGCTCTGAGTGCTGTCAGAAAATACATTTGTGTTACTTTTAGGCACTAAGTTTTTGGTGTTTTATTACAGCCCCCATAGGAAACTAATACAGCATCTTAGGGAGGAGAAGTCCTCAGGTGGGTTGAGTCTGTGCCTCGGACTTAGGGACAGACGTGGTAGAAGCAGACACAACTCTCTGGCTTTCCAGAGAAGCCCCGGTGCGGCCTCCAGGTGGAGGTGATCTGGCTGCACTTCACCTTGGGCCACCTCACGAACCTCTCCACTCCCTGTCCTGGGACTTTCTGCCGTGTAATACTGACATTCACCAATGTGTGGCCTGGAGCTGCATGGGACTGCCCTTGACCCGTAGTGGACAGGACCCTGGAGATCAGTGCTCAGTGCTCAGGTGGGCAGTCCTGAGATGCTTTTCGCAAAGCTTTTTAGGAGCGCCCAAGGAATGGAGCACTCTCCCCTCCTCCTTGTCCTCCTCTCAGGAGGACCTCACTCCTGCTCCCTGGGGTCATCACCGGAATGAATACCTGGATGGCAACTTCTGTGTCCAGCCCTGCTTTGGGAGGAAACCGCTAAGACAAGATGCAGAAGAACAGCTGTTCATCTGGCATTTGCTCAGAAGTATGTCCCCCGCCCAGTGTCCCAGAGCTGGGAGGAGCTCATGTGGGCCAGGGGTGGCGGGTGGGAGGGCACCCCGGGACACGCGGAGAGCGGCCCAGCTGTAGGCGAGCCTGCCTGGGGTCTTGGCTGAGGATCTTTCCTGGTCTAGTTAGAGACAGACAAAGTCTGGAGGGGTCATTTCTGGGCTCTTGGGGATACCACAGGCCCTGCTTGTTTGCTCACCCAAGTCCTTTAACTCTGGTGGGCTTCGCTCAGAACATACCCACTGTTCCTATCCTTCAGGACAGATGTTCTTGTGATGAAGTGAATGACATCATCAGCAAGCTGGCCTTAGAATGGGTGATTTGGGAGTGGCTGGGAAGCTGGGAGCCTCCTGGCCCCTCGGCTGGGCAGCTGTCCCCAGGGCTGGCTGAGCATGCCTTTGCGGTGGGCTCCTTCCCTGCCCCCACCCGAGGCGGCCTCCGTCATGCTGATAGGCCAAGCGACCTCTTGGATCTGAGGCTTTCCTACCAACCATGCCCAGAACAGATGGAAACCGATCTCCTGGGCATCTCCAGCTGATGCGGATTTCACAGCAGGCAGAAGAGGGGGGGAAGCAGACAACCCAGCCCCTTCCCACGGCCACTTGGGAGGCCACAGTGGCTGTTCAGCTGTCCACCCTCTCAACCTGTGAAAGAGGCGGGGCTTGAGATGGGGGATCCACTTCAGCGGCAGTGAGGCTGGCAGCTAGAAATTCAAAACATGCCAGTTCCTTATGGCTTTTAACCAGAGCTCCAAGGAGACCCCTCACCTTGCCAGAGCCATTTCTTTCCAGCCTCACTGCACAGCACTGCCGCATAAAGGGCTAGACTGGTCTCTAGTCCCCCAGTGTCCCCTCTCCCTCCCCTATTTCCTGCCTTGTAGCCTCTGTTCTTTGCTCCCATCTGCACAAGCACATCCACGGTATCCCTCTAGACCTGGCCCAGCTGCCACTTTCTCCAGGAAGCTGTCCCTTTCTGCCCCCAACCCCCATCTTAGCAGTAGTCTATCCCTCTTTCCCCGTTCGTCCCCAAGGGCTCCGTCTGCATCACTCAAATGAAACCAGTGACCTTATGTCTGGGATCACAATTGCTCCTGGTCATTTCTCTTATTGGACTGGGTCCTTTTCAGAGCAGGGCATGGCTCTTTTTTGGCTTCATAGTCCCCATGGAAGGTGCCTGGTAATGACTTATTTGGTCGGGTTGGTTTTGTTTTTATTTTTGCTGAGTGCATGTGAAATAGCTGATGTCAAAAGCTGCTTTTCCCAAAAACCCTGTCTTAGTCCGCTTGGGCTGCTAGAACAAAACACCGTAGACCCAGTGGCTTAACCCATGAACATTTGTGCCTCACGGTAAGGCTGGGAAGTCCAAGATCAAGGTGCCAGCGTATGGGTGTCTGTTGGGAACCCTCCTCCCGGTCTGAAGGCTACTGCCGTCTTGTTGTGTCCTCACATGGCAGAGAGAGGTGTCTTTCTTATAAGGGCACTAATCCCACCATTGGGGGGGCTCCACCCTCATGACCTCATTGAAACCTAATTACCTCTCAAAAACCCCACCCTCAAATACCATCACATTAGGGATTAGAGGTTCCACATATGAATTCGGGGTGGGGGTGACACAAACATTCAGTCCACAGTCTATCTTGTAATCATAACAACCTCTGAAATAAATATTGAGAATTCTGTTCAAAACAACCCTCTTTGGGGTACGAGCTGTGTGACAAGCATGGGACTGGGAGCTAGCGGGAGGGAGGGATTCAGTGGTGGGGGAGACCCAGTCCTTGTGCTCCAGGAGCTTATAGTCACCCAGACAACCTGCATCTTGTCATCAGCACCAGGATGGCCCGGGATGGGCAGGGGTCAGGGAGTGCCAGGGGCCGCAGGAGGGAGAAGAGGCATCCTTGGAGCGGGCATGCCAGCCCCGGCTGGCTCGGGGCGGGCTCTGTGACTGACTCTGGCTAGGTCCCGAATGGACTTGAAAATGTCGTCCTTCTTAGCTTCTTAGCCAAGTGAGAGCTAAGAAGCCTCTTCCTCCTGTTCGTTTGTTTATTGTCTTATTCAGGCCTTTATGATTTTACAAGTCCCCAAATACTTGAAGTTTTGTAATGTTTTTGGATGATGCACATGAGTATAGAACTGTGCTGTCCAAATGGTAGCTACCAGACACATAGGGCTACTCAAATTTGTTTAAGATAATTAAATACAATGCAATTTAAAATGCAGTTTTTCCAGTCCCATCGTCCACATTTCATGTGCTTGGTACATGTAGTGAGTTGCTACCACACGGGACAGCACAGAATAGAACGGTTCCATTGTCCCTGAATGTTCCATTGGATAGCTTTGGTAGAGAAAGTTGCTTTTTAGCCACTAGTTTTTAGTGTTTTATTTTTAAAGCGTTAGCTACGTCTTGTCTTCTCTTTCTAACTTTCTTCCTTTTTTTTTTTTTTTAAGATTTTATTTATTTATTTGACAGAAAGAGCAAGAGAGCACAAGCAGGGGGAACAGTAGGAGGGTGAGGGAGAAGCAGGCTCCCCGCCAAGCAGGGAGCCCGATGCGGGGCTCGATCCCAGGACCCTGGGATCATGACCTGAGCCGAAGGCAGACGCTTAACGATCTGAGCCACCCAGGTGCCCCTTTCTAACTTTCTTCTTAAATGACCTCTCTCTTTGGTCTCTTCTCAGATACTTTTTTTTTTTTAAGATTTTATTTATTTTTATTTTGAGAGAGAGAGAAAGAACAAGCAGGGGGAGGGGCAGAGGGAGAGGGAGAGGGAGAGGGAGAGAGAGAATCTCCAGCAGGCTGTGTGCTGAATGCGGAGCCCGATGGGGGGCTCGATCTCCCGACTGGAGCCGAAATCCAGAATCAGCAGCTTCACCAGCTGAGCCACCCAGGTGCCCCTCAACTACTTTTCTGAGGGACTCAAGTTGCTAGTGTGGATGCTAATTCCTTGCAGGTGCAGCCCCGTGTCCGCTGTTACTCATTTCACCAGCGCGAACAGCTTTGCTTTTCTGTGCCCAGTTTCCCCCTGGCCTGGTAATACTGTTCCTCTTGCCCCTCAAGCCTCTGTCAGAACAAATGCAGAGGGCTTTAAGCTGGCCAGAAGAAAACGTAGCCAAGATCCCAAAGTAATAATGGTCTTTTTGTCCCCGGGGAGAGGCTCCCCTTGCTCAGGCTGGATCCCACTGACTGGCGCCTCCCCTCGGGTGGGGTTGCAAAGGAAGCCGGGTTGTCTGGGAGCCAGCTTTTCTTCATTTCGGCCGGAATGCTTTAAAACGCAGCCTCTATCCGATGAGTGGGAGAGAACATCAAGACAAACTTCATCTGAGTTATAAACATACTGTTACGATAGTCCATGTTATTGTGCTTTTCCTCCAGACGAGTGTAAATCCCTTTCACATTCACTACTATGTTTATACTTCTGACATCCCAGGAGCAATAAAAGGACATCTTTGGTGTGACAGCCAACGCATTTTCCACTGTACTTTGCGGCCTGCTGGGAGCCCATGCTTATGTGACGTCGCCGGGGACAGCGTGCAATGGCGCTCACTGCAGGGCATGAGCGGCCCACACGGACAGGTCTTCCAGGGCAGTCCCTGTGTACACAAGCCCCTGTGCCAAGGGACAGAGCTGGCAGACCAACGAGGAAAACCTCAGTGGGTACCATCATTCACCAGTAACATCCCTCTGACTTTAGTGGCTCGCACACCTGGTCACTGGGTTAGTAGTGGGCCCAGAACGAGGGTAGAAACAGATTCTTGTCCTCCAGGCATAAAACCAGTTACCCAGAACTTAGTGAAGTGACTAGTTTTGCTGAAATAAAAACCTCAGTTTTGCACGGAGGTGATTCATTGGCGCATCCAACACCGACAAGCTTCCTGCTTCCCCTTGTGTCTTTAAATTCAGATGTTGGCTTAATAAGCATCCACCGAGCACCTCCTACATGCTGGCGCTGGGCTCGGAGCTGAGAGGGATCCCGGGATAGGCAGTGAGTGCTGAGGGCCCCAGGAGCTCAGAGTCCACGATGGAGAGGCCACCTGCAGCCATCGACAAAGCAGACGTCCATCAGCCCTCTCGGTGGGGCCCCCCAGACCAGAGCCACCGGGGAAGAATACAGACTCGCCGAAGAACCGCCCGAGTCAGAGCGGGCAACGTGTCTTCAGAGCTTTGCTCTCCAGTGGGTTGGGCCAACCCTCTCACACAGTCCTGGCCCCAGGGCTCCCTCAGGGTTTGAGCAGCGTTTGACACACACGTGTGGGGAGGCCCGCTCCTGCTGTCCCAGAGTCCTGTGTCCCTCTGTCTCCTCGGCAGGGGCAGCAGGCAGCAACCGTTTCTCATGGCCTCAGTGAACGTCAGCCCCGGAGAAAGCTGCAGAGAGGGTTTAGTCCGATTTCTCTCCTGTGTGGAAACTGAGGCCCCCAGAAGGGAAGCGGCTCCTTTTGGGCCCCATGCAGCAGTGACGCAGTCCGTCTTGGAGAGCTTGGGGTTGGCATGACTGCCCTTAAGGGATCTGAAGGAACACAGAGCAGGGGCAGTACCCTGCTGCCTACGCCACATTCCCAGAGATAATCCGTCAAGGGAAGGAAGGAGAAAAACAACAGCGGACAAGCCATCTATTCTTGTCTGCGCCATTTTCCCACGTCAGGAGAGACTGTGCTGAAAAATTTAGGTTTCTCCTTTCATGTTTCCTTTCAGTGCACTCTCGACAGAACGCCTTTCTTTTCCCCCTTTTCTTTGGCAGGATCCTGACCGAGGCTGTAGAAAAAGAACCTTTTAAGAACATACATATCTATCTATCGATATACATTCAGTCCCTGACAGTGACACGGAACTGTAGTGCCTCTTAATTACCCAGGAAGTGACAAGGTCAAGAGGTGTCTGAAAGCTGCCTTGGGCTTCTGCGCATTGATTTCTCCCCATTGTCGCCGCTTCCCCAGCCGGAGTGGGGGGCCACGGCGCCTGGGTTTTGTCCACTCTTTGGACTTCTTCCTTTCTTCCTTCCTCACTTTTTTTTTTTTTAATTTGAAAAGAAACTTCTGGCACTTGGGGTATTGATTGAAAATTCATAAAAGCAGGACGCGTTTCGGGTTGGCTGACCAGTCATAATTGCTGCTTGCGCGCTTGAGGAGGTCAGCTTCTTGCAGAGACACCCGCCCCTGAGGCCCCCATTCTCTGGCTACTCTCCCACTTTCTTCCTATTTATCTTTGGGCTTTCCAGGGGAGAATGGCAAGGAAAGAAAAATGTTCATGCGCACGCATCGTCACTGGCTATATTTACGATGAACACGTAAGTTGTGCTCTTTGCTTTTCATGCAGAGTTTAGGGGCAGCTAATTTTTTAAAGGAGGGGAGCTGAGGTTTTGAACCATGGTCACCAAGAAATGATATTATAATACAAAAATTGAAACGACGGTGTTTCTGAAAACTTTGGATTGAAGTTTTAGAAGTTCCTGGGAAGTGTTGTTGACTTGTATTTGGGGGATTAGGGAAGCCAGAGCCTTCTCTGGATAACTCAAGAGAAATTAGGAGTGTACAGAGACTTACCTGCGTATTTTGATCTTCAGAAAAACCTGTGAAAAGGGATTATATTGCCAGAGCAGAGAAATGGTTAATTCTTGCTCTGGTAACAAGAGTTCTTCAAAATGCTGCCATGTCCTACTGGATGTTAGACTTTTTTACTAAGAAAAGTCGGAGCCTACAGCATGCAGGTCTCCAAGCCTTCCTTTTCCTTGTCAGGGGAGCTTACTGTGTAAATACGACTCTGGAATCCTCCACGGCTCTCAGGAAGGAGTCAGGGGCATAGCATTTTTCTTTTCATCGTACAAATGACCCCTTGGAAAGTGAAGGCCCCGAGTCTAATGCTGTTAAACATAGAATCTATAGTGAGAGAAAGCTTATGTCCCTTCAGAGAAGTCTTGGATTTTCTTTCTAAACCTTCCTGCTTTTCATCAAGGTTTGAAACATACCTAGAAGAGATAAGCCAGTCCACTGGCTCTAACTTTTAAGGTATAAAGGACCGAGTGAGAGGCCAGAAGTCAAGGCAGAGTTTTAGTCTCACTTCACATGTGATCTTGTGCTATAGCCACGTTCTCTCTGCAGACCTTTGTTTCCTTATCTGAAAAATGAGCAGTTGGATTGGTTGACCTGGGGCCCAAAGGTTCTGCTGGGACCCAAAGAGCAGAAACAAGAAATATATTGACATCTACTCTAGAATGCCAGTAAAAACTCATAAGGCTTCAGGTTAGGGACAGATTAAAATATATCTGGCTCTTTGTCATCTGTAAATATCGACTGCACAGGCCTTGGGATTCAGCCTGAATTAAATATGCCCAATGAGATCAGAAATACATCGTAGACAGAGAGACAAGACATAGAAGCTGCTGAATGACCACTGAACAGGTAAATATATTAACATGATGCAGACGCCCAGATATGAGATGTCTCATAGCTCTGGGAAATGCTGCTGGCCTGCTATACGTCTATCCATGCAAAAATTCATATATATCTCATGCATCCATCCATATGCATTCATCCACTGATGCATCCATGCATGCCTGCATCCATCCACCCATCTATCCATCCATCCATCCATATATCCATTTATCCATTTATCCATCTACCCATCAACTCACCAGTCTGCCCATCTGTCCCTCTCACTCACGCATACACTACATGAGACATGGGGATGAGCGCCATAACAAGGAGGCCTGGAAAAGTGTTGTGGGGCTTGGATGACGGGAGACACCCCTTCCAGCTGGAGACCTCAGAGGCGGCTTCATGGAGGAGTTGGCGCTTGAACTGAGTTTTGAAGGATGGGCAAAGTGTAAAGACAGCAGCATGTGAGCAAAGGCCCCGAGATAGGGAAGTACTGTGGTTGTCTGGGAACACAATGACTAGTCAAGAAAGAAGGTCACATAAGAAAGAAGATTGAAGAAACATTAACTTTGGGAATCAAGGCAATTAAGGAGACTTTGGAACCAGCCAGTTTTACAGTAGAGGGAGTGGGAGAGAAGGAAGTGAAGAAGGCGAGAGGGGTGGGGAGCCCCTAGACATTAACTGGGCGAGTTCTGTTATGGGAAAGGGTGTGAATAAAATATGGAAAGGCAAAAGGAAACCCTGCATATTGCGTGAAGCTTTACAAGTGCCTCACGTTTGGTTTCTAAGAGTCCTACAAGTAACTCTTTATACAACTTTGAAAAGTCAAGGAGACTTTACGTTCCTAAGAGACTCATTAAGGACTGGGAGGTAGGAGGGTGTGAAAGGGATTGTACTGTTTTTGTGTGAGACAAGAGCCTTTCTACCTTCCTGCACCTGGCCCTCTTAGGCTATTTTTCTGGAACTGCAGAAATGGAAGGTCGAGTGGGAGTCCGCTGCTGTGCACTGAGCCAGACGGTTGCGCCCTGGGCACGGAGGACAAGAAGACGAGTGGACACCTGAGCTGGAATCCGTCTCCGCTCCTCTTTAGGTGCATGACTCGGGAGAGTTGTGCAATCTCTTTCCAACGATATCATTAAAATGTTTATAGTAAGGATTGATTACAGTGAAATATGAGAAGAGAAACAAACCCTAAACTTTAAGCCCCCCAAACGTGCTGACTCACAAATTATCTCATTTTATCGCTGTAACCCACTGGGGGAGGAACTGGGTCCCCTATCTTGCAAATAAGAAACTGGAGACCAGAGAGTTTGAGTAATGTTCCCAAGATCATACAGCAAGTTAAGCGGTGGCAGAACGATGTTCCAAACTCCACACACAAGTTCCTTAGCAATTTCTGTGCTTCAGTTATTGTAGAACTCTTGGAGACATGGCTTCCTGACTGCCCTGAGCTGTCAAATAATTAGCATCTATCTCTGTAACCGCGTTTAAGTGGAAGAAGGATGGAAGGGTATGGAAGGGAGGCAGGGAGTGTTAGAGGAAAATAAAAAGGAGTGGAGACAGTTGGGAGGCAAATTGACATTCAAGTTCCCTAAATGGATTCTTCAAAAGTGGGGGAAGGAGAGTGGGGGCGGGAGGAAAGATGAGCCAGGCGGTGGGGATGACTAGGCCGCCGACCTCAGTGCCCTGCGGCTGCCCAGCACATACTCTGCCCCGGCTGGGGGACCTAGTAACCACAGTGGGAGGCAAAGCAAATAATGCTTTGTTGGTTTTGCTAAAAGAAAATAAGAGAAACACAATTTACTCCCTGAGGCCCATGTGCTGAGCCAGCTGCTTCTGGGGGCCCCCTTGCTGGGCTGTGGTCCTCTGCCCCTAAGATACCTTGGGCGTTCAAGTGAAGGAAATCCAGGCTTTTTAGCGGTGGTGACTTTTCCTTTTCTTATAATCTACAAACAGTACAATGCTCAGATCCTAAATGTTCTGTTCTGACCCATGCATGTCAAGGCCCAGTACATTTCTGTCACCCCAGAAAGTTGGCTCGGGGTCCTTCCTAGTTAATCCCTGCCTCCCCCAGCAACGGTGATTTGACTTCTGTGGGCATTGTTCAGTTTTGACTATTCCGGAGTTTCACATAAATGCAGTCGTACCGGATGTTCTTCTCATGTCTGTCTTCTTTTACACAACGTTGTATTTTCGAGATTCATCCATGTGGTTGCATGTCTCAGTAGATCATTTTTATCCATCAGTAGTATTCCGTTGTATGAATACAGTGCAGCTTATTTTATCTGTTCTCTGGTGATGAGCCTCTGGGTTCTTTCCAATTTTAGCCTATAGTGAAAAAAGCTGCCGCAGCCATTCATGCATGAGACTTTTTGGAGACCTATTTTCATTGCTTTTAGGTGAATACCTGCGAGCAGAACTAGTGGGTCACAGGGTGGGTGTGATGGTGTGCTGGAGGGGACTGGAGCTGGCTAGCAAGGGCTCATTTCTTCCCAACGCTGCTTTCACTCATGCCATGTTGGCAGCTTGAAATCGGCCCTCGTGGGAGTATTTCTACCAGGGAGATCAGCAAATGCCACAAATCAGGCTTGCTTTTCTTCTGGGAAGCCCAGAAGCATTAAACGCTTACCAGTATACCACTGGGTGGCTGTATGTTTAAATTTTTAAGAAACTTTTTCAAAGCGGCTGTACCATTTACTGTTTCTACCAGTGATGTATGAGGGTTCCAATTGCTCCACATCCTCTCCAACATCTGCTGTTGTCAGTTTTTACTCTAAGCCCTTCTGGTAGGTGTGCGGGGGTATCTCACTGTAGTTTTAATTTTCATTTTCCTGGTGACTGCTGATGTTGAGGGCTTTCACACGTGTTTATTGCGGTCATTTGTGTGTCTTTCATAATGGTCTGTTTAGCCTTTGGTCATGTAAAAAAGTTGGGTTGTTTGTCTTTTTATTATTGAGGGGCAGGAGTTCCTTTTATATTCTGCATGTAAACCCTTTGTCAGATTTATGTTTTGAGAATATTTGCTCCTGGTCTGTGCTTTGCCTGTTTGTTTTCTTCAGGGTATAATTTTTTTTTTATGAGCAGACATTTACAATTTTGATATTATACAGTCTATCAGTGTGTTTTATTTATGGCTCATATTTGCTGTGTCCTCTCTGAGCTATCCCGTCCGTCGTGCGTCCTCTGCCTGGAGTGGCCTACCCCGTTGCCTCTGTCTGGGGAACCCCTCATTTGTCATCTGTCATAAATAGGGTGCCCTTTCTGGATTTCAACTAGCAGCATTTCTGGACACTGGACCCCCACTTAGTTCATACCTCTTTGATCATTCTACAGTGTAACTGTCTCTTTCTGGGTCTTTCCAACTTACCTGATGGGGAGCCCCAAGTGGGGATTGCAGGTCTTCTGGATTGTACTCTCGTTTGCACCTTCCCTTCCTCCTTCTCTTCTGCTCCTCGACCCTTCTCTCATCTCCCTCTCAGCACCCTGCTGGGAGGCGGCCCGGAGCAGGCTCACAGGGAATGCTAACTGATTGAGTGAATTAACTTGAATGAACTCGGGACCTTGTGAGTCTTCATGGTTGACCTCTTTGTCCTTCGGTTACGTTGTAATGGTCGAGAATATATTGGGGGTAGTTTATGTCACAGAACAAAAGCGAGTTTGAAAAGCTCTATCAGGTTCTATCAAAGGTAGAGCCATTGAGAATCCTCAGTGAGGAGTCACTGAGGATCAAGTGTGATTCTTCTGGGAAAAGGTTAAGGCTGGGCAGCTCTGTGTTCTTGTGTGTGGTATGGGGAGGTGGCCGGAGCAGGTGTGTGCATGGAATCTAATCTGTCCTGCATCTAAACTTTGAGACCCGGTTAACAAAGCGCTGGGCTGGTGGTTAGACAAACCTGGGGTCAAGCACATTTACAGCTACGCGACCTCAGGCAAGTGACTTCGGCTCTTAAATCCCTGTTTCTTTAGGTATAAACCAGGGGTAATAACAGCACCGGTCTCACTGGGTTGTTGTTGGAATTGAAGACAATGTACATAAGACAGCTCTGGAAATAGTGAAGTTTCCAGAACAGTTCCTGTCCCCTAGCATTTGGGCAGCCCCTCTGGAGAATATGGAGAATGCTTGGTGGCTTCCCTACTCTGTGGAGTTCTGTGAGCTGGAAAGCTCCCTGGGATCTCCAGCTTCAGGGCCATATCTGACCTGGGCAGTTAGATACATTTCTGGAGCTGAGGGAATTAGAGGGGTCATGGGGAGTCCACACAGAAGCCCAAGTGAAGCAGAATACAGGAATGCCCACCATCCCAAAGAAACGAATGTCCACTCCGGATTCTGAGGACCCATTTTTGAGGTGTGTTCTACTTGTCTGTTTTTGCATCTCTCAAATGGTCGCCGGAGTGGGCTGATCAAGGCTTCCACAGTCCATCAATAAACAGGGACTTGTGGGAGGGGATTCTGAGCAGAGATTGGCAGCCCCCACGTTACAGACTCAGGGGTAGAGGAAGGACATGATAGTGTCCCCCACCCCACATGCCTTTGGCAGCTCCCACCTGAATCTGGAGGCAAGAACAGTGCTGCCTCCAGCGAGCTCCGCCTCCCTGAGTCCAGTACAACCCCTCCCCCATCCCCGCCCCCCCCCCCCCGGGCTGACCCCAGGGTGCAAATAACCCACTCTCCTTTTCCTCTCGGTCTTTTCCAGAGAATGGCCTGAGAAAGTGGGAGTCAGCTCGTGTGCATGCCAGGAGGAGCTCCCTTTGGCCTTCTTTCCTTCCCTCACTTCTTCGGGTCGCTGTCCCGCGGGCCTTCAGCATCAAGGTTTGCCACGCCCGGCTTGCACAGTGCCCGCGCGGTGGGTCCGGACGCCGGCAGCCCTGGAGAAGCCGGAGCGGCGGGCGGGAGTCAGAACCTGCGGGCGGCCGCTCGGCGCTGCCTTGACTCGCGGCCAGGCCTGGCGCGGCGGCGGCTGTGGAATGTGTGAGCGCCATGTGTCACCGCCCCAGACTGTGGGAAAACGCTGCTCTGCTCACCTCCCAGCAGCTGCCCCGCGCCCGTCCGAGCGGGAAACAGGAGCCGCCCGCCGCCCAGGCCCGGCGCGTTTCCCAGCGGACTGCCTCGGGGCCCCGGGAGGGCCCTCCCCCACAGCGGCGGACCCATCTAGTCTCCGGGGGCTCCACCAGGCTAGCCATGGTGGATGGAGCAGCCTTCTAGGCGCAGACCCCACTCAGAGAAGGGCCTGGGGAGCAGGCGGGGCGGCTGTGGCTGGAGGGGGGTGGGGAGGACCCACCCCACCGCTGGTGTCAGACAGGCACACCTTCCTGGTCCCCCACCAGGCGCCCTGAGGTTGGGCCCAATGACCTGCAATCTCTGAGCCGGAGGCCCCACTGTGCCTACTTCCCCCAAGTGAAAAACAGCTTCCTCCAGGGCCAGGCAGGTGATCTGGGGGGCCTTCACTTTCTAAGGGACCCACAACTCCAGCCCAGTGCCTGGTTTAAGTGGGAATCAGGTGGGCCTCAATAATCCCCCAGACCGAGGCCTTCTAAGCCCAACCATGTTGGGGGACTTATCCAAGGCCAGCCTGCTGGGTAGCCCCAGAGTGACTTCTAAAGGCCTAGTGCCCCTTCTGCCACACCCTGGTGCCCCCCCCCCACCTCAAGGCATCATGCTCCTTCTCAGCAGCCTGGTGCCCCTCATTGAGTTCCCTGCCCTAACTAGAGAAGTTGGGAGTGAGGCACATGGGGATGGGGGTAAACCAGACATCCTGGGACTCCAGCAGCTGGGCCTCAGCTCAGCCTCCTGCTACCAGAGGTCCTCCTCCTGTGACCTCGGCCTGTGTGCCTTGGGGTGCCTCACGCTACAGGCCTGTGATCCTGGTTAGTGAGCCCCCCCACTGCATCTCTGTGCTGGATGGGCATCTTCCCATGTCTGCACCTCGCTTTTGCTTGTCCTTCAATGTCCCATCCTGAGGCTGGGGTGCAACCCCTCTCCCCTCCCCTGGAACTCCTGGAACACTTGATTCCTGGTCCTTCTAAGGCCGTTGTAGCGCTTAGAGCTCGTGATCTTCTCCTCCCTTCTACAATTTCTTTCTTTCTTTCTTTCTTTCTTTCTTTCTTTCTTTCTTTCTTTCTTTCTTTCTTTTTTTTTTTAAGATTTTACTTATTTATTTGACAGAGAGAGACACAGCGAGAGAGGGAACACAAGCAGGGGGAGTGGGAGAGGGAGAAGCAGGCTTCCCGCGGAGCAGGGAGCCCGATGCGGGGATCGATCCCAGGACCCTGGGATCATGACCTGAGCCGAAGGCAGACGCTTAACGACTGAGCCACCCAGGCGCCCCTCCCTTCTACAATTTCTTAAGGATAGAGACTATGTTGCCGTCCTTTCTATATCCCCACAAACAGTAGTTTGGGGGTTTTGCTTATGATATCTGCTCTGTTTGTTGGCTGAATCAACTAGCAAATTAATGCTTTTCAAATGCAATCTATCACTGGCTCACAGTCTCACTCACCAAGTGTGCGACTTTGGGCAAGTTACTTACCCTCTTTAAGTCTCAATTTTCTCACTTATAACATGGAGATAAGCTCAACTGGTATTGGGTCTGAAGTGACTTGTGTAGTGAGTGGTTAGCACAATGCAGATGCTTTATAATGTATGTATATATATACACACACATATATATAATTTATAATATATATATACACACACATATATATAATTATAACATATATATGAAATTGCTGAAATATTTAGTGCATGGATGCTTTTCAGTATGCATATAAAATATGCACATAAATGACAAGTATTTTCAGTGGCTACTCAATATGAATACACCTGTCTCTTTGGCAGCTAGCCTGCTGGTTGGGGAAATTCCCTGTTTCATTAGTGTGAACCATCTTTTGTGTGCTTGCCCCTTCCCAGTGCCCTCCTGTGGGCCGTGGTGGCAAAGCCAAGATTGGACGTAGAGAAGCAAATGTCTGGGGGTGGTAAGTCCGTGCCTCTGAAGGCACCCACAGCCTAAGAGACTTCTGTCCCTCCAGGATTGCTGCTCCTTCTCCAACAGTGCATGACTCTTTACCAGCTAAGCATGTCTTGAGCATCTACTGTGTGCAATGCTTTGTGTGGGGCCTTTGGGTGAAACAATCTTCCCTGCAAAAAGCTTTTTTTTTTTTTCCGTATTGGAGGAGCAAAATGGGCACACATAGGGAAAATTAGGGAGTCAGCAGGATAGAGTGTCACTCATTTAGTGCTAGCATGTGAGGGGCAGGTGACAAGGGACACAAGGCTCGGAGGAAGGAGAGAGCAGTGACGGTGGGTATTATTAGTCAGCTGGGGCTGCCGTAACAAAATACCATAGACGGATGGCTTAAACAACAGAGGCTCATTTTCTCACAGTTCCTTCTGGAGGCTGGGAAGTCCAAGATCAAGGTCATGGTTCATTTGTTTTTTGGTGCGAGCTCTCTTCTTGGCTTATAGCCGCTACTTTCTCACTGTGTCCTCATGTGGCCGAGGTGGGGGAGAGAGCGAAAGAGAGGGAGAGAGAGACAGCTCTCAAGTGTCTTTTCTTACAAGGACACTAATGCTATCGGATTAGAGTAGTACCGTTATAACCTCATTTAACCTTAACTACTTCCTGAAAGGGCCTGTCTCCAAACGCACTTCACATTGCGGGAGTCAGGGTGTCAACATATGAATTTTGGGGGGACAGACTTCAGTTCATAGCAGTGGGGTAAGGGTGACTCAGTCAGGAAAGAGACCTCTTTGGATAGGCGGGCAGAAGGCATGCCTGGTGAAGGGAAGAGCGTGGGCACAGGTGCAGGGACAGGGCTGAGTGCGCAGTGAGGAACCTAACATGGCTGGTACCAAAAGCATGTGGCAGGTGGGAAGTAAGTTTGAGAAGCTTGGGGTATGGCCAGATGATGGAGAATTTTGAAGGCTGAGTTTATGCACAGCGTGCCTGGAAATAGGAGCTGAAAAAGGTGTGGGGATGGAGGAGTAAATGCGTGTGAAATGACATGGCCACAAGAGGCTTTAAAAGCTTCTCACAGGGAAAAGTTATGGGAAACGTCGCCCTAGTTTTCACATGAGGACACTGAGGCTGAGAAAGGCCAAGGGACCAGACTAAGGCCAATAGCAGGTTAGTGGGATGCCAGCTTAGTTATGGTGCTTGGCTGGCTCCGTAGTGGACCCACCTTCCATTGTCTACCTCGGCGTCAGAGCACCAGGTGGGGAGAAGGGCTCAAGGCAGGGTCCACTTGCTGGGCTGGAGACTGGTGACCAGAGGGAGGAGAGAGCAGAGGCAAAATCAGCTGGAGCCTGCAGCAGTGATGTGGATGCCCCCCACCTGGCTGGGGCAGGAGCAGCCTACAGGAACCTGTCGGCAGCCGTGGGGAGTGCATTTGAACCCATCTTGAGGGGTGAGGAGAATCTGGAATGATGGGCAGGAAGAAAGACGGGCATTGTATATGTGTCGGGCTATTTCGGTGGCTGTTATCATAGCCGTTCGAGATGGCACTCTGAACTGTACATTTCAGTCAATGCTTTAAATAGTAGCACACTAGATCTGACCCAAATCCAAACAACATGACAGGACAGACAGAAACATCTGGAAGATATTAAGTGTCTGTGAGCCGGGTTTTTCTGATAAGTCAAAATCCATGGCTCTGACTTCTAGGGAAACTCATCATTTTCTAGACGAAGAAACTGAGGCTTAGAAAGAATAAAAGCTGCCTAGAGTCTCACAGAGAGTAAGTGGCAGAGCTGGTTGACCCAAGATCCATCTGGCTCCAATATCTGTCCTCTTTCCACCCCCATGACGCCAACACTGGGTCTGTTTGACACTTGGATATCAGGTATCCACGTGGTAACTATATTTTCCAAACCCCAAACAAGGACACATGGTCGGACAAGTGTGAAGCCACTTCTGGGGACAAGAGACCAGAATGTTTTAAATTAAGACCATCCTAGCAAATCCAGGACATCTGGTCATCAGAGATATCTAGGGGCTGCCCACACCCTTGGCACGAGGCTGGCTTTTGCCATTTAATATCCTTTTCCATCCTGAATGCCCAAGATCTATTTTTTGGTTGGAGCATATGCCACGGACAAGTGAGAGATACTTAAAAAGATCAAACAGCTGGAGAGAGATTGCAAGGGACATTCTTTTTAGGGCCACCTAAAAGGGGAGATAGCAGGAGAGGGCAGGGCGGTGGCAGAGGCTCAGGAGACTAACCCACGGCTCTAACTCCTGGGAGGTGTGAGGCACTGGGAGCTGAGGGCTGGAAGCTGGGGCAGATTAATGCTGGCGGATTTTCCCTGCTGTCAGGAATGCAGCCCCTCCTCCCCCTCGCCCTCCTCTTTTCTCATCTCTTCCCCTTGCTCTTCTTCTTGAACTTCAGCCGCTCCCTTCCTGCCTCCCACTCGCATCCGCAGCTGTGCGTGTGGCACCCAAGGGAGGGGACGGCTGGCTTCACTAGGTGCTGAGAGGACTGGAGAGCCTGCCTCTGGGAACGGGGCCCAGCAATGGCAGGTTATTGTAGAAACACACCGTTCTGTACGCGGGTCGTACGTGAAGCTGTTCTGTGAAGAATTGGGCCACATGTGTTTTGTATTCAGTGGGAGTTGGGGTCAATGTCATGTTGATGTTGTTAGGATAAAATGCCAGTCTTCAGAGCAGTCATCTGGGGAGGCCTAATGGCCGTAATTTGAGGTTTGTGTATCTGAGGTTGTGTGTTTGTCTTATTTAAGAAATGAAAAGTGGGGGCGCCTGGGTGGCTCAGTCGTTAAGCGTCTGACTTTGGCTCAGGTCGTGATCTCAGGGTCCTGGGATGGAGCCCCGCAGCGCTCCTTGCTCAGCAGGGAGTCTGCTTCTCCCTCTCCCTCTGCCCTTTACCCGTGCCCCCCACCCCCGCTTGTGTGCGCAATCTCTCTCTCAAATGAATAAATCTTTTTAAAAAAGATTTTACTTATTCATTTGAGAGAGAGAGACGGAGACAAAGACAGAGATAGTGAGAGAGAGCACAAGTGGGGAGGAGAAGGAGAAGCCGGCTCCCACTGAGCAGGCAGCCCGACATGGGGCTCCACCCTGGGATCATGACCTGAGCCAAAGGCAGACACCCAACCAACTGAGCCATCCAGGCGCCCCATCAAGTAAA
This sequence comes from Halichoerus grypus, assembly GCF_964656455.1. Classification (NCBI taxonomy): domain Eukaryota; kingdom Metazoa; phylum Chordata; class Mammalia; order Carnivora; family Phocidae; genus Halichoerus; species Halichoerus grypus. The sequence continues at coordinate 72,737,508 of NC_135712.1, forward strand.
TAAAATCTTTAAAAAAAAGAAATGAAAAGTGAGGTGGGAGGTGGTGTGTGAGTGTGCGTGTGTGGAGAGAGGAGGGGAGAGAGAGAGAGAGAGAGATTTGGCATTTGCTAGAAAACACATGATCGTAGAGTATTAGGGGCAGGCCTCAACGAATGTATAGTCCATCCTCTTCACTTTTTTTAAAAAAATATTTTATTTACTTATTTGACAGAGAGATAGAGAGAGAGTACAGGTAGGCAGAGAGGCGGGCAGAGAGAGAGGGAGAGGCAGGCTCTCCGCTGAGCAGGAAGCCGATGTGGGGCTCGATCCCAGGACCCCGGGATCATGACCTGAGCCGAAGGCAGACGCTCAACCGACTGAGCCACCCAGGCGCCCCTATCCTCTTCACTTTATAGATGGGACACTAAAGTCTAGACAGAAAAAGTTACTTTTCTAGGGTCAATAACCAGTCGGTGGTTGTACTGGGCATGGCCTCCAGGTCTTCTAGTTCAAGTATAAGGCTTCCCCTTCTCCTGTCAGGCCATGTTCTGCCATCTCATACACAAGCCCTAAGACAGGAGCAGGGAGGTGGGGGAGGGGAGAGGGGATGTGATCTCTAGTGTCAGGGTCTCACAGACTAATTGGGAAGGTCATGACCCCACTAGAGAACAGCTCCAAACTGTCCTGGCTGGGATGTCAGATCCAGGGAGACACCCCGGGGGCCTGGAGAATTGAGGAGCAGGTACAGCCATCCAGGCCCAGAAGGTTGGGGAAGGGGAGGGGAGGGCTGCAAGGAGCCGCATGCACAGCCGCCATGATGTGACAGTTCCTTCAGTGATACTTTTTGCTTCAACTCTTGTCTGGAGGTGGCTTGTTGAATTCCACTGTACCAGTACTTTGCTTTCCCTGAAAAGCCCATTAAATTACAAATTGATGGCTCCTAAAACTTCTTTCTCTGAAGAGAGTTAAATGTCTGTGACAGGCACAGAGAAGCTACCAGTTAAGATCTACTTCTTAGCCCGATGTGCTGAAGGAAGACCATTAACTAAGTGGCTGGCAAGGCTAATTTGTCATTCCAGTCTTTTAACCTATTGTGCTTTTATAACGTTATTCTTCCAAAGCATTTCAGAAGTCTCTCTGTCTGGTTTCCCTTGGGGAGAACCAATTAGCAAGCAGTCCTTACCTGCCCGCAATGAGTTATCATTAAAGTTACTCATCTAGTTTTCCTTTTTATCCGGAAACTTGGTCGAGAGCCTCTGGAAGGCGAGGATCCTGACTTACTCATCTCTGCATCTCCATGATGGTTTCCATGAGCTCCTGCCCAGGGCTGGCTCTGAGGGAACTTCTGTTGGATTAAACTGGTGATCAAAGCTGGTGGCATGTTCAAGTCATTCCTCCAAGCCTTGAGATGTGCACAGCTAGATCTATCAGCTATGAACCCATGGTCATACTAACACCTTACATGAATTTCCGCTGTAAGCAATGTCACCTGATGGTGAGCGTCTTGAGGAACTGAATGGAGTTTTACTCATCTTGGGATTTTTATGCTTAGCCCAGTGCCTGGTACAAAGTAAGGGCTCAATAAATGTTTATTGGATTATATAGAAACAAAACACATTTTTTTTATTAGACAGCTTCTGTCCCCAAACTTAGACTACATACCATTACAAGTAAAAGGGATTTAAAAAATCATTTCCTCCTTTGGAAACTGTGCTATTAGCTTCTTTTTCAAGGTCAGTAATTCTGATCTGATCCCTGTCGTTCACACAAGAAGTCACAACTTCCCCGATACTTCAAAGTCCCTTTCTCTTACCTAGACTGATTTTTTTTAATTTTAATTTTTTAAAGCACAGACCCACCTTTCATCCATACAGGACAATGTATCTGGGTTGACAAGATGTTTTCTCAGTTTCCTCATCCAAGCAAGCTTTAATCAGTTTGTTCCTGCCTTGTTCTAATGCTGAAACAATTTTTTTTTGACCCAGAGTTTATGACAGAAATTTACATTAGGGAACATTTCTGCATCTTTCTGGGATTTTCATCTTTAGATCATTAGGATAAGCACCCCCCCACCACCCCATTCTTTGGATGATCACTTTATTTAAGAACATGATCTTGGGCTGCACATTCATTCATGTGACTACCAACTGATCCAGATGAACTTTACTGGAATGTAAATACTGTAGCTGGAAGGCAAGATCAAAACCATTCCCTGTACAGAAATGTTAATCTTTCTATTGCCGAGGGGGAAACACAGAAGTTTAACTCGTAAGGCGATTTCACGCATTTTTACATTAAGTAGAATCTTGTGTCCATTTGAATGGTTGCGTTTGTTTACAAGTGATAGGTAAAGGCCAAAGGTCCACAGAATCACCTGATGTTCCTCTTTGAATGTAAGTCCCACCATAGATGTTTGGAGAAGTCACTGTTCTGACCACAATATCAACTAACACCAACTACTAGTATTTCATCTACCTGAATTGTGTCACCAGAGATTAAATCAAAAGACTACATTTCCATTTCCATTTGTGTGTGTGTGTGTGTGTGTGTGTGTGTGAGATGTGGTGGTTGCCTGGTGGGTCTTGTAGGTTCATGCGAAATAGTAAGAGAGAAGGTTAAGCTTAATGAACAAACTGTAACACATTATTTTTTTAATGAAACAAGCTCTCTAGATTTCTTCTGTATATTACGAAATCAGTAGATCTTTCCATAAAGAAAGAGTAAATCTTTTTTGACTTATGTTTGGACTTTCCCTGGGTACACTTGTGTCATTGGGTCACATTTAGATGGAACACTTTGGGAAGTTTGCCTCTCTGAAATCGATGGCAAATGGAGAGACTAAGAGTACATAAAATAGCCTAGGACCTTTCGGGATTCGAATGGCTCCAGGCTGTCCCCGCATGCAGACTTCCCTACTTCTGCCACCTCCAGCTCAGGCCCTCTCTTAGGCCAGGCCTAAAATAGGCTGTTTGCAAAAATTACCCTTGGGTTGAATGAATATTTCATGCAATTTCTTTCACCTGGCCAATCAATTATTGGATCTGATTGACCTAGAACCTTCTGGTTAGTATAACACGCTTCTATCTCTACCCCTGAAGAAAAAAAAATCGTCTATTATCTCGACAACAACAACAACCACACACATGCACACACACACTCTCTTAGAGCATTTTGAAATTTCGGTGAGATGCCTTCACTTATTTAGGCAAATTACACAAATAAAGTAAAAAGTTCACATCTGTTTTCAGCTTGCCTCTGGTAGCACTAGTGTTATTGGATTTTATAAAAAGGAATTCCAGTTACAGCAAGTACATTTATAAAAGCACAACCGGGATGGATGAAATTGAAGCAGTTCACTAGGTTAGATCAATAGTCAATCCTGGCTGCATGTTCACCTGGAGAGTCTCGGAAAAACACTGATGCCCGTGGCCAGGGTTCAGACCAATTAAACCAGAATCTCTGGGGGTGTGGCCTGAGCATCTGTCCTTTTAAAGTCTCCTCCAGAAGATTCTAACATGCAGCCAGTGTTGAGAACCACAGTTAGGTAAATGAAACCAGGGAATTAGCAAAGTAGTGATTAATATCACGCCACGTCCAATAGGAAGCTGAAGAGTCCGAGCTTTTAAATTTAGGATAAATCTTCAGATGTCCGAGCTAGATGGGACTTTAGAGATAATTTTGGAGAGAGGGACTGAGGCTCAGAGGCGTATTAAGGTTGGATGGCAAGATGGTAACCCGTTCTCCAAATCAGTGCCTTTCACTGTGTGCCTCTCCCCCTAAAAGTTATGTTGAAAATGAAGAGAAAAGATCAGATCCCCCTTTCATGTTCCTGACCGTCCATTGACTTAGAACTCTTTAAACACGAACTGGTTTTCGGTGGTGGAAGGAGCCCAGCTCTGCAGCTCTCAGACCTGAGCGGAAGGCACATAAAGTTTTCATCACTTATTAGCTACTGCGGGCTCTCCTGGAGCCTGTCTTCTCCTCTGTAAAATAGAAATTAAGAGTAACTACTTCTCAATATTGTCACAAGCGAGGTGACAGGTCAAGCATATACCTTGTGCCGTAATATGTGCTCAGTAAATTAAGTGGTAATGATAATCATTAAGTGCATAAAAAAAAAATCTTGGCCCTTCTTGTAGAAATAGCTTCAGAGGGGATAAAAGATGTCCTGAAGTTTCTTTGCCTGAAATATCTTAATCTTGCAAAGGTGGGTTTTGGTTTCCAGTGACTGAAAACACAAACAGATCCCAACTGAAGCCTTCTTGTGAAGGAATGAATGGATTTCCAATCTGTGTTTTCTTGTTTACCACGGAAAATATGCAATCCAAGGGAAACCCGTGGTCAAACTGTACGGTGCCTCTATTTTTATCATACGCAGAGGGCTCTAAGCATTCACACGCAAATATTTTAAATAATACAAAAGGAAGACTAACTTTTCAAGGTTACAGGGATTTAGGTTTCCTAGGGCAAATTTCGGTTCTTCTCTTTCAGCCATCTATTGAAAAATAACTTCTGATCCAATACAGACTGAATTCCAAAACAACTGAAAAACAAAGAAAGCTCACAACTGGCGCTGAAAAGCAGCATTTCTCTTCACGTAGGGTCTTTCTGTTTTGCTTTTGCATTCCTTTTGTTTTGCAAAAAAAAAGAAAAAAATACTGTCTGGGTGAGGAGAGGGAAGCCAGCTCCCCGGCTGCTTGATTGGGAAACGGAGCTGGGGACGGAGACGCGGCGCGCCCCCGCGTCCCCCGGCCCTCGCCCCCCAGCCCCCCGCCCGGGCGTGTGCGGACGTGTCTCGGGCGTGACCTCGGAGCAGCTGCGCCACCGCTCAGCCTCGCGGCGGGAGAAACCCGAGCTCCCAACAAAACAGCTCCATCCTTGGCAAGTCCTCCGGTATTTAAGGCGCTGCCGGTGGGGAGAGATGCCGCGTGCCTGAGTCGCTCTGGGAACTCAACGAGCTCTGCTTGCCCTGGTTTTCCGTTTCTGAAGCGTCTGAACATCTGCAGGGGAACCTCCCGTGGGTGGCGGGGCCGGGGCGGGGCCGGAAACAGCAAATGCATCTGCGGGGAGACGCGGGGGAGCCTGGTGCATCCTCAGCCTTCCGGGCGGGGGGGGCGCCTTGGTGTTTCTTTTCTTCTTTCTTTTTCCCTTTTCTGCAGGAATTAGGGGGTGCACAAAGGCTTGAGAATATTTAAACCCCTGCAAGACGAGCTCGCCCTCCCCAAGGCTGATACAAGTTTTCATAATACTGAGCTGCCCGTACCTGCGCGAAGTAGCGGGGTGCAAAGCTGGTGGTGACGGAAAAGTGGTGGATTCTTTTCCGGGAAGAAGTTTCAAGGCCATGTAATAGTAACTGACATTGATTGCCTACTCTGTGCTAAGCATTTTCATACAGTGACTCATTTAATCCTCGCAATACCCTTATGAAACCTGTGAAATAGGAATTCTTACCATCCCTGCTTTACAGACCACCGAAGAGGCACAGAGAGGTTCAGCAACTTGCTCAGGGTCACACAGCTAGTAAATAGGGTAGGGCGGAGTTTAAATTATTGCCCCAGGGCCTGTGCTGGTAACAACCGCTGCGCTCAACAGATGAAAGATGCTGTGGTCTAGAATTCCTCTCCGAGGGCATCAGATGTCAAGGAGGTGGAGAAACAAGCTCTGGAAAGTCTGGAAGTAAGGGCAAGTCAGGACCTTCCTAAATGTTCTGATTTGGTCAGAAAGAGCTGGGGACAAAGGGGGTGGTGTAGCCAACCCTCACTAGGAATGGTGTACGTGCTGGCTCTTTTGGATAGGTGGCGGTTGGGTAACGCTGTCCTGTCACTCTCAGGGAGGGCTCCCTGTCAGTCGGACCTACTGGGAAGGGATAAGACAGGCAGTGACAGGAGGTCAGTCTGCTACCGTCTGAAAGGAAAAGAGAGGGGTTTGAGAGGACATACCACCTAGCAGCCCCGCCAGGGCCTTCCCTGAGAGTGCGGGGAGGGGCCGGGTTGCACCTTCATGGCCCCAGGAAGTATGCCAGGCACTCGGAGGCCTCCTCCTCTGAAGTCTGGCAGGCCGGTTTATTGATAGCCAAAGTCGGCTAGACCGGCAAGGAGTCAGAAGTTGTGCCCCACGCAGGACATCCCCCTCCTGGTATAGAGGTAATGGGGAGTGGAAGGAGTCCCTAGAGGATGCTCTTGGGGAGGAGGCAGGGAAAAAACCCAAGTTTCTAGGCCAGTTTGGAGGCTCATTTCTTGGGGTGTGGAAGAGCTAAATGCAATGTCTCCCCCATACACAGACCACAGCAGGCTCACTTCCCACCAATTTAGATGTCTCTCTAGGCTAATTCTTACTTGTGGATTTCACTACCTTTGTGTGAACAACCCCATTGGTGCCATTATACCAGCAAAAGTAGCCAGCGCATTTGCCTTCAGGCAGGCAGAAAGAGCCTTCCCCCCCCCCCCCCACCCCCTCTGCTGGTACCTTACCCGTACAGCCAAGGGCCTGACTCTGAGCAACACACAGAAAGTGCACCCACGCCCACCTTCAAAAGACATGGATAAGGGCACGGAGCAGTCCTGGGACCATACCTGGGTCCCCTGGACTGTGTCCGAGCATTCCCAGGCTAACCCACAGAGACAGTATTCCTTCAGATGGAGAATGCAGCAGGTGACACGTGCATCGCTTTTGTGGGTTCCTCTATGGCTGTGCCACTGACTTGCTATGTGACCTTGGGCAAGTCACTTAACTTCCCTGGGCTTTGGTCTTGTCGTCAGCAAAATGGTGATAATGCCAATAATCACTTCGGATGTTTAAAACGAGTGAATCAATGTAAAATGTCTGGCACATGGTAAGTGCTTAATAAACATCGGCTTCTGCTTTTGCCACAGTTCTGGTTATTATGCAGCTCTAGGCAGCTCACTTGACCTCTCTGAGTCTCATTGTCCTCCTATGTAAGACTGGTGTAATCCTATCTGTTTTATAGGATGGTTGTGAGAATTAAATAGTGTTAATGACTATTGTAAAGTTTGTAGTAGGTGACTATTCTTTACGTGTTGGGGGGATGACTTGATTTTCAACTCTGAACAAGTTTCTTGTAAGAGCTTCAAAATAGTGACCGTAGCTGGCAAGGGTGCTTGGACACTGTGCTTAACGTCAGCCACATCCCTTTTCCCAGCTGTAAAATGGTATGATAATAACCACCCCTAGGAATCTCAAGGACATTACGAGGGAAAAAATATACAATAATATACAAAGCACTTTGAGCTCCTCTGAAGAGAGACGCACATAAATGGAAGGTGGTGTTATAAGGTGGAGTAATCACGGGTTTCTCTCCCCTCTTTTTATTTAATTAGGAGAAAACTAGTCATTAGGAAGCCTGGTCTTGTTAAAGCTGTGGCCTGGGAAATTGTTTTCTTGGCACCTAATCAGGACTTGTGACATGGCAAATTTCTGCAAAATGTGGGCAGCAGGGGACCTTCCCCCAGGCTCAGTGACAGGTCTGCAGATGGTGAGGAATTCGCTGTCTGAGGGCCATGGCCTGAGGTGGCTGATGCAGGGCTGGCTGGGGAGCCTGCCTGGTCTCCTGCTCCCAAGGAGCAACTCCCCCCCCCCCCCCCCCCCCGCCGCCCTTCCCCGGGTCAGCAAGCAGACTGCCCAGCTCAATCGCTTTACACCCTGGGGGCCTGAAGCTACCTTATCTGCATGTTTCAGCTTGCTGCAGACCTGGATCCCCGGTTTTTCACCATGGGCCCTGTTGGCCCTGCTGGGGTGACCTCAGGGCTCTGAAAGCACCTTCCATTTGGCCTTTTCTCTCTAACTCAGTACCCAGAAGAAGAAATCTGCTTGCTCTCCTTAAAATGGGTCATAGCAGAGTAGGCGCTTGGGTCCTACACTTGCCCTACCGTGTGCCTCTGTTACGGAAGCGGCCCCCTCCTCTCTGCAAGTCCCAACCTGCCCGTTCTCCCGGATTCTCCTGAAAGGCTGCCTCTGCCAGGAGGCCTTCCGCAGTCCGTCCAGGTATCATTGTCCTCTTCCTCTTCCGGACGCTCTTTCGTGTGGTGTGGCGTGTGTGTGTTAGTCCCTGACTCTGGGCCAGTGGAAGGAAGGGAGGAAAATAAGTTAGGGAAGAGAAGGAGGCCCAGCCAGATATCACAGCCAGAATTACTAGCAGAATTAATTGTGCTGATTTCCCCTGGCAGCTCTGACAAAGCCAGCAGGAGACTTTCTGGGAAACCCTGAGATGAGCAGTTCTTGTCAAAATTATGCATTATTTTAAACATACAGAAAATCTTATAATAGATGTGCATAGTTCCACCCACTCAGATTGCCAGATGTTAACGTTTTACCGTATTTGCCTTAACTATCTTCTCATATATTCTTTAAAAGGAGTGAAACTTCTAGATACAGCTAAAGCCCTCCCTCTGCACTGGGGTCACCGCTTTCCCTCCCTCCTTGGGGTCACCGCTTCCCTTTATCCTTTCATAAGGGGCCCTTTACCTGCATCTACGGATGGATTTAGGTGACCGGTAAACCACTGGATTGTAATAACGGAAAATGTAAAATCGTATATGCACCTCTTCCTCGCACACAGCACAGCTACTCAGGAAATCCTCTTGACTCAACCTTCCCCCAGTCTCCGCCGCCACCACTGGCCCAAGCTGTCATTACCTCGCACTTGGACCGTTTGCTTCCCGATGACAGCCAGAGACATTTTAGAGTCTTAGTCGGATCACGTTACCCCTTTGCTCACATCCTGCTAATGGCTCCGGATTGACCTCTGAGTAAAAGTCGAAGTCCTCGTGGCCCCCACAAGGCCCTATGTGGCATCGCCCCCAGCCCCCTGACCTCATCTCCGCTGAGCCTGCCTCCCTCTCCCTCTGTTTGGTCCAGACACGCTGGCTGCACGGCTCGCTTTTGCTCAGACGCACCAGCCCGGCCTTGCCCTGCGCTCTTTCCGGCCGCTACACTCTTTCTCCACTCGCCCACCAGGCAAACCTCTCACATGCTTCAGTTCTTTGCTAACATCTCACTTCTCAGGGAGGACAGCCTGGCACACCCTATTTCAAAATGTCGCCTCTTCCCCGCCGATCTCTCTCTTACCCTGCTGGGACTGCTTTCTTCCCATAGTGCTCATTTTCTAGCAAATTGGATATTCGCTTATTACATTTATTACTTATTGCCTATCCTTTCCTGCTAGAATGTGAGCTCCACGAGAGTAGGAATTTCTGTCTATTTTTGCTCACTGATGTTTCCTTAATCCCTGCAGCGGTGCCCAGCGTGACGGTGCCCCAGAGTCGCTGAATGATTAAATGAACGAATGGTTGAATGAATGGATGAATGAATATGAGCATTTCGTGCTGGAGAGGGTCCAGAACTTTCATCAGATTTTCAAAAGTGTGACACAAAGAAAGGATAGGAACCATTGACATAGTAAATCATCAACAAGTTTACTGGAAACTTTTACTTGCCAGGTAGCCTGCCTGAGGAAGCAGAAGGTCACGAGAAAGTCATTCTCCTTCTCTGACTTGTGTCGCCCCGGAGAACTGCTGTGGTAACTGCCGGGACCTCCTTCCCCAGGACTGGCACTGAGTGTCCCTGGAGCCAGCCCTGGCCTGACTGAGGCAGGGAGCCAGGGATGCCTTGTTGCAGAGTGTGGGCAGGAGCTCTGGCAGGGGGCCGGTTCCAGAGAAGCTATAATTGTCTTCACTTCTGTGTCTGGGGGCAGAGGCCGAATGTGGCCAAAGCCTCCTGAGCTTCCTTGGGTGAACTAGGCAAGATGCCCAGACCAACGGGAGCTGCTCCCTGACTTGTAGGCTCCAAGCCTAGGCAAGGAGCAAGACCAGGAAATCTCGTAAGAGCCCCAACAAGGGGAGACCAGACATTGGCCTTTGATGCAGAGAGAGGTAATAGGTGAGTGGGGGGCACCTGGAAAGCAAAAAGATACCAAAGGCCATCTGGAGGTGATAGTGGGAGTGAATTGGAGGTGAGTCAACCAGCTCTCAAGGTAGTTAAAAGACAAGTGGGTAATTGTGGGTGCAGCCGGCAGGTCACACACGGAAAATGAGGAACAAGTGGTTAATTGGGCCCACAAGCCCAGGATCCCGCCTGTAATTAGCAAATTGCAGGGCTTTGATATTTGCTTTGGTAACAACTTATGTAGTAAATTGCAGGGAGGAAAACTGCACCCCCAGCCTGGGAGGTGACCCTCTGTCTATATTCCCTGAGCCATTTTCTCACAACTACTTGTAGGCAGTACACACATGACTATAACCCCGCATCGGGGTGAGGGGTTCTTGTGCCTTTCTGTAGGCTGACAATGGCCTATGACACTCTTTGTGTTCCCCTTGACCTCTTTGTTTAAATTTTTGCCGACTCAGGGCTAAAGTTGAGGCCTCGTTCTCCAGTATGGGCCCCCACTGTTCGCACAAGTGCCATAGTTGGGGTTGGCGGAGAGACAAGAGAGCCCTGTTGCAGTGTTGTTGAAATTTGTCCATGAAGATGGCCTGTGCTGGTCCCTGATCAGACACTGGCCTTCACAGATTTCATCTCTGTGGTTACCTTTGCAAGCTTCTGAGAGATTCCAACTCAGGGGAAGACCAGAAATACAGGAAAATTGCTTTGGGATTGTCATTGTAAAACCTTATAAATTGCCATAGATGCAGAGAGACTGGTGAGGACACGTAGGGAAAGAGTACTGTGTGAAAGTGTCAGGAGACCTGGGTTTGAATTTGGATTCTCAACCGACTCTTCATTGGGTCTTGTCCAGTTACTTAAATACTTGTACATCATCTTTGTCATTTATTGGTCTGTTTTTATTGACTTATTTTTCTCTTGGTTATGAGTGAACATTTTCTTGCTTCTTTAGATGTCTAATAATTTTTTTTATTACATGGTAGACGTTGTGTAGCTATATTGTTAAGTATCTGGGCTTTGCTATCTCCTTTTAAAGAGTGTTAGACTTTGTTTTGGCAGGCAGTTAATTTACTCATGAAATAGTTTGATCTCTTTGAGTCTTGTCTTTAAGCTTTGCTATTCAGGACCCAGAGTAACCTTTACTCCAAGAATGGTTCAGCCACTCTACTCAAGGGTGACTCCTCTAGGCTCTCCATCGAATGCTGCAGGTGTCACCAAGGACTCTCCACTTTGGCTGGTTGGTACACAACCATTTCCACACCTTCTGAGAGCTTTGGGTTGTTCAGGTTACGACTCTCTGGTCATTTCTTTTGCCTGGTCTTGTGGAATTTCACATTATACACACATGGCCTAATACTCAGCAGACTCAAGAGGATATCTCAGCAGATATATGATGTTCTTTTTCTGTATATCTCTTCTCCCTTCTGGAAGTGTTAGCCTCAACTCCTGGCCACCTCAGCTTCTCTGGTCTCTGGCCTCTGTCTCCTCTCCTTAGCAAAGCTGCCAGACTATGCTTGTGATTTCCAGATGGAAATTGCCTCCCAGCATAAATCAGCGTTATTTTAAGGCTCAGCTCATTGATTCTTTCTCTTGGGAATCATAGTTTCACACTGCCTATTTTCCAGTGTTCTAAAGTGGTTGTAATTCTATTAAGACTAGAAGTTGAAGCCTTCTCAAGCTAATAAACCTGCAGTTTCCCCAAAGTGTGGAAACCGAGCATACGGGTATTTGCTTTAAAAGTTAGTTGTGATAACTAAAATATGTAATAGATCACAAAGCATATACCATAATGCATAAAATAAGCAATGAAGCATAAAATAAGAACAGTTAATAAGTACTAGTTTTACTTACCTTTTTCTTTGGCATCAAGAGTATAAATGGAGTTAGCGTTTTCATGAAATTGTAGAATTTTAGAGCGGCAAGGGATTTACTTCAGAGAAGATGGGTTTGTCCAAATGCCTCGTTTTACAGATGAACAGACAGAGGTTTAGTGTGGAGATGTGATTTTCCCAAGACCTCATGGTCAGTTAGTAGAAGAAAGACTGGAACTCAGGTGTCCTGGCTTCTAGCCTATGGGGCATCCATGCATTCAGCTCATTTACTGAATATTTACTAAGTTCAGAGCACTGAAATAACTGTTGTATTGCCTCTATATAAAGTCCTGGTTTGCAGAAATGTTTAAAAATTGATTTTGGAACTTGATAGCAGATTCAATAAATCAGCATATAATTTTGGGCTTCTCGGGAGTGGATGGATCTGAATGGTGTTAATTGGGGCAGCCTCCATTGTCCAATGCAGAAATGCAAAATGCTTCCAGCATTTAGCTCCCACAGGATATTCCATTATGTTCAGACATATGAACATGTCAGGTAATTATTGTAGTATTATGGCTCTGTCAGTCATGGTTATAAGGCGACCAAGGATTTACTCTGCATGCAGCCATTCCAGAGACTCAATGCAGAAATGGATGATAAAACTTTACAGAAAGTGATCAGCATGTTGCAAGATGTGAAAAAAAGCACCATATAAGGTGTCAGGAGGCCTGTGTTCTAGACCCACTTTGTTATTTCTCTTCTCTGGGCCTAGATTTTTCCTAACTGTAAACAAGTACAATAGACTGGATGACCTACCATGCCCATTGTAGCTTGGAGAACCTTTACATCTGGAGCTCTACGTCCAGCTATCTCTAGTGATACGCACGTGAAGCTTGGGGGTAGTGATGGGTAGGAGCTGAGTATGGAGGCTGTGGAAAGGCCTTCTAAACCAAAGGGGCAACATGAATCAAGGGGATGAAATGGGGATATGGCTAAAATGGAATTTGTGATCTGATCCACAGCTGGGATGTAGAGAGGAATTTGAGGACCTGTGAGCAAGTGTCCCGGGACCCCTGTTTGAGAAACTCTGTATTAAGAGTTAAAATCTGTCACTTGCTTTGTCCACTTAACGTCAGAGATTGTAAACACAAGTGTAAATACTACAGAGATTTAAATAGTGAGGTAGGATTGAGCAGAAGGTGGATATTCTCTCTCTCTGTCCTTAAGATAACCACTGACACAGAAACAGAAAATCTCAAAATCTTACATAGAACTCTTCTCTCCTCCCAGAACAATGCTCAGAGTTTTGGAGACTCTGGTTTGCAAAACAGTCGTGAATGGAGAGAGTGGTAGGTCATATAGCACATGCTGATTAGGAGGAGATCCTAGACACTTTGAATACGAGGCTTAAGGATTGGAAATGATTCTGGAGGTTGTGGGAGTGATTGCAACTTCACGGGCAAAAGACTTACATGTTTAGCTCTGTGTTTCAGCTTTCTCTGGTTATGGCATGGAGGGTGGACTGGATGGGGAAGAAAGGAAGGAAGGGAAGGAAGGAAGGGAAAGAAGGAAGGAAGGAAGGAAGGAAGGAGAGAATGATAAAGAAAAAGAGAAAGAAAGAAAGAGAAAGAAGAGAGAAAGAGAAAGAAAAAGAAAGAAGATAGAAAGAAAAAGAGAAAGGAGAAGAGAAAGAAAGAGAAAGGAGAGAGAAAGAGAAAGAGGGAAAGAAAGAAAAAGAGAAAGAAAGAAAAAAGAGTAAGAGAAAGAAAGAAAGAAAGCAAGCAAGAAAGAACGAGAAAGAGAAGGAAAGAAAGAGAAAAAAGCAAGCAGGCATTAACTTGAAGAGTTTATTCTCTGTTGGCATCTTCTGAGGACACACCTGGGCCAGGCTCTGGTGCACAGATTGTAAGAGACTGTGTCATTCTCTTCTCTGGGGCTGGACAGTAGCACCCGGATTGAAGCCCACAGGGTGGCCTTGCTTTGGGAGATGCAGGTTCTGCTGACAGGGCCCCGTGGAGCTTCACCTCAGCTGCCGATCTTCCATGTGTGAGCAACACCAAGCCCCCTTTCTGAGCCTCCTGCTTGATTTGCACTTTGCTCAAATCAGCCAAAGCCTCCCCACTGGCCTCCTCCCTTTATCTCAGTTCCAAGGGACCAGCTTTCCTGGAGCAGGGGAACTCCTGCTCAACTCGTTAGTCACGACTTGTGGCACCAAGCGCAGAGCTGTTCGCCAGCCAAGTGCAGCTGGAAGTGGGGAGCACTGTCGGCAGAGCAGGGATTTAGCGGGAGCACTCTCAGCAGAGCAGAGATTGCAGCCAACCAGCTCTCGCCTTTCCCCGCTTCCTCGCTGTCCTCACCCGAGGTCACACACAGCCTGGCAAAGTAGCTGTAAGTCTACAATCGCCAAGTCACAGAGAGCCTGCAGGCTCGGACTTCCTTTCTTTGCTTCTAATCCCAATTGAATGTCGCACTTTTCTACACCGACCGTTGAGGGGTTGGGTCTAAGTCCTCGATCTGGGTGTGCTTGTGACTGCTTTGACAAGGCGTACGGTAGGAGTGACCCTACATTCCGAAGCTGGGTCATAAAAAGCCACGTAACTCCACCTTGTGCACCGGAGACTTAGCTCTCTGATCAGCAGTCCCCACTGAGCCCAGCCTTCCAGCCGCGGCCACCCGTGAGCCTGACATGCGAGTAAAGCTATCTCAGATCCTTCAGACCCACCCACCTGCCAGCTGAATGCCTCCGAGGAGCTGTGGCTCGTGCCATGTGGAACGGAATCGCTCAGCCAAGCCGCACCTGAATTCCTGACCCATAAAAATCATGACCTACAATGAGACGGTAGTTTTAATCTGCTAGATTTGGGGATGGTTCGATATACAGCAATAGATAGCCAGAATACTGGATATAAATAGAAGAACTTGATGGCTTTTGATACATTTAGGCTGATTTCATGTGATTTACCCCACTCCCTCTGCTCCTGACCATGAAAATTCCCTTTTGCTTAAAACTTGGATCAAGTTACCTTTCAAATGAACCAGAACCTCACTTGGGTTCATGGACCCAGCAGAGCTTTCAAGCTTCCGGGGTCTGGTTTGGTTGTCAGTGAACGTCCGCATCCCCGGCCACACACCCCACGTATTCCGACACAACGGCTGCAGGCTACCTTCGTCCAAATGATTTGCACAATTTGTCACGAATGGCCAGTGTGGCCACAAAAGCCATTTTCTATGGCTCGGGATAAACGACGTAGAGACGACATGTTACCAGCATTTTCACATTCAGAAACGTGTCTTCCTATTTCTTGGCGTGCACCTACCCTCACATGGGGAGTATAGGGTTTTCACATGGCTGGTTCTCCCCCCACCCATTACCGTCATTTCTGTCCTTACTTCCCAGGCAGAGCTGGGGCTGAGGCATTTTTTAAATGAATATAGGAAGTCAGTGAGAACTGAGGGGGACCAAGGCATCAGACTGTTTTTCAGCCTTGACTGCGGGGGAAGTTTCCTGCTTCCCGCGTGGGGTGAGTGTGGGAGTAGGGGGCGGTGTGGCACCATGATCAAGAGGTGGTTGCTCTTCTCTCAGGGGTGCTCAGGGGACAGGCATGGACTTGGAGTCAGAAGGGCGTGGCTTCAGACCTGGGCTCTACCACATGCTCCCTCTGTGACCTCAGTGAGTTATTTAATGTCCTTGAGCCTTAGTTTTCTCAGTAGTCTAAAGGATACACTTTTAACCAATTTCACAGGAAACACGAGGCTCTTAGTTTGGGTTTGGCCAGAAGCAGACCCTGGGATAAGGATGTGTGTAGCCTACTTGGGAGGAGGAGGGAGCACAGGGAGAGGCGTGGGCAGGGACATAGGGAGGCAAGGGCAACCAGGAAAGGGCTTCCTATCCAGCTAGCTGTCACTGGGGGCACCTGCAGCTTAATCCCCACAGAGACACTGCTGGAGTAGTCCTGGGGAAATCGAGATGGTTCGTCACCCTCACTCATCCGCCAAAGTATTAAATAAGGATATTGTTTGTAACCAGAAAATGAGAAGGAAGAGTTCTATAGATTTGCAAAGTGTTGAGAAGAAAGTTTCTAGATGTGTCTCCAAAGTCAAGTTTCTGAGAAACTTGCCAAGAAAGTTGCAGTGGAGGGCAATTTGAGCCAGGAGACTCGGAGTCCCATTTATGAATGCTACACTGTGTGACTTTGGAAATTATTGCAACCTCGCTGAGTTTGCTCACCTGAAAAATGCAGATGACAGCCCATCCTGTGTTGCTCACAGGGCTTGAAGCTCTAAGCAAGCGCCATGATGGAATCGGAAAGTTTATGTGTTTGCAGATGTTCAGTACCTCCCGGCAGGGTGACTAAGAGCCACAGCCAACAATCACCGTGGAATACCGTGCATTCAGGTCATCTTGATGAGTCAGTGGGAAGTCAGCCCTGTGGGAATATGGAACATCTCCACACACAACTCTAATACCACGTAGGAGAGTCACGAGATACTGTCAACTGATAGACCAACTGCAGTTCCCCCTGACACCTGAGAACACATCGTTCTCTTCCGAAGGTCTCCAAGGTGCAAGATTTGTCTCCAGAAACTCAGAGGAAACAATATACTAATGAAAATGAAATGTCCAAGTCATCAGAACTCTTCTATCCCAAGAGTCTGTAATGACCTTCCCGTCTCCTCCGGTGGCCTCCCTTCTACATTGCTTTTGTGACCTGGGTCAGCTGCCTAGAAACTTGGCTGCTGATGTCACCTGCAGCCTCCCTCCCTTCCTCCATGCAGGGTACTGTGGCCCTGTTTATTACTTTAGTGTCTTAGTTTAGTTTAAGCAGCTTGCTGCTGCTGACCTCGCTGTGGTCTCAGAGTAGGTCAAGACTGGGCTCTGAGGGCACCGGGGTGGCTCAGTCAGTTAAGCATCTGCCTTTGGCTCAGGTCATGGTCCCAGGGTCCTGGGATCGAGTGCTACATCGGGCTACCTGCTCATCGGGGAGCCTGCTTCTCCCTCTACCCTTCCCCCCTGCTCCTGATCTCTCTCTCACGCTCTCCCTCTCTCTCAAATAAATAAATAAAATTTAAAAAAAAAAAAAAAAGAAAGAAAGACTGGATTCTGGACCCGGCCTCTCCCATCTGCCTTTTCCAGAATCAGATCTATAGATGTGAGGCCTGGGGAGTTGGGGTGGCATGACTTGGGCTCCGATAGATTTCTGTGTACCCAAGTCTCATCTTTGGGGGACTGTAGGGATTGGCTGCTAAAGGACATAGAGGGAAGGTTTGCATGCATCTTCTGCGGCATGTTATGGGCCCTCCAGATTAGTGGCTTTCAAACTTCAGCATGTGGAAGAACCTAGAGCACATGTTCAATTGTGGTTTCTGGGTCCCGGCCCCCGGAGTTTCTGATTCGGTGCACTGTAAGAATCTAGGTTTTTCAATATGCTGCTGGCTTACTTCTGATACCTGTGCTCTGTGCGTTATACTTTCTACAACTGCTGCTAGAAATCAGGGTGCTTTTAGTTAAAGAGATATTCGGGCTAAGCCAGAAATATGTATCAAAAACTTTTAGACACTGAGAATGTGATATGTTAAAAATAACTTAGTTTTCGTGCTTTGCCTCAGGGTATTATTGTTGGCCGAGGGAATCGTTGTTTAGAACTGAAACAAGTTTGGGGGTGTTTTTCATTTTCTGATTGTTTTGATGTTGGTGAAATAGAAAATGACCCGAGCTCTTGGACACCTTTGCAAACATGATCTCTTCTGCTCTCCTGATGTCAGGAAAGTGACATACAGAGAATATTGTACCTATTTTATTTATGTATGTATTTACTTTATCAATCTTTTTATCTATCTATCTATAGCGTAGTATTTTATTGATACTCAATAAATTGTACTCATGGGTTGAATGGAGTACTCACAAGCATTGTATTCTTTAAATATATCTCTCTTTATTCCCTGATAGGCACCAACAAAGCAACTGAGAAAAAAAAATCAATGGAAAAGGAGGGAAAATATGAATGCTGTCATTCTTTAATTCTAGGATCCTTGATATGCATTTCTTAAGGAAGTTCTAAACATTTTCAAATCAATACCAAATTTTCTTTTATTATTTAATGCAACCTACTATACCCGTTTTATAGAAGGACAACTTGGCCAAGTTCCTTGGCTTAAAAAAAACCCCAAACTGTGCATTACTTTACCCCTCCAGAGCATTTGGACGTGTTCCCTTACTTGACCTTCACAGGAAACTAACTGTTGCAGGTGATTTCAGGGTGTCCATTTCACGGGGGAGGGAATCTGGGCTTGCGGAGCTCAGGGGAAGCCGCTCCAGGTCACCAAGCGGATGAATGAGGACCCCAGGACCGACCTGGCTGTTCTGGGTCGCCCAGCTCACCTTTTCAGGGCCTCCAACTGCCCCTTGGGAGGCAGTGGCAGGACTGAGACTGCAACCAAGAGACCCGGATTGCTGGGGAAGCAGATGGTTTTTCCAGGCCCGTGGACACCTCTGCTTCCAAGATTTAAGATCCATCGTGACAGGTTGCTAGATCCGCCCATCACATCACCTCCCAAGCAGGGAAAAATGAAAAGGGGCCAACTCCTGATGATCCCTTTAGGACTTCCTGGATAAAACAAGGACAGATGGCAACTTAATTTAAAAGAAATGGAGGAAAAAATGGGAGATAAAAGTGACAAATGGACATGGATGTGTTTCCACAGGCATGGCCTCCCGGCTGCATACCTGTCTTCTGTCAGCTCCGTCTGCGTCTGGCACCTTGGTCTCACCCCCTCCAGGGCGCCCAGGGAGGTGAGGCGGTGAGCACGGACAGCTGTTGGAATTTATGGGACCAGAGCGGCCCCTCTTCCCACCCTCGTGGTAGGAAGGGGAAGCATGATCCATTTCCTCCTGGGTAAACATTTTCACAGGAAGCATTTGTCAAATGTCAGCAGGGCAGTGGAGGGGACTGGGATCCATCAGACAGGATCTGCTGCACTCCTGCTCTCCCAGGCAAAGGCCACGGGTTTTCTCCTGCACCTTCCCACCCTCTCTGTCTCGTATCCCAGCCTCTCTCAACTCCTCTTGGAGTCAGAGGGCTTCGAGCTCATCCCTTGGCCTTGGCTGATGCTGCATGAACACTTGCCAGGACTCTGCAGTAGCATCCTTAGAGGTCCCTTGCTCCTATCAAACGGCCTCTAATCCATCTTCTATACGCACATCTTACTCAGAGGAACCTTTCTAGACCCTAGGTCTGATCCTGCTATGCTCTTGCTTATAGACCTTCAGTAGCTCTCCTGCCTCTTAAAGGCCTGACCCAAACTCCTTCACCTGCTCTTCTCTGTCCTTTGGGACCCATCCTGCCCTTTTGGCCTCCCATGTCTCCTTCCTTGCCAGCCTCCCGTGGGCATCCCGTGTGTGAGACCCTGAATTTCTTGTAGCTCCCCAAATGTTCCAGACTCTCCCCTCACAGTTCTGTGCCCATATGGGCTCTGAAGCCAGACTTCCTGGGTTTAAAACTCAGACCTGCCACTTACGTAGCTGTGAGATTGAGAGTGAGGTCCTAACGTCACTGGGCCTCAGCTTCATTGTCTGTAAAATGGGGATAATAATGGGATCCATCTTGTGAAGCTGATGTGCAGGCTCATTGGCTTAGTACATGTAATGTTGCGCCCAAGGCCTGGTATGCAGTAGGTGCTTAGTCAATGCTGTCGCTGTTCTTGGTGCAGGAACAACTCTTCCTGCCTGGAAATTTCCTGGGCGAGGCAAGTTCTGTCGGTGCCCTTCTCCTGTGGCCCTTCAGGGAAGCCTGCCCGCGCTGCCCGAGGCGGGTACCTCTCGCCTCTCTCCTGTGCTCACGGCTGCCCGCGCACATCTTTCCCGCGCTCCTCACGCTGTCGTTACCTGCCTCGCTGGCCTCGTCCCCAGGCTTCAAGCTCCTTGAGGGCAAGGTTTTGTCATTTTTGAGAGCCAGGGCCACGTGTGGGTCACTGTGGTGCTTGCCATGCCCTGACACTTAGTAGGTCCTACCACGCATCCGTGGAGGGAGTGGACGGTGCGCAGAGCCGGCATGGATGGCCTGGTTGACGGCCCGGTCACGGATGTGCTGTGTGACTGGCCACGGATACCTCTCCACTTCTTTGTTTCCTGAGAAATAAAACGGCCCGCTGGCCTCCCTGGTCTGTTAGGCGTCCCAAAGATCGCAGTCCCTACAGGGCCCCACAGGCACGACGCTGGGAGGCCTGACAGGATTTGGGAAGGAGAGCCTTAGTTATTGTGCTATCACCAAACGTCAGCATGTTAACCCGAGTGGATTTACAGGGACCTGGTAGAGCTCTGTGGCAGGCCCCTTCATTCGCCCAGGCTCCTTCCAAGGCCCTGTACTTGGTAGCATACTTGTCATTTTGTATTCTTTTTCTTAAAGATGCCCCCCATGCCCCTCAAACTGCACAAGCTTTGAGGACTCCCAAATCCCAGTGGCCCGGAGAGTTAATCCTTCCCCAGTGAGCTTCCTCGTCCTCTCTGCCTCTAGGCCTCTGAGTCAGGGAGGAGGGCCAGGAGCCACGACCCTGTCACTCGGCCCTCTCCGGGCTTCCGCACTGTCACCTGCGCCCGGAGGGCAGCTGTGGGGGTTGCCCAGGTCCACACAGAACACCTCCCGTCGCCCACACCCACTCTTCCTCCCCTGGGGTTTCTCAGGTCCTCAGAGCCTCCCTGTTGGTTTGGCTCTGAGCCTTGCCACATCCCTCCCCACACATCTCCCCACCACACCTGCTTTGAGCCGGCCTCCTCTAGTGAAGACCCGCTCGGACTTTGGGCGTTCAAGCCTCTCCCTTCCAGGGCATGGCCTCCAGCTCCATAAACCACAGTTACGGTAAACAGCCTCTGCCCCGAGCCTGCACTGCAGGCCTGCGGGTCAGAAAGGCCGGCCTATCCCTTGACCAGTTTCCATGTGTGGGAAGAGGGAGCCGGAGATGGTGGGGTGACACTAGACACATTCAAACCATTTCCTTAGGGAGGAAATGTCATTTTCATAAATACGCTATTTGGAGGCTACCTACACACACCCTACAGGGCCCAGTTCTCAATCCTGGCTGCACTTTTGAATCACTCGGGGAGTTTGAAAATGTACTGATGCCTGGGTCCCTCTCCAGAGGTGCTGTTTTAATTGGTGTGGGATGCAGCCTTGGTAGAAGGAATTTTTAAAGCTCCCCGGATGAGTCTAATGCATGGCCAAGACTGACAGTCACGGACTGCTTCAGGGAACATATTCTGTGAACGTGAAGGCAGACAAAAAGGAAAGGTGAGGGTTGGAACAAAATGAATTTTAGCATGAGTAACTTAACAAGCTTGATGACTTCGCCTGCCAGATTTGACCTGAAGTGATGCAGCGCTGCCCTCCCCTCCTCCAGTCCACAAAAGGGGAGGCGAGCGCAAAACTCTGTGTGGTGGGTGAGGGTCACACTGGCTCCGCCCACCCCCCCACCCTCCAGGAGGATCGGAGTTTTAGGGGAGATGCAGTGACTTTTAGGGGAGCAGGGCCAAGGCTTCTTGACTTTGGCATGCCCTAAGCCTGAGTCAGAGGTCATGGTTTTGCGGGGAGCTTGAATCAGGGGTGCAGTGTTTGAATTCCAGCAGCACCCCCAGTGCTGTCTCACAGCTGCCCTTCCTCCTGTCTCCTCTGCTGGGGGGTGGGGGGGATTGTACCATCATTGTCTTGGCTGTTTAGACTCCAAAAATCCACTCACCCTGGACTCTGTTTCTCCTTCCTCCAAATCCAGTTGGTCACCAGGTTCGGTGCACTCATCCGCGGATCATTCTCTACACTGCCCTTCCTCCCCCTTCCCACTGCCCAGGGACCCCTTAGGATCTCACTGGCTACTTCCCCTAGAAACCCGTGCATTAGCTTCTGGGCTGCTTCGGACTTCCTGTTTCCTCTCCCTACACCAGACCAATGTTTCTGTCTTAGAACGCAGTCTCCAAGTGAGCCAAGGGCCAAAATCTTCGGTGACTTCCCTTGGCCTAGCATAGTGGCTCTTAAAGTGTCTGCCGGGGACCAGCCGTAGCCTCTCTTGGACACTTGTCAGAAATGCGAGCTCCCGGGCCCCGGCCCAGAACCACTGAATTGGAGCCTTGAGAGCGAAGCCCAGTGATGGGTTTCAACTGCGCTTCAGGGATTCTGATGTGCGGCCTAGACAATTCAGTCCACACTCCTGTGTGTGGCATTCAGGGTCTCCCATGCTCTGGTCCAATGGCCCTGTTTGTCCAGTGTGTGGCTGTTACATCTCCCAGAGCCCTTTCTGCGGGACTCCTCTCAGGCCGCCCTTGGGAAACCTTTTTTTTTACCACTTCTAAGTATCTACATCCATTTCTCCTTCAAGATCCATCACTGATTTTGACAGATTGCAAGATTCCTCCTATGGGAACATTTTCTCCTTCCTCCTTCCTTGACCTCCATAGCAATACTTTCTTCCCTTCTCTCTCTCTCTTTCTCCCTCCTCCTCTCTTTCTCTTTTTCTGAGTTTCACCTTTAAAGCAGGACTTCTCTCCATCATGACTACCTATTAGGATTTTTCAAGGAACCTCAAAAAATATGTATACCCAGGCCATACTCCAGAGCAATCAAATCAGAATTTCAGGAGGAAGCCTACCGTCATCTATTTTAAAAGTTCCCCAGATAATTTTAACGTGTACCTGAAATTAAGTTCCCCTCTCATAAAGCAACCAGAGGGAAAACCATGATGGGAAGAGATACGAATGTAAAGGTAAGAGACCCAGGGTACACTCAGGTCAGGGCTCTGTCCCAACTGGCCGTTTAATTTTGGGCAAGTCACTTCTTCTTTCTGGGCTCTTGTTTCCCAAACTGACAAATGAGGCACTGTTTTAGATCAGTGGCTCTCAAAGTTAGCAGCTGTCTGGATCCCACGCCTAGAGATTTCCATTTAATCGTTGAGTGTTGTTTGTTGAGAACCATTCTCGTCGACCTTCCCCAAGGGCCCATGAAACTGCGTGTACAGTGGTTTACTTTGGGAGCAAAGATGGCTGCCTCTTCAAATCCTAGGACTTCTCTGCCCTGGCACCTATTCACCTTCCCTCCCCCTAAGGATGAACCCCCATGCCTCCCCTCAGTGATGAAGGGCAAGAGAAGTTTTCCTTATCTGATAGCAGGAGAGCCAGGGATATTTCCAACCGACCCCACAGGTGTCCATGGTGGGGGTGTTGTGGCAGGAGGTGCTTTAAGGACCCAATGAACATCCTCACTGGAGGCCTGGTGGAGGGTCACTGTAGGGGCCCATTCTTCAGCAACCTCGAGGCCCCAACCTCATGCTTCACAGTTCCATATAACTTGTCATACCGGCCACAGATGGGGAGACAAGGATTCCGTCACGGTCAGGCCAGGGTCTTATTTAAAGGCGGGTATAAGACGAGAACTCATACGTAGCAGAAGGGAGGCGGCGCCAACCTCAGGCGGCAGAGAGGGAGTCAGGCAGCCCGAGGAGGGCAGAATGAATGACCCAGCAGTGAGGGCGCGGGGGCAGAGGAAACAGCCTGCTTCATTAAGGGGTGCGGGCAGGAAGGGAAGCCAGCCCTACATAAGCACCTTTCTGAGGAAGGTGTTACTGATCCCCAGAGACACCCAACAGCCTTCCACAATGGGCCCCTCTGTTTATCTGCACATCAGGCTGTTCCTTTACAAAGGGAACCAGCCCAAGTGCAGGGCAGCCCAGAGCAGAAGAGACCCTCCACCTCAGGGCCAGGACAGTGGAGAAGATGAGATGGGAAAGATAGTCCCTGAAATCTTCTCCCTCTCTCCCGCCCCCCTGGGAATGAACGCTTTTCTTACTCTCTGCTGTGTTCTTCCACAGCCCGCCCGTCAGTGATGGATTCCCTCTCCCGGAGCCAGGCTGCTGCTGGAGGAGGGAGGGGCCGTGTCTTGCAGTGACGGACCTCGCCTGCTGAGGGAGGCCCGAGTTGTTTTGCAGATGAGAAAATAGTCGTGGGGGTGCCGTGTCTGGCCCAGGCCAGACCAGGGAGCCAGGACAGAGGTCAGGCCGTCTGTCTGGAGCTTGGAGCACTAGACCATGCTTCCTGATGACTTGACTGTCTAAGCTATTGAGGAAGAAAATGCACACAGAAAAGGAGATTTGTTTTGACTCCTAGACACTGGCAGGGACGACTTTCCCTGTGGAGGGGATGAGGATGTCACAGGGCAGAGGGTGAAACACGCCTGCACCCCACCCTCTTCCCTGTGTAGTGTCTGGCAAAGTCTGGGGGGGGGGAAAGTTCCCCAAGGTTAAGACTCCTGGGGTTGCTCTAGGCAAAATGGAAGTTTGGGGGCTTGAATTTCAGTCAAATAAAGCTTTCTGGTCCTAAGGAGGAAGAGAAGTCATAGAAGTCACCACTGGAAGGCTCATGGTGGCTTTGGATGCATTGAACCCCCTTTGCGAGGCTATTCTTTGCTTGCCTTTGAAGTAGAAGGATCATTAGGGTCTGAATTCCGTTTGCAGGGCATGGCTGGGGTAGGAGATGGGAGGAGAGGGTTTTCTGGGCACTGCATTTGAGGTTTGGTGTGCCCCCAGATCTCCACGCAAATGGAAAGGGCATGGGGGCATTTTTGGACCCCTAAATTGTAAAGTGGGCAGAGAATCCCAAAGTTGGAAGGGAACCTCAGACCGCCAGACCTGCTGGCTTCCCACAAGGGGAGACTGAGGCCCTGGGATGTGTGGTGACAGGTTCTCCAGGGAGCTGTTGACAGACTCAGGCCCAGAGCCGACTAAGCTCAGCCCCAGGCACTCTCCTTGGCTCTGTGGGCACTTTCTGCCTCGGGACTCCACTCTGTGCCCTTTGGCCGGCTCTTCATACCCCTGCACTCTGGGAGGGCCATCCCCAGCTCTGTGATTTTTGGCAAATCTCTTAACCACATTGTCATTCAATCCAACCCAGGTGGGAGGCATGACCCAGGCTCCTAGGAAACCCGCTGTGGCACCCAATCGACCCTTCTCTGCCAAATCTGCCACCGCCTTGGAAAGAAGTGGTTGGGGAGAAAGATTGAAGAGAGTTTACATCGCTTAACGACATTGACAAAGGCGTGGCCTATGCAAACCACCCCCTCCCAAAGCCCCAGAAAGAATGTAAAGAAGAAATGTCCTAAATGAGGAGCCTTCACAAGATCTTCGTTGCTTCTTTCCCACACTAATCCACAGGATTTGTTTAAGAAAAAAGACAAAAAGTTTAAGTGCCCGGGTGGCTCAGACAATTAAGCGTCCGACTCGATTTCAGCTCAAGTCTCATGA
The DNA here is from genome assembly GCF_964656455.1 of Halichoerus grypus. Classification (NCBI taxonomy): domain Eukaryota; kingdom Metazoa; phylum Chordata; class Mammalia; order Carnivora; family Phocidae; genus Halichoerus; species Halichoerus grypus. The sequence goes on from NC_135712.1 coordinate 72,762,470, forward strand.
TCTCAGGGTCGTGGGATCCAGCCCTGCATCGGGCTCTGCGCTCAGGGGGAGTCTGCTTGAGATTCTCTCTCCCTCTCCCTCTGCAACCCCCCCTTGTGCTCTCTCTCTCTAAAATGGATAAATAAATCTTTAAAAAAAAAAAAAAAAAGAAAAGAAAGAAAAAAAACAAAAAACAAAAAGGAGGAAAAGATTGAAGTGAGGCCGGACATGGTGGCGGCCCCCAGAGAGATCAAGCCACGACAACTGTTGATTGCATCAATTAAGGCTGCCCACAGAAAGCCATTGAAGGACCCACAGTTTAAAATGCTACTTATTTCCCCAGAGAATTTTAGAACTGGCCAACCCTTAAGGTCTATCCCACCCACAGAAAGGGAAAACCTAGGTTCAGAGAAGGGAGGGATGTTGTCCAAGCTCAAACAGCAGGGTCAAGAGAAACCCCAGCTCTTTCCTGTCTGTCTAGGGCTCAGCTCCATCACATGGGCTGTTTGCACAGGTGAAGATCAAGTCCGCATCTCTGTGTTGCTCAAGCAGCAACTGACGGCAGCCTGCCAGGCGAAAGCCTGGGCCAGACTCCCGGCCAGATACTAGCTTAATAACAAATGTCTTTGTCTGGTGGATCACACTGCCTTTTGAGCTCCAGTGGGCAGGTTAGGGGAAGCCATAGTTCCTGAGATATGGGTACAATTCCAAGTCTCTCCAAGAGCCACCTGAAGGGAAGTGAGCTAGGAGGAGAGAGAACGTTTGTATGGTTAGCTCTGCCACCCGAGCCTCCCTCGAACACCCCAGAGACACCCCCTTTCCACAATGGAGGCCAGGCACCCGGTCAGTGGACTCTGCAGAGTGCCTGGGTCCTGCTGGGTGCTCCTGGATGGGATGCATGCTGTGGGGAGGCCTGAAAACTACTGGAGAGGAGCAGGGTCTAGTGAGTGTGTAGAGGTGATGGGGCCACTCTGCTAGGGGGGCAGCATGGGGCTGATTCTAGCAAGGGAGACAGGCCTCGGCTGTGGAGGAGGAGCGTGCAGGTGCAAGAAGGTAAGCAGGTAGGGATTCCCCCACCTACCAAGTGACCAACCTTGTGAGCCACAGAGCTTGGGGTTTAAGAAAGAGGCTTAGCTGTCAGGCATAAGGTCCTGACTCAACCTCTCTCTAGCCGCATGAACATGGGCAAGTTACTTAGCTCTTTTGAGCCTTAGTTTCTTCATTAGTAGGCTGTGGGTTAGAATGCCTACCTCACAGGTTATTGCGAGAATTCAGTACAGCAAGACATGTCAAGTGTTTTCCACAGGGGCTGGCATTCAATATACCATTATTATTATTGGGTTTTTCTTTCAGGGATCCTTTCCAGACCCCAGAAAGCTGCTTGTTTATAGGACAGGAGTCTTTCTTTTGGCACCCAGGTGAGATACAAGAGGGAAAACAATATCTGTGGTGCTTTTTTGTGGGACATCACCTGTCTGTGTTGCTTTTTACTTCAGCTAGGGTATGTGGGGCTAGAAGGTGAGGAGGCCTTGTAGGCAGCCTGTGGCTACAGGATCTCTTACAAATGCTTCCAAGGCACAAAGAGAGGCTGCCTTCTTCTTAGGACATGGGCCTGAGATGAGGTCCCTCCTCCATTCCCCGCTCTTGCTCAGGCCTCTCTTATTGGAAGAGCCTCTCTCACACAGTGACACTCCGTTCAGGTTCCTCATGGTTGGTCTCACAGGGTGGGAAGGGGCTCAGACAGTCAAGTCGGGTCTGGCTCAGGTTTCACCTACCACTTGCCTCTGGGAGCTGCTAGGCTCAGCACTACTCAGGGAGCTGGGCGTTCCCTGTGGCTCCCTCTCTCTGAGGGCGTGGGCTGGCTGGTCCCAGAGGCGGCTCTCCATGGGGGCCTGAGGGCCCTCCCTCAGCCTTTGGGCTGCCTCACACCCAAGGGCTCTGGCTGGCCGGAGGATTGGGAAAACGCTGCACTTCCAGGCCGCCCTAGGGAGGGGCTGGGGAATCTTCATCAGATCTGGAGGCAGCTTGGGAACCAGAGCAAGGGTTTGGGCAAGATTTCCTCAGGTCAAGGTACAGCTCCCTTCCTCCCCACCTTCATACAGATTGTAGTTTCACCTCAAAATAAACTTGGAGCAAATATTTAAAGAAGAATTGAGGGAGGAGGGAACACATTATTAATCTTCCTGGGGCAGTCACAGGTCTTAGTATGAACATGACTTCCTATGAGTCCTTAAAACAAACTGTGGCAGAGACTGCTTGCAGTCAAGACAATCTTGTTTTCTTCTTCCTGGTCATCAGCCAGACTACATTTCCCAGATTCCCTTGCAGCTAAGCACAGTCATGTGATGGAGGTCTAGCCAGTGGAATGTGAACAGGAGCGATGAGTGCCACTTCCAGGTCTGGCCTATCAGAACATGTCAGGTGCACTCCTACATGTTCCTTTCCCTTTTGGGCCAAATGAAGATAATGCCCAGGTACCCTTGCGTGCCATGTATTACGATGGCCATGTCCCTCCAGCCTGGATGCTTGCAGACCCAAGTGGAGAAGGGTCACTGGGTTGACTCCTTCACCAGCTCAAAACTGATATGTGACCAAGAAATAAACACCTACTGTATTTGAACTGTTATGGATTTTGGAGTCTGTTTGCCAGAGCAGTGCACTTATACTAATTCATATAGAACAAACATTTGAGCTAGAGAGATAGCCTCTGGTCTTTGTAATCTATAAACCTATACTGTCTATTTTCATTCTTTGTGGTAATTAGGTTCTATAAAGTTGCTGTGAATACTGAATTAGCAAATACGGAGCCACTGCTCCTAGGAGAAATTCAGGGTTAGCTTTCTGTGAGTCTCTGGTCACAACATTTTGATCAATACTAATCTTATTTGATGTGTGTTTCTGTTTAAAGACAACTTATTTAGGGGCGCCTGGGTGGCTCAGTCGTTAAGCGTCTGCCTTCGGCTCAGGTCATGATCCCAGGGTCCTGGGATCGAGTCCCACATCGGGCTCCCTGCTCTGCGGGAAGCCTGCTTCTCCCTCTCCCACTCCCCCTGCTTGTGTTCCCTCTCTCGCTGTGTCTCTCTCTGTCAAATAAATAAAATCTTTAAAAAAAAAAGTTTAAAAAAAAAAAAATAAAGACAACTTATTTAAATATATTACTAGTTTATTAACAGTGAACTCACAGCCAACAGCACCGTAACTCACACTGGAGTGAAACTTATCTAACAGGCATATTATTTGCTCCCCAAGGTACATCCCAGCCTTCTTGCACTAAGCAACACTAGACGGCACGTCGGCACTATTCTTGGGGATCATTTTAAACAGTGAAATCTTTTTTTTTTTAAGTACAAAAATGCAAAAAACCCACCCCAAAACAAACAAAAAAACCCAAAAACCCCACCCTGGCACTAAATAGATTGTGAATAGGACACTTCACAGTATGAGAGCTTAAACAAGAAGGCACAACATGGACCTCCGCTGGGAACATGCGTGTCGAAGGGACTCAAATTCTTCGTCCCTAGGCAAATGTCTACAAATGACTGCTAAAACACCACGGTATTGACTCTGGGGATAAAAATAGGTGAATCCACAAATGATGAGGCTAGACTCTTGCTAGATAACACGATACCACACTGACCAGGTATCATGTTGTGCACATCCTGGCTGGTCAGGAGGACTGGGATGAGGTGGACTATGGGAAGTTTCGTGCTAGCTGGCAGTGCACGTGGCTGGGTGTGTAGACCTGTGTGTGCGGCTCCCAAAAACCCGGTGGCTCAGTACATGCTGCCTCCACTTGCAATGGCTTGTGCAAGGATGTCTTTGGGCTGAAGATGGCACCAGGGTCCGCCCCTCAAGCCCTGTCATTTTTAAGGGATGGCAGGATCCCTGGCAGGATCCAAGGTGACTACTCTCTCAGTGGCTGATTTTAAGACAGAACCAAACTGTGGGACCATTTTTGGTTGCATGAAAACACCATGTTCTTTCTCACTTTAAGTCTTTATATAAGTGGCTCTCTGTGTGTGTGGAATTCCATATTCTTCGTCTTCTCTTTCTTCTCCCCGTTCACGCTGGCTGCCTAATGGGTATCCACCCATCAAGTCATGGTCACTTATTCCAAGTTTGGATTCCAAGGTGGAATTAGGTGGCCCAGCGCTATGCTTCTCGGAACATTCTACTTCCTCCAGGATTAGTATTCATTATGTTTTGTATTTTTCTCTCTCCTTGACTGGACTGTACCTTCCCTGAGGGTAGGAAACTCATCTATTGTATCCCCAGTCAAACTGCCTTAAATAATGAAGCTGTGCATTGGCTCTTAGAAATAAACATGCTAGGGGTGCCTGGATGGCTCAGTCGGTTAAGCAGCTGCCTTCAGCTCGGGTCATGATCCCAGGGTCCTGGGATCGAGCCCCACATGGGGCTCCCTGCTCAGCGGAAAGCTTGCTTCTCCCTCTCCCACTCCCCCTGCTTGTGTTCCCTCTCTTGCTGGATCTCTCTCTGTCAGATAAATAAATAAAATCTTTAAAAAAGAAAGAAATAAACATGCTAGAGGGTAGGCCTCAACATTGCTTTAATTCAGTGGCTCAGGGATATAACCAAGAACCCAGTTTTTTTTGCTTTTTCCTCTCTGCCTTCATCCCAGAATGGGCTCTCCTGTTTTGGCTACATAGTGTCTGTTAAGAGCCTCCAGGATACTGGCTTTCTTGTCCATGTGCAGAGAAAGGATGAAAGTTCAGATTGTTTCTCCTCCAATGATCAGACAAAGTCCTGGGCTTCCATCTGATTGGATGATCTGAAGTCGTACGTCCACTCCTGAACTGTGGAAAGAGGAAGAGAATTACCAGGATTGATTTAGATCTTAGAGTTAGGTTGGGACCAGTTGTACAAGACTGAATGAGCATTATAAAGTGGAGTAAGGGTAGAATGGGTGTTGGGGAGGCCAACTGTACTGCCCAGTAGGTTCTAGAAGAGCTGGCGTCCTGGACAAATTATTAGAGAAGACGCTCAGACTCACATGGACGAGAGGGGAACCATTTCCTTTGTACTGAAGTAGAGGGCTTTGCAGCAAGGCAGGTGCTACTTTTAGAACGAAGGCCCATTAGGGCTTGACCATGTTTCCCCAGCTTCCCCGGAGAGGACCATGAGGAAAGAGAGCCAGGCACACCACTGGTGGAGAAGCTTCCCCCTTTGCGTTGAATTGGAGGAATGTTGTTCATCTGTCAAAGAACTTTCTTGGTGACAACTGAAAATAAAATGTGCCCACATACAGCTGCCTGATTGTGTCTCCAGAACAATTGTCCAGACCTTTACTTCTTCTAAGAGAAGTATTGGTTAAGACCATGCTCCTCAAACTGGGGCACATAGCCTCATTTTGGGGTGGTGACCCAGAGAAAGACGTTAGTCCAGAGGATAAACTTGGTCCATCTTCATGGGATATGAATTCACGGAGTGGTAAGTAATTTGCAATATATTTACAATAAAACACAGATATATCATAGAGTAGCAGGACACAAATTCTGCATGACTTTCTAAGCTTAACCCCAGGCTTTAGGGTGAGTTTGGGCATGAGTGTAGGCAGGAGGGAGGTTGGGGGTAAGTGCGCAAAACACTCAGGGCCTTGCTAGCAAGCCTCTGAGAGTAGGCTTTCATTTCCTTCTCGTTTTTGAAATACTTTAGGGAGAAATGAGAAGCTCTGGCTTCAAATGGCAGGCCATCAAGGCCTGTCCTCAGGGCTGGGCGCTAACACCACTGTTAGGAAATCATCGTAGCACAGAGCCAGGTTAGGGGGCAAGTCTCCAGCCCTCCCCACTACATGACAGCAGGATCCTTCTGGGGCTTTCGTCAGGTAATGCCCCTTGGATTTATCCAAGACAAAAGAATATGCATTAGAGTGAAATCTGTGCTTGAACTAGTTATCTTCAAGTGAGGTAGGTGCTAGAATCTCTGAATCTCATCTGTGATGCCATCTGAACTCCTGGCCATGACCCAAGGAAAAAACAGGGGTGGGGATCCGGCATGGGCACCTCATAAACATTCTGCCTGTCATTCGCCTCAGTGAGGGAAAGGTTATGCTTGTTGGAGGTCATTACCTTTTGTCTTTTCTTTCTCTCTCTTTTCTTTTTCATAAATCTCAGTTCTTGGCATGCGATTTCCCCTCTCCCAGGACGCTCACTGCTCTCTGCATTTCTTTAGGACAAGGGGTGCTAACCCTTTAATGTTTCGGATTTTTCTCGGAATGCCCACTCAGATCCGGAGGGAAGTGTCTCTTTGGTTACTCAATGAGTTTTTGTCCCTGAGAGCTATCGGGGAGGTGAAAGGATTTGGAATTCTTTCTCTTTTTCATGAAGAACTCTCTCTGTTCTTCCTTGGGTAGTTCTTGAATGATCAAGTCCTGGGGCGATTAACCTCTTGATATCTGTGAGTGTTTGAAATTTCCTGTGTGTGCCTCGGCAACAGACTTCCCTGGAATGTGTTCATGAAATTCTGCAGGGTGGCCTCTCTCCCACAAAGTGGGACCTGTTCTGCACGGACCCCAGAGAGGAAGGAAATGTCAGACAGGTGGAGTTATGAGAATTACATGGAGGAAACAGCCAAAATGTCACTTTATAACTAATTCGAGTGTAATAGAAATGTAATAATGTACAGTGACCCATTTTGCATTTACATACCATCTTTCATCTGACTGTGGAAAATATTAATCTTTTCAGTGCTACGGTCTGGTTTATGCGAGGAGTCCCGTCTGTGTTTTGTTTTGTTTTTTTCCTCCTCCCCAAGGCAAAGAAAGAGTAACTGACTTATTCAAGTTCGCACAATAGTGCCTCAGATTTGAGAGAAGTTGGTGTTGGTGTTATTTTCAGGCCCTGGGGACAGGAGAGGGGGTTGAAAGACAAAGATGGCTTTTCTCTGGCCAAATGGTCACCCCGTGAAATCCCTCCCTGATGGGTGAGCTCTCTCAGGTGAGCAACACCGACTCAGTTAAAAAATATGAAAACCAAACAAAACCGAACCAGTGTGGCCTGTACTTTTCACAGGTTTCGGTGGAAGGTGAGGGAGTGGCATGGCCTTTCGCCTTTGGGATCTCTGACTGGTGGTTCAGGAATTCGTCTGGTTTATTTCGTGAATGCCGTCGAACACTTGGCAGGACCTATTTCATGGGTCTGTGGCAGGTCTTTGAAGGTCATGGTGTCGGAGTTTGGGGATAACATGAAGACGTCAGCAGCATCCAGGGGGATGGGGTGGGGCATGTTTTATTTTGTGATCCAATCTGTCTTCTTCCCAATCCCCATGTGTCTGGAGGATAAGTTAAATGCTTCTGGAAGCTAAATTTAGATCACTTCTGGATCTCACTTGATAAGAGTTATGGAGACCATTTGATCCCTCTCTGTGTTTATTTATTTATTTACTTATAATATACATCTCACCTATTTCCACAAGAGAGTTTAGGGATATCATGACAAATATTTGAAATGATCATCAAAGATCAATAACAACAGAAAAGGGGAAGGAATGTACTTCAAGTCATCAACTAACGTAATGGTTATGATCGGGTAGTAGCTCTGCGAACCGAAAGGCACACGTAGGGAGAAGGGAAACGCAAGTTAAGCGATGTGCTTTGTCTGCAGAAAAAAATGACAGTCGTTCAGATGAGAAGACCTTTATCTAGCACTGCATTGATTTCTGAAATAAATTTATGTCAAAAATGTGTAAATAAGGCATTTTGAAAAACACGATGACTCTATTTTTAGCTGTACTTTTGCCACAGATGCAGCTGTATGTACATGCGGTGGGGGGGGCAATTGTGACATTTTGGACACTCCCAGGAATTCCCTTCTGTCCCCCCTCTCCCTTTGAGGACAAGGGGGCTTAGGGTGGTTGGATGCAGACAGGTGTCTCCACGGAAGTTTGGGGGAGCCGGGAATAAAAGTTGGCTTCCGGCCAACCCGACGGAAGAGGAAGTCTTTTAGAGGACAGAGTAGTAGAGCCAGACTGGGTTACCTCCTGGCGTCCAGGCACAGGTCCTGGGGCACAGTCCCTTTGGGGCTCAGCAGTGGATGAACAACGTGCTGCTCTTCCTTCCGGCATCACTGTGCTTGGGACAAAAATCCTAGAAGAGTGTTCGGGTGGCACAGCTTGGGTCATGAGGCAGCTCCTTGTTAGGAGATGTCAAGGAATTTCATCAGCCTTGCCAAAACTGCCTACAAGGTGGGGAGAGGACAGACGCCCTAAAGGAAACTAGAACTCTCTCAAGAGAAAGGACTTGCTTCCAGCGGGGTACTCTTAACTCAATCGCACACTGGCTTTGCTTAAGGAAATTTCCTGATTCAAAAATAAAGCTGCCTTTTACTGTTTTCCATTATTTGAGCTTATCCTTGCAATGTTCTGACCCAATGATTGTCCAAGGCTCATCAGTCTGAAAGCTGGGAGAATATGATTTTTCTATCACCAAGAAAGGGGCCTGTTGAGCAATTCCCTAGGGCTGCCATACCACATCGCCACCATCTGGGTGGCTTCAAACAGGAATTTGTTCTTTATTCTTTTCCAGTCTGGAGGCCAGACGTCTGAAATCAAGGTGTTGGCAGGACCTGCTCCCTCTGAAGGCTCCAGAGGAGAGTCCTTCCTCAACTCTTCCAGCTTCCGGGGGTAGCCGCCAATTCTTGGCATTCCTTGGCTGGCCCCAAACTCACTCCATTCTCTGCCTCTGTTGTCACGCTGTCTTCTTTCCTGTGTGTCTCTCTTCAAATGGTGCTTTCCTCTCTGTGTCTCCTCTTCTTTAAAGACATCAGTAATCGCATTTAGGTTCCACTCTCATCCAGCGTGACTTCAGGCTTAGAATGTTTGTGTCCCCCTAGATTCATATGTGGAAATCTTCCCCCAAATGTGATGGTATCAGGAGGTGGGGCCTTTGGGAGGTGATTCGGTCATGAGGGTGGAGCCCTCGTGAATGAAATTAGTGCCCTTATAAAAAGAGGCCCCAGAGAGCTCCTGCCACCCTCCTATCACGTTAGGACACTTTCTATGAACCAGGAGAGGGCCCTCACTAGATTTCCAGCCTCCAGGACTGAGAAATAAAATTTCTATTGTTTATAAGCCACCCAGTCTGTGGTATTTCTGTTCAGCAGCCCCAACAGACAAAGACAGAAAACCAGTATGACCTCATCTTAACTTACATTTTAATGACATCTTCATGGACCCTATTTCCAAATAAGATCACATTCACAGATTTCAGCTAGACACGCATTTTGGGGAAGGGACACTGTTGAAGCCAGGACAGGCAGAAAATGGAGTGTGGTCCTCCGGTGGTCGATGAAATCCACTTTAGATACAAAAGCAAATGGGTCTGACCTGGAATTCACTGAGAAGGAAGCTTCTTGTAGTGGAATTTAATAAGGACTTTTGTTTTCTGACCAAAGACCTTTTAAAAGTGCTTGGATTTTTTAACTAGGGAAAAGAGGTATTATAAATCTCTGGGACGAGTTTGTGAAAACTTAGTTTTTAGGGAGTCTCACATTAAGTCGGTTTAAGTTGCTTTGCCGTAAGAGAAAATCATTTTCTCTTTCTTCTGTGGATGAGTGAACGGTTTGGAGCAGGGGCATTGCTAGACCTTAATGTTTCCGTTTATCTCAGCGTGTTGTCCCCTTGGCTTCAGGCCTCCTTCTCTCTCTGTCCTGCCCCCTCACCTTTCTTTCCCCAAATTTAGAACTGACAATCCCTGGAGTTACTTTAAGGGAAGAAAACAAGGGGTCTGGTCTCTCAGGGAGCTTCAGAAAGAGAACAGGAACTCAGCAACATGAAGTGTTTTGTCCCTCTCAGCTTTTATGCTTGCTCTGGACCGAGTCACAGAGACGCGGTTCCCATGGTGACCCATCGGCATGGCCACAGAGCCTTTGCCGGGTGTCAGCTCAGCTATTCCTTCCTAATCTCATATAACACAGCAGCCATATAGAGAAATGCAACTGGGCTTGACTTTAACATGGCTTTTTATTTTTCCTGACGCAGGTCTGGCTGGCAGGATTAGGGGCGGGGTTTTGAGCTGTGAGCCTGGAATGGTGGACAAGGGCCAGCTGACCAGGGTCACTGAAGGCCGTACTAAAAGTAGACTTCATCCAGGAAGCCTCTCTTTCTCAAATTCTGCTGTCAGACCACCTGCATCAGAATCCCTTGTGGGTTTGCGTGTTAGAAATGTAGATTCTTGAGCCCCACCCAGACCTTCTAAACCAGAATCCAGGGAGTGGCTCAGAAGTTTGCATTTTTTGCAAGCACCCCAGGGGATTCTTGTGCAAACTGAAGGTTGAGAACCACTGCTGTAGGTCCCTTGGAGCCTGGAAAGAGGGAAGCAGACGTGGGGTTCAGCAAGAGTACGTCGGTCCTGTAGGAGGTGAATGCAGCTAGGTGGCTGGTGAATAATCCAGCCTTTTTTGAGACACTTGCATCCTACACTTCCTGGTGCTGTGCACTACTTTAGATGCTTTAGAAAGCAACTTACTGAATTCTTGTAACAACCTCGGCAATGAGTTCTGTTATTAGTTCCACATGGGGGAGGAAACTGAGGCACAGACACTTGCCCAAATCATACAGTGGTGTGACTTCAAAGCACATGTCCTCAACTACGGTGCTCTGCTGAGACGTCAGGGTGTGGTGACCGATGGGCAGAGGGCCTTGAGGAAGGAGAAATCAAGGACAACTAAGAGGACGATGGAACCATTGCCCTGAACCTGAATGTGAAGACATGCTGGTTTCTGTGTACTTAGGTTGCCAACACTTCCCCTCTTATTTATGAGCTCTTTAAAGGTGGGAATCCTGAAATCACTCAGTTTCCAAAAGGTAGCCCATGTCAGGTGGGACAGGCACCATACTCAAGATGAGGAGGTCAAGATCTTAGAATCCCCTCTGTCAATAACTTGCTGTGTGGTGGGTTAGTGACCATTGGTTTCTCCATCAGAGAAGAAAACCCTACGTGCGATGTTTCCTCCTGTGAAGCAAGCCAGTCTTCAGGGTGGTACAGCCCTAGGGAGTGCCATTCACCTGGTGCTCTCGAAGATAATGGGAACAATGTGCTCCAGATTGTACAAGATGGGGTACTGAAGAGGCAGATGATCAGGGTACCTGCTAGGGATTGAATGGGTTAATACAGGCAAAGTGTTCAGATCACACCTGGGATATGCAAGTAGGAGTTATTATTATTATTATTATTATTAATTATTATTATTACCTCTAAATTTCTTCCAGCTTGAACACTGGGTGTCTGAAAACACTTGAATGATCCTCCCCACCCGCCCCCCGCAAGAAATAAGGACAGTGGATTTGAACTTGAAGGACAAAAATAGCCTAGAGGCAAACAACTTTCTCTCTTAACTGGTTTGCTCCTCATACCTAGTTACCTCGATTGAATTCATTTGTCCCCCTTTCTGGCAACTTCTTCCCTGGAAATTTCCACCTCCAGGTAAGTGAGGACAGCACAGCCCTTGGCAGAGGCTGCCTGGACCAGCATCTTCTCCACCTGGCTGGCTCTGTCTCTGCAGCTGATCAAAGTCATTTGTGGACAAAACATTTTCCAGTGGAGGCTGCTTTGCTTGATGTGAAGCTCTAGCTGCTGGGACGTCTGTACGTTGTTGCAAGAAGCCTGGAGAAGCAGAGATGCGTGTTCTCAAAGCACTTCTAGATGATAAGTTCATAAAGAAATCTAGACTAAAGGAGATGCTTTCTGCTCTTCCTACACAATATTATCCAGGTGAAGGCACTTTCCTCAGGACATTTCCTGAAGTGTGACTTCATACTTAAATGTAGAAATGGTGTCTTCTGAGGAATTTCAAGAAATTCAGTCTCTTTTTATTCATTCATTCATTCATTCATTCATTCAACCAACTTTTATTTGGTGTTTATTGATCATATTCCAGGCATACACTGTGTATAAACGATGCTGTGTACTATTTATGTAGATTTGAGGCCAGAACACCTGTTTTTAAATCCTCCACAACCCACTGACTTTGCCAACTCTGGGAGCTTCAGTTTTCTATTCTCGACACAGGGACATTGGTGGGTTCGAAAGACTTCGTGCACATTATGAATGTTGTATGTCAATAGGAGGGGCCAATATTAGGAGTATTAGGAGTGTGTTGTTAGGGCAAACCTTAACTGTGTAGATCACAGTGGGATTCTTTCTGATTAAGAACACACTTAGATGACCTCTCTCAAGACAGGCAACGGGAGAGAGCCTGTTGTTATAGTGGAAAAACAGGCTTTTGGCCACTCGCTTTACCTGTGGGCATGAAAGAAGCCTTTAAAACCCTTTAGGGAATAAGGGATGCCTCACTTCCCACATACTTTTCCTAAGTCAGTATCCCTCCCAGGCTACTTGACTTCCAAAGTTTTTCCCCAACCATTCACTGCTTCCCTGTTTTTCTGTTCAACACGTCTTTCTAATACACCTGCTAGTGTGCAGGAAATATCCTCCTCCTCACCTCCATGGGGATGGACTCCTGGAAAAGCCCGTCAAGGTGAGGAAAGAGAAGCAAGGGCAGGTAACAAAATACTTCTTATTAGGTCTACTTGATTCCTACTGGGCAGGGGCTTGGATGATTTGACCAAAATTCTAGCCAGTTAGTGGAGAAGAGAAGGTGAGGTGAGCGCTCTGTCTCGGTCCTATTTACCAAGTCAGAGCTGAGTGATGTAAGGAAGGTCAATGTCCCTCTCAGACGGCTCTGCTCCTGAGCCATGCCCTTGGTGAGCCCATAGGCTCTTGAATTTGCAAAGGCCCCATATGACGGGGCTGCATTCACGAGTCTGTAGGCTGCTCTAGGAGTTGCAGAAAGCACTGACTGCTCTTGAGGACCTTAGGAACATGTCTTTAATTTTGGGCCCATCCTGCTCATTCATTAACTCCTCAGACTTCCTTTTGGAACAAAAGACAGGGCAGTTTCCTGGGCCGCTGTGGAAGTGACCACTCTCTAGATCCGTATTGTCTTGTATGGCAACCACAGGTGGGCGTCGAGCACTAGAGAGGTGGCTAATCAACACGTTTGCTGTCAGTGTAATAAAGTCACCAGAGTCTGAAGACCTAACACGAGTAGAAACGTAAACTCATTAGCAAGTCTCAATATTGATTACATATTGATGTGATAATATTTTGAATTAATTAATTAACTAATTAAGTAATTAAAACCCAGAACATGTATTGTGGGGACTCACCGTTGAACATCCTTATGATGAACCGCCCTCTCGGGTTGAGGTGTTGTCCCGTCACGGAATCCAGGCCTGACTCTGTGGTAGATCATTTTTAGGTGTCTCATTCGACCGGTCCCAGTGGCATTTCGTCTTTCAGCCTTGGCACTCCAGTTAAACTTTCTCTTCCACTTGGCAAGATGGCCACACTTACCACAGACCGACTTCGGAAGGTGGAAGGCCTTAGCGCCACGCCAGCGGCATGTCGTGTGCGTCTTCTTGCAATGCTTTCCAAATGATGACATCCCCTCCGTCATTTCGTTTCTGGGGCTGAGACCAAAGAGCTATTTTGAATATGTTTAGGTAAAGTAATATTTTAAAATTAATTCTACTTGTTGTTGCCTTTTTTTTTTTTTTTCAATGTGGCCGCTGGGAAACTAAAAATTGCCTGTGTGGCTCACATTATATTTCTGTTGGTGAGCACTGGTGTCGGTGCCAAGGCCCTTACCTGAACCCAGATCGAGAGATTTGGCGGAGACACAGGTGTAGGCCTCCTTTTACTGGGGTGTCTCCCACTTGCTGTTAGCTTAGGCCTCTCTCTGCCTGGGACAACGTTATGAACTCAACCACACTTCTCATTTGGCTTACTTTAAAAACACTGCAATCTACTAAATATTTGGATTTTACCATGCTCATTTGAAAAATACTCTTTCTAACTGATACGGGCTGAATTGCGTCCCCTCAAAATCTGCATCTGGAAGCCGGAGCACCCAGGGCCTCAGAATGTGACCGTAGAGGAAGAGCAGGCCTTTAAAGAGATGATTAAGGTAACATGAGGCTGTTAAGTGGGGTCTTAATCCAGTCTGGCTGGTGTCCTTATAAGAAGAGGAAAAGCTGGACGCAGAAGGAGACACCAGGGCTACCCACGCACAAAGGAAAGACTATGTGAGGACACAGCAAGAAGGCAGATGTCTGCAAGCCGAGGAGAGAGGCCTCAGGACGAACCGAACCTGCCAGTGCCTTGATCTTGGACTCCCAGCCTCCACAACCGTGAGGAAATGAATTTCTGTTGTGTAAGCCACCCAGTCTGTGGTATTGTTTCATGGCAGCCCTAGAAAACACTAACCTTTTTCTTGGTAGAGCTGGAGAAAACTTAGTGACAAGAGAAACCCATTTCCCCAAGGCCCGAAATCTGCTTCCTGCAACAATCTGTCGGGGCCTCAAAGAGAGCTGGGAATACTTCTCTCTCTTGTTGCTTCTGCCCGAGATCGGTGTCTGCTCTCCAGTCCCTGTGCCCGTATGGTGTGCTTCTCCAGCTCCTCCCCTCTAAAAGTCCTCTTTGTTCTCCGACAGACGATGGAGCTTTGAGAAGCACTTGCATCAGAGAACTGGCATTTTGAAGAGGTGAGGGAAGGACCGAACTTAAGGTTTTAGATCTAGGTCTATGTAAACACACAAAATCCTTTTCTTCTGTCTAAAATTCTCTCAATAAGCTAATCTGAATGAAAAATAAAGCCATCTATATTAGAATGTTCACAGGATTCTGAACACGTTTATTGGTAGAAAGAAGTTACTTTTCTAGAAAACTTATTTCCGTTGGACAGTAGGGTTAACCAAAAGATTGGAAGGGAGGATGCTGGGCCATATGACCTCTGGAGTTTTCTTCTAAGAAGACCAACAAGTCTGTAACTTTCTGTCCTAGGGTTTTATCCATTCTGGATGGGAGTGATCTCTGGGATGGAGAGAGGAACATTCAAACCAGGTACATTTTGGGACTAGTGAACATCAGCGGAAGCTTCACCTTCACAGATAACTGCCTTCTAGAAACAGAATTAAGGTCAGTCCCTTTGCCAACGAGTCTACAAACTGCCTTCTCAAGTAGGTCAGTAGAATAGGCATAAAAGGCCTCAAGTCATATCGTCTTCTTAGGGAGAATTTTTGAACTTTCAGAACATGAGTCTATAAACTGGCTTGGACACAGAATTCACTGAAAGGAGAAAAAAGTACAAAAGACTATGATAGACCCAAGGATTATCGTCTTGGCATTCTCTAGAACAGCTGTCTGGCAAATGTTACACCAGGTCTGAGATTATTTTAGAAACTTTGTCTTGGAGAAGACCACATAGAGAGACGACCAGACAGAGTTGCCCTTTTTTTTTTTTTTAATCACAGAATAAAGATTTCAAGGACATTTGTACTTTCAATGAGATCATCCTGGCGATGGTCTTATTTTTTGAAACTTAAATCATGTCACATCTAGTAAATTTCTAGCCAAGTGTGGTTATGGCACTGAGTTGATCCCAGTAGCTATTTAGGTCTTCCTCCTTCTCTTCCTTTTCCTTTTTATCATGATAAATAGAATATTCTAAAGCTGTTGTATTTCACCAAGCATCAGTAGAAGCCCATCCCAAATGGAATACATATTTAGCATTGAAATGATCAATAATAGCTACTTGCTTCAGTTTTCTTTCAGAACTTATTTTCTGCCCAAACGTCATATTTTCTGGGCTCAGTGAAACAGATTATGCCAGGGAGAGAGAGAGAGAGAGAATAAATGAGATGTGTGAGCAGTGGAATAAAAAGACAATGATCAGAGCATAATGAAACTCAGCATTAAGGCTTAGGGGGGTCTGTGCCCGTCGGGGAGAGTGAGAATTGCGTACCATGAACTCTCACCATGTTCTTGTTCACATCAGAATTCCAAGTGAAGGAGCCATTTGTCAACATGTATCACTTTCATCAAGGTGGTGTCTGAACTGTGATCACCTGACTCATTGCCATTACCTGAAAATGCTACCCTCACAGTTCGAATGATGAAGTTGGAGTGTGTGTGCGTGTCCGTGTGTCTATCGGTTACTTTATACACTAATTATGGGGAGCTTTTGCAGCTAATCTGGAAATCCAACTATAATTTATAACATTTCCAAGCTCTAATAATAATAATAATAATAATAATTAAAAAAAAGAACTTTTGGCTGATGTCTTTTGGCTAATGTCTTTTCCACTTGGAGGGAATGGAGGGTCAGTGCGGCTTCCTAAACTCCCTGGCAATACTCCAAGCGTTCCCTAGGAGCATCATTTCTTCAAAAAAGAAGAGTCGAAATAGCTAGGGATCTGAGTTAGACCCAGCACATGTAGGGAACCCCAGATGTTTGCAGACTTTAGTCACCTTTCCGCAAAGGAAATGGGTATGTGCTAACTGCACGCGCCTCTTATTCCCAGCCTTCATTTTCTTCCTCTTCTGCCTTCCCCAGGTTATATTAAGCTTAATTATAGGTTCACTAGGTGTTGTAGATTTCCTAAAGTCTGCAAGAAAAATAGACTTTCCGATCGACCCAGACAATGCTGAGCGCATTAAGACAATGAGGAAGGAAGGAAGGAAGGGAAGGAGGGAGGGCAGGCAAGGCAATCATTGGCAGACAAGTAGACACACACACACTGAATAGTGTTTCATTGGAAATTCATCACTTAGTAGTAATGGCAGGAGAATCCAACGCAGGAAGGTGTATTGTTCTGTGTGGTGGTAAGTCGGTGTTGCTTTTGTTCATCTTACACCCTGATAATAGCACATTCATTTCTGGTGCACCCTCCCTCCTCGCCTTGAAGAAATTCAGCATTCATGATACAAAATTTTGTTTTTTAAAAACACATTTATTAAAGTGTTCCTTTTAGAGGGACCCATTTCAATACCCTTAAGTGTTTTCTTTTGCACTACTGTTTTTTCATGGAATGGGTCAAGTTTAAAGGTAAAACGAAAGAGCCATTGCTAACCAAAGGTTGATTATAAATGACATTCAGCCCCATCAGTTTGAACTAGTGAGGTTGTAGGACTCGCGTGCGGACATTCATCATACGCATGTCTTCGTAACACTGCACCAGGCTGCCGGAACCCACAGGTTACTACCCTGTCCTTGAGGGAGGCAGCCTATTTCTGGGAAACAGTGACAAAAATATGCTTACTATTCACTACTTTGACTTGTTTGTGTCTAAATTTCTTCTTTAAATTTATTTTTTGTTTTGAGATAATTTCATACTTACTCAAAGATGGCAAAAATAAAACAAAGAACTTCTTTCCCTGAGCCTGAAAACTGTAGCGTACAATTCCTCCAAACAAGGAAATTCTCCTACATCACTGTAATGCCATCATAAAAATAAGGAAATTAACACCGAAGCCTCCCAATCATCTAGCCTCAGATGCTGTTCAGGTTTTGACAATTAACCAAATCAGGTTTGTTAGAACAAAAGGACCCAGTTCAGAGTCACCTGTCATGTCTCCTACTTTATTCACGCAGAGCTCTCCCTCAGTCTTCCCTTGACTTTTACAACTTGGATAGTTTTCAATATTATATTCTGATTATTTTGGAGAATGTCTCTCTGTTTGCATTTGTCTGATATTACCTCCTGATATTTCATTATAAAATTGCTCTCTCTTTGTCATGAATAAGAATTTTGTGTGGAGGTACTCTGAAACTATGCAAATTTCCCATTTCTTATTCACTTTTACTTCACCCCCAATTTTAACATCTGCTGGTGTCTCCTGGATGAATTAATTATTGCTATAATGGCCGCTAAATGGCGATTTAAAAAATTCCATCATTACTCCATTTATTAGTTGATAGTTTACTGTAAGGAAAAACTTTCTTTCCTCTCTCTTTTTTTTGTATTAGTATGGACTTAGAGATTCCTATTTTCTCAATAATTACAATGTATTACTATCATTATTTATTTTGATAAGTAAATTGCCCCAAATTTGACCAGTAGAAGTGTTTTCAAGTTGACCTCTGTGTCTTTTTGACATATTCATTATTCTTTTTTTTTAAAGATTTTATTTATTTAATTTTGCGATAGAGAGGGAGAGAGAGAGAGAGAGAGAGAGCATGCCCAAGTGGGGGGGAGGGGCAGAGGGAGAAGCGGACTCCCCACTGAGCAGGGAGCCCGATGCGGGGCTCGATCCCAGGACCCAGGGATCATGACCTGAGCCCAAGGCAGACGCCCAACCCACTGAGCCACCCGGGTGCCTGACATATTCATTATTCTTTGAGAGGCTGTGAATCTTTTGAACAGAAACTCTGCTGGGCTCAACAGAGTCTGTTGACCTGGATTTCAGTCCTCTTGGCTTCTTTCATTCCTAGTTGGATATCCTTGGGAGAGTGGTCATTCTGCTTGAAAACATAAAATGGGGATAATTAATACCCACATTATCTGTACAATGTGTATTGATTAGATTAAATCTGTACAGAGGAAGCATGATTTCAGTTTTATGAATCATGAGACTTAGCATTCCAAAACATTTCATTGCATTTGCAAACAACCTATGGTTCAATTTTCTTGAGTCTGAATGAAGATTGCTGAGACCATTGTAGAACATCTAAAATCAGACAAGTTAGTTATAAGCTATTACTTTCCAAAGCAAAAATTATAAAAGAACTATGGAAACATTTCAAGATAAAAATGATGTTTGGGGCGCCTGGGTGGCTCAGTCAGGTTAAGTGTCTGACCCTTGATTTTGGCTCAGGTCATGATCTCAGGGTTGTGGGATCGAGCCCCATGTAGGGCTCCCCGCTGGGTGTGGAGCCTACTTGGGATTCTCTCTCTCCCTCTGCACCCCCCTTAAAAAATTAGTTTGATGTGGCATGAACATGCATTTTAAGATGCTTAAATGATACTGAGTGAAGGCCCCAAGCTAGGAGAGTTGAGGCCTTAGGAAGGACCCACGCCAGGTGGCTAGAGCTCCAGTCCTCGTAGGGAGGGGTTATAGCACAGAGGCTGATGGCCAGACTCCTGTGGAGAAGTAAGCACCTTCCTGTGCTGAATGGCGGTGCAGGAATTAGCCCCTAATTCTTTTGTGACCCTGGGCAGACTGTACCCCTCTCTGGGCCTCAGGGTCCCCAACAAAGTGAAAAAATAAACAAATGTGCAAAAATCCTTTAAACTCTCTTGTGCACCTAAAACTTCTATCTGAAGATGTCGGACATGATCTCTCTCCACCCTGGAGACTCTAAAACTCCATGCACCATCCCCTGAGCTTTGATTCCAGGAACTCTTTATTCTGAGCATCGGTTTCTGCACAGCCCATAATCAAGGATTCAACCTCTCTCACTGCTGGTGTCCCCTCTGGAGAGGAAATAGCCCAGTTGGGTTTTGTGAGCTGGCATTCTCCCCTTCAAACATAATTGCGGCCCTGCCCTGGGGACCGGGTAGAGAGAAAGGGAGGCTTTCTTCCTAATCCATTAGTATACTGGTTTGTAGTTCTTGCCTTTAAGAATTATGTTAGAGGGAGGAACTCATGAAGAAAAGATATTTTGCCAAGGTGGGGCGTTAGTTTTCTACGGTGGCCATATCAAATTACTACAAACAGCGTGGCTTGAAACAACAGAAATTTATTTTCTTAACCGTTCTGGAGGCCAGAAGTCTGAAACGTCGATGTGAGCAGGGTCTTGGGCTCCCTCCAAGAGCTCTAGGGGAGGATCGTTCCTTGCTTCTTTCAGCGTCTGGTGGCTCCCGGTGTTCTTGTCATCCACTTTCTGCCTCTGTCTTCCCCTCTTCACCTTCATGAGGGCGCTCGTCGTTGGATGTAGAGTGTGTGCGGGGAAAACGAGGGTGACTTATCTAGAGATCCTTATTTCATTACATCTGCAAAGACCCTTTTTCCAAATCAGGTCCCATTCACGGGTTTGGGGAGTTAGGATATAGACCTATCTTTTGGGGGGCTGCCGCTCAACCCGCTACAGGTGCCTCGACGGATGGGCTCCTGGCCGGGCTCACGAGCGCTCGGCTGGCGGTGGGTGCGGGGCACTGTGGGCAGTGTCGGGGGAGGGGTGGATGGAAGGGGCGTGCACCTGCCCCCTGCCGACATCGGCTGGCGCTGTCGCTAGTGAGGGCCATCTGGGGACCCACCTCTCTTCCTTCCCGAAGGAGGAGACTGTATCAGTACCCTAGGTTTGGCTCTGCGACTGTCACAAACAGCTCCAAGATCTCAAGAGCTCATACGCCAAGCGTTTTTCTCGCACTCGCCTGCGGTTTCTGACAGGCTGACTGCAGGACTGCTCCGGGTCGCCTTCACTCGGGGACCGGGCGGACGGAGCGGTCGATTTGGAATATGGCCAGTCTTGTGGCAGAGGGAGAAAAGCGTGTGGTAAACCTCAAGGTGCCTCTTGAATCTTCTGCCTGGAAGTGACGGATGTCACTTCTGCTCATTGCCCCGGCCAGGGCTAACCATATGGCCAGGTCCGATGTCAGCGAGGAGGAGAAATATCCTCTTTGCCCAGGGAGGGGCAGTGAATATTTATGAACCACAGCAAGGCAGGGCCCAGGTGCTGTAGGAGGAGCCCCTCTGTCTGTTGAGAAGCCGCAGAGCTTCCCACACAGGGAAGATGGCTGCTCACCCGGGCTTTCTCAAAACCCTTAGCGCTCACTTCCCCAAGCACCGTGCGGTCTGCATGTTCTGACTGCGCCCCACTCTTTATCCCGTGTTCCAGTCCCCCCATCCCTCCTCATTCCTCATCTCCACAAAAAAACAAAACAAAACCCAACATTGAGTTACAGTTGCGTGCCATTGTCTGGGAGACAGCTGTTGGAGCTTTGCCTCCTAAACAGCCCCCACGGCAAGTTTAGAGCAGGTTATTTTCACAGCAGCCGCAGGAAGAACACTTCCCTCCGTCCTCTGTTTGCAGAGGCTCCGAGAAATGGTCAAGGACTCGGCCCTGCAGCCACAGATGGACTTATCAGGGGATCCCAAGAGCCTCAGCAACTGAGGCAGGAGAGGCATTAGGGAGGGGTGGGGAGTGCAGCTTCTAGGAATCTGGTGTTTCCCGGCTGGACTGCCAGCCTTCTGCAAGGCCCCTACATTGTGAGTAAAAGCGTGTGAGAGGGCGCCTGGGTGGCTCAGTTGGTTAAGCGACTGCCTTCGGCTCAGGTCATGATCCTGGAGTCCCGGGATCGAGTCCCACATCAGGCTCCCTGCTCATCAGGGAGTCTGCTTCTCCCTCTGACCCTCCTCCCTCTCATGCTCTCTGTCTCTCATTGTCTCTCTCACAAATAAATAAAATCTTAAAAAAAAAAAGCATATGAGAGTCGGTGTCCAGTGCACGTCTATTTTCTGCCAGGACCCACAGCTTACGTCCCAAGGAAGATGTGAACCCAGAAAGATCAAGGACCATGGGATCTAATCGCATCCCTTCATTATATGGGTGACATAGAAATTGAGGTTTGGCTCCCTGTTCCAAATGGATTGACTCTATTGAACATATTAGCTGATAACTTCATCAAGAGCGTTTCCCCTAAACCTTGGTTTTGCTTCAGTGAGTTCATTTCTGTAATATTACAACATACTCTGGGAGAAAGGAAGACTCTTTGGAAAGTTACATTAACTTTTAAAGCCACAAGGGTATCATTTGGGACATTCCTACCTTGGTGGTTATTACCCTTTGAGGGCCTGCAGAGCTACCTCCAGCCTTCCCCTTGGTCTCCGTGGGGACTCATTACGTCTCTAACAAGCAAGTGTGAAGACTGACAGCGCTGGCATACCAGAGGGTTTGCTGCGGGAATTTCACAAGCCGGGACTACTGCTGTCTTGCGCGGCAATTTACATCCCGTGAAGCAGAAGAGAGAGCGACTGGGGCGGACGATGGTAATAGAATTGCATCAATATTACACGGATGCCAGGCAGAGAACCGATGTGTTTTAATAGCACAGGCCTATCCACCCTCCTCCTTTTTCAGGAAACTGGTTGCAGGTGAACAGTAGTATTTCCTTTGTACAGATAAAAGAGGATCAATCATTTATTAAATATTTATTATTTAGTATTTCCTAATAGGGCCCTTGGATGGGGCTTCAGGGGTCTGTGAACCCCTGAAATGATCTGCCAAGACAAGTATGTACTTGTATGTGCATTTGGGGGGAGGGGAGAGAGAGGAGCACGCAATTTTCATCAAAATCTATAAAGTTCTGTGACTGTGAAAGGTTCAGAACCCCTTCTATTATAAAATAATTGGTAGATTAACCCCAATCTTGACATGGAGCCCTATCTTTTTGACGAGTTCTCTCCTTTTTTGCTTTGGTTGCTCACCTACACAGCAGCAGACAAACTAGAAAGCAGGAACGATTGTGGAAGAGTCACATTTAGATAAGTTTCCCTAACTCAGCTCTGCTCTGGAAAGTTTAAAAATTTTACTGCTACTTATGATAGTCCTGACTATGTTAGAGGCCCAGTAAGTTAGAGTGGAAAGAAACACATCAGGATTCATGGATGGGAAAACTGAGGCCCAAGACGTTGATCCCATTCACATAATAAATCAGTGTTTGAGTTAGTATGCATCCCTTTTTTGAGAAATCAACTCCAATCTCAGTTGGGAACCTCTTGCCAAAATTTCTTAACAAATGACAATTCAGCATGACTCATTTTTTTTTTTTTTTTTTTTGACATCATGCAAATGAGGGAAAAAGACTGAGTGGCTTTCTATCCAGAGATCAGGAAATGAAGTCTGTCTGGGGCCACACATTCCCTTGGGACATGCGGTAGTGTCAGAAATGGGTTCTGGAAGAAGCGGGCCTTTGTCCATTTCTGTTTCATGAGGGAGCTCCTCCTCTTGGCCATGGCTGGAGGGGAGGCTCCCCACCCACACTCCCAGGGAACCTTACACCCAAGGCAACCTCATTAGGACTCCCACCAGGTTTTGCTATCTCTAGAGCTGCCATCAGAGGCCCTTTTCCTCCTAGCCTCATTTCCCACTGAGGGAAACGTTGACTTTTCTAGATTAGGTGTTCTGAGCCAACCAGTCCCTCTCACATGAAGCAGAGCCACAGTCATTGGGCCCCTTATACCGGGGCCCCCAAGAAGCCCCGTGCTAACACTGTTAGGGTAGGCAGGATTTTATTTTTAGATGGCTTTTTGCCTCACAGGTGGACTTCCTTCTGGCCTGAGAGGCTTTGGACCTCTGTGACTTCCATGAGGAGTAAAGTCCAGTGTTAACCTCACTAACCAGGGGTCAGTTCCAGAAGCTGGCCATGCCCTGGTTTCTTCCAAGAGGACAAAACAGTGTTTCTCAGACGGGCCTGTGATAGGGCACCTCAGAAATGTAGTGATTTATAAACAGGATGTTATTTCCTATCCAGTAGGATCCTTTTAGATATTATTCACTCACTGGACAGGAAGATGAGGAACCTGAGGCCCAGAGACGGTCAGTGGCTGCACCAGGGCCCAGAGCCAGGGGGTAGCAATTCTGGGCAAGAGACCAGGGTCTGGTGGCTGAGCCGAGATGCTTCCCCATCTTTCTATATTCCTTCATACTTGCGCAGTCTTCCTCAAACTTCAGTCTCCAAATTGTGCCATGGGTTAATGTGGGGGCCCTCCAGTCACAATTTCAGGAACTAAAGAATGCAGATCCTCAGATCTGCCAAGTAACATCTCAGGCACTTCCACTTTCAAACTATAGTTTAAGTGGTGGGGGTCCCTCCGGGCCTTGGCAGCCAGGGGACCGCACTCCCTCTGCCTTAAATCCTCCCGGGGCAGGCCAAGCCCAGAGCCCGGGGCTCCCGCCGTGACTAGGCCTCAGCAAGTTCTCCATGCACACACGTCCAAGGCGAGTTTTGTGGGAACCGGGTCCTCATCACCTGCCACTAGAGACTGCAAGTCACTCCTCCTCTCCCCCTCCAGTCCCTCTCCGTGGTGCAGGAGCCAAAGGGGATTCGGGATCAAGGAGCCACAGGCCCGGGCCCAACCCAGCCGGAGGAGCTTAACCAGAGGCAAGAGGATAACTCAGGCCAGCACACTCACCTCCCCGGGGAAGGAGGGGTGGCCAGGCAGCCAGAAGGAAAACTCCTGGGCTTTTTATTGAATCCATAAAACAAAAGGTGAGGGGTTTCTGGGCAGGGGAGGAATGCATGGTTATTTATGGCGCTGGTCTGCAGAGGAGGAGAACACGGAACTCCTTCCAGCTCT
This sequence comes from Halichoerus grypus, assembly GCF_964656455.1. Classification (NCBI taxonomy): domain Eukaryota; kingdom Metazoa; phylum Chordata; class Mammalia; order Carnivora; family Phocidae; genus Halichoerus; species Halichoerus grypus. Next base: position 72,786,543 of record NC_135712.1, read on the forward strand.
GCGCGTGATTCATCTCCCCGGGGAGCCCCGGGGCCGGGGCGGGCGTGCGCTAGCAGCCCCGGCCCCGGCACACTCCGGCCGCCCGCTTATTTACGGTGCTTTATCAGCGGCTGTGCGCGGCGATAAAGTTTATGAAAAGAGGCGGCGTCTGCGGCCGGCGGGCGGCCCGCGCTCCTTTCCCACACTGATTAGGATCAGCCAGGGCTTTGGAAGCTGCAGTTAAGGATCTCGGGTGCCCGGAGCCGCGTCTCCCCCTTCCTGCCCCGCCCGCCCGCCGGCTGCTGGCCCGCGTGGGAGCCGAGGTCACGGCTGCGGCCAGGCTGGGGTGGGGGGCGGGGAGGAGGAGGGGGGGCGGCGGGGGGTGGGGTGGGTGGGGAGGAGAGGACCGCCCGCGGGGGAGGGAGCGCCTGGGCTCGCTGGGCCTGGAAGGGAAGGGCAAAATCCTTCACTCCCAGACGCTTGGTGCCCTGTTGAGAGATGGAAGGGGGTGACAGGATATTTCTCCTCCGAAGGATGGCAAATTCTCAGCCCCTACATTGTTCTACGTTCATTTCCCATCATTTCATGTGTGTTGCTTTGTCTTTGCGTTTGGCCTTGACTCGTGTTTTTTTTTTTGTTGTTGTTGTTTTGTTTGTTTTTCCCTTTTCATGGCCTGTGTTGTTCCTCCCTTCGGAAGATAGTAATTGCATACCTATTTTGCTGGACGCCTCTAAGCCCCGCAGACTGAGAGAGAGATTCCTAGATGAAGAGCCGTGACCCTGGTCCTCAAGGTTCTGGAGTTCAGGAGGCCAGACAGTCCAGTGAAGAGTAACTGCACCCTGGGGCTCTAGTAGCCAAGACACCCAGGCAGGCGCCGCTCTCATGCTCTGGGAGCACTCACTTCTTTAATCCTCACAGTGACTTTAGGAGGGAGGGGCCATTAATATTCCATTTGACAGATGGTGAAACTGAGGCCCAGAGAGGGTAAGCAACTTGCGTAAGATGACTCAGGAAGTCAGTGGCTGAGCCAGGACTTGAACCCTGGCAGCATGGCATCCCCAGAGTCTGCGCACAACCTCTAAATCTCCCTGACTTTCGAGAACAGACGGCAAGCCTCAGGAGGGCAACAGACCGGACGACTAATCCTGCCTGGGAGAGGTGGGGTGGGCTTCCTGGGGACAGGGATGTTATTAGGGATGGAGTTGAGGTCCAGGTAGTCACCAGACAGGATGGTGAGAGGCTCCCAGGGCGCAGCTCCTTTCGCCTTCCATTTTGTGATCTCCCCAAGGAAGTGCAGAGCCTTTACATTGTGTGAACCGCAATCACCTTCCCAGGCCACAGCCTCGATCTGGCAGGCTCTATCTGCAGCCACTGAAATCCCACCAGCTTTCAAGTGAGCAAAGTCGTCCCTCCCAGAAGCTTTCCTGGACTGCCCCTTCATCTCCCAGCCCATGACCCAAAGCAGTCTTTCCATCTCTCCTCTGTCACACTTGCCCATATGCAGTCAAGCTCTCGGCTCTGGGCTCTTTCTGTCTTTATTACTGGACTGTGAGCTCCTGGAGGGCACTGGTCTATTCTTTCCCCTTTATACTCACTTCTGCCCCAGACCTGGTTTAATATCCTGCAGATAAGAGGTTCTGAATAATTGCATTTGGCCAATAAATGGGGGGACTGGGAAAGCCTCTGACCTCATAGATGTGTCACTTAACCCCTTGATGGATTTCTCGATCAAGCAAACTAAAAATGGAGACGACGGGTATTCCCACCAGAGATCTGGACCACCCTCTGCCAAGGGAATACAAAGGCAGAGTCAGTCACCTAAGCCCGAAGTCCCTTAAAATCTCTCCAGACTAGGAGCAGGATTAGTCCCGGGGCCTGGGCATAGCAGGAAGTCTTGTCGGCCCAGTTATGAGGAACGGACTGTGAGGGCCGAGAGCCAGGCAGGTCATTGCATAATCCTTCTTGATTTCAGCGAGGCTTTCCATGGGGCCAATGACACGATGGGGACACTTGACTCCAAAGGGTACGGTGTCAACTATGAGCACCTGTCAGCACCACTGCTCAGAGGGGCAGGGCTGTGTCTTGTTCTTTGTTGTATTTCTGTTTGCTTAGAACTTGCTTTAGAACATTTTAATTGGAAATGGGATACGTGCACATGATTTAAATACTCAAATGATTCCCAAGGGTCCAACCAGACCCTTAGCTCATCATCTTCCTGCCCAGAGGCAACAGCCTTTCTTTGCCCAGAGATGCCATGTAGGATACGGTATTTTTACATTTTTTATGATGAACTACTGAGCTTGTTGTGGACATACTCAGTACCTTTGCAGGTCATGGTGATGTTGTTATGGTTGTTGGTGATCTGGAAAAGAGATTTAGGGTTCATTGACCTTGAGAACTGGAGAACTAGTCTTGCACATTATGATGATGCTTAGTAATAATGGTGGAATGATAAAATCTGGGTATCTCAAATACTACCTGGAGTAAGACACGTCTGGCCCAAGGGTAGTGGATAAAGATCCAAGGAGACATGTCTGGGCACAGATTTAATACGGATAGGAAATGTTGGGCCATTTTAGCAAGTACCACCATGCTGCCAGGGTGGATCATAAGGAGTATACCCGATGGAGAGCAGCTAAGTATTTATTGGGTAGACTCTCATTAAAGTGTTTATAAATGCCCTGTCATTTCTTGGTTACTCTGCTACGTACTGGTAGGAGGGAGAGTCACAGAGATGAATAAAGTAACTTCTAGCTGAGTAAGGAGGACCAAAATGCACTCATATAATGTTAAAATAAACGTGACCACACTGGCATCATGTAATCCAACAAAGAGAAGGACAAAAGGTGACTTAATTATTTAAGTGCATGGCAAAGTAAGCTGGGTGGCCCCAGGTCTCACTTTCTGAGGACAGACGTCTTCTTTGTGGCCCTGGACCCTATGGCTGCCTATAGCCAAGGATTTCCAGGCCCCTGTACAACCTCTCTGACTTGTCCTAGGAGCCCCCGGGGCCTGTTCCTGCTAGCCACGCAAGTCACAGTTGGGCCCCCCCTAGGCACTCTGAAGCCAAAGCTCTGGGGAATGAGGAAGAAGGTTCTCTGCCTGTCTCCCTTCCCTCTGCACAAAGTTCCAGTAGTGAGGTCCCAAAGCTCTACTGTCTGTTCTCTGAATTCTCGAAAAACTCCAACACAATGGTCTTCCCAGTGTTTCCTTATGGTCCTGCTGCTCCTGCTAAGACTCATGTCCAATGCATGTTTGGCCAAGGGATACTCAGAATTAATTGCTCTTCTCCTCCATTGGACAGGACTGCCTTGCTGGGTTAGCCCAGGTTCCTCGGGTCACCTTTCCCACAGAACAAGCTCCCTCCTGGAAGCCCCGGGCCCTCTCCTGTAGTTGTCAGGCAGACGAGCCCAGACACGTCAGATCTCCAGCTCAGGTTCAAACTGGGAGCTCAGTTTCCCCTGGTAGTAACTAAGATGCCGATGAACTGTTCAATAAGGAAGGCCAAACAAGAGGCTGTGAGTATGAGGAAAGATTTCAGTGAGTGAAAAGGAAGAAGGATTTCTTGTATTGGGATGATAACAAGGAAAGGTATTTTGATCTCCCTAAGGAAGAGTCTACGGTTTTTCTAGAATAGTTTAGGAAAAGGCATCCTACTTCTTTCGAAGCTGATTCCTTGGTATTCCTGAGGCCGACTGACATGTCCTACCTTTCCAATCGAATGGTGGTGGCCTTTCCCCTAATTCAGGTAATGTGATTTTTCCACGTAAATTTTTTTATTTCCGTGCCTTTTTTTTGGACTCTTAAACCTTTAGCACCTGCAGGCAACAAAACTAATGAACAAGCAGTAAACATATGAATGGGAAAGCTTGAAAACCACCGATCTTGCTGAGTTTGTTCCTTTTTTTTAAAGAACACGTGTGCTTGCAGTTTTATACTCCCGGCCCATAATGTAGCCATAGTTTCTGCTATTAAAATTGTTCCTCCTTCATGGATGGAATGAAACAGGCCATTATTCCAGGGTGTTCCCGGAACAGCCTCATGTTTCAGGAAGCACGCCCCGACTCCGAGTTCTCTACCACCTGAGTACACTTGAGCACGGCTATTGTAGACTCTCGAGTTTTCATTTCCTTTCCTCCTTCCCCGCTCCCTCTGCTGGTTCACGGCACGGCCCAGACTGACTTCTAACCTCTGCCAGGCTAAAGATAACCTCTCCATCTGGGATATCACCCACGGGCTAAATTTACTCTCCGGGGTGAGTTGGGGCTACCCTGACCGCTGCCTCCAGGCCAGGCTCTGAGCACCCAGGCTCATCACTGGAGGGCCTGGGGAAGGGGAAGGGACCCGGAGGGAGGGGCGGGGAGGGGTAGGAATGAAAGAAGCCGAGAGAGACCAACTGGCAAAGGGGCTTCAGAAACTGGGTGACACCGTGGCTACGCCATCAACTGAGGTCGGAAGGATTTGGCTGCTCCCAGCAAAGATTCCTTTTCCGTAAGTTTTAATGTTACTGTAATACAACCCCCAAAGGGAAAAGCCCAGTGCTAATCAGGGCTCAAGAAGCCAGTGGACTTGATGTACAGAATGGGGTGTTTAATTTTATGATGTGGCTATGGGTTACATGCGAGACTAATAAAAGAACTCCATAAAATGTGGCTTGGAGCAAAGGGGCTGCAGCCTGTGCCAGAAGGTCACCCCGCTCCGAAGCGGTTTTAGAGCAGGGCCAATGTCTAGCTGGTGTGCACTGGGCTGGCCATCCTGGTTCTTACACTATTCAGAGCCTTCTGTGCCAGTTACTCAGTAGCTGTCGCTCTTAGCTTCCTCAGTGCCCCCCTGCTGCCCTGGCCGCCCGGCCCCCAGCCAGGGCCTCCCCAGGATCCAGCAAGCAAAGGCAGGCTGCTTGCAGATACCCTCCTAGGCCATGTCTCCAGGGCCGCATCGTTCTGGAGTGGCCGGTGCCCATGCGGTAGCAGTGGTTACATACTGAGAATGTCACCCGTCCTACAGCATGTCTTCCTGGGGATTAGGTCCGGCAAAGACCTGTGGAACAGACCAGCGACAGTTCCATAAGACTCCCCTTCTCAGATCCCAGACCAGGCCAGGGCACCCAGAGGAGGCTTTCTTAACAGGTGACTGTCACTCCCCTGGTTGCTGCAAGGACGGACCCAGCTGTTCCCTTGAATCATCGTTGACCGCTTCAAAGAAGGGCTTTGATAGCACAGGAATGACGTCAGGGTTGAAGAATAGTTTGGGAAGAAAAAGACACATTTGCATAATGTTTCCCAAGCAGGAATTGCATTTGCTGTAGAGTTTGAATCAGAAGGAAACTTAGAGGACATTTGGTCTTTCTTTACAGCCAGCACGGCCCCTTCTATATCAACCCCCACAGGAGATAGCCAGCCCCTTGTAGGTCATGCCCATTGCCGGGGAACTCAGCTCTTTGAAAGAAGCCTCCTACAGGAACCAACAGGAGCTGGAATCTTCCTAACAAATGAAAGTACGAACCCCCTTTGTTGAGCTCTGAAATCTTTCTACACATCTCGGATTTTTGTTCCTTACTTTGATGGGATTGCAAGTCCAAAGACAGCCCTGAAACAAGCAGTGCTATCTGCTAACGTGTCCTTTGGTATCAAGTGAGGTGAGAGGCCATGCATGCACGCACTCATTCATTCATTCATTCATTCAACCACTGTTTACTGAGTGACCAGTAAGTGCCAACCCATGTCCTTGGTGCTGGAGATCCAGCAGTAAACTGGAAGTGGTTCTGCTCTGAGAAACTCTCCAGTCCACTAGACATTCGGGGAGACCAGGGAAATCTGGGGTGGTTGAGCTTTGCCTTGGAACCCCATTCCAGGCCTGGGTTTATCCTAGGTGGGGCCATCCTGGGTGACTGTGGGCAAGAAGCTTCTATCTGTGCTTCTCCTTTGCCCTCACACGTTACTAATGGCCTGGTGGGTCCACTGAAAGCATGGAGTCCTCAAGACGGGTCCTTGTTGTACAGACACTGAGACGGAGAGGCTAAGGGCTATACGCCACCGCCCTCCTCACACTCTCGAGAAATGCTTGTGAGCATCAAACAACATTTTATAATGTGTTTTGCTGACTTAACAATTGAAGAGAACAATTCTTTTACCTTTCATAAGCAAGAACTAATAGACAATTTGGATGAGGAAACAGAAGACAGTAAAATTTATCTATAAATTCATCATCTACAGATAACAATTTTCGCGCGAACTTTTTGTCTGGGTGTAGTTTGTAGGTCTGTGGATGTGAGATGCACAGACACACACGTACGTGCATCTTGTACTCTACCTTTTTCGCCCAGTTATTTTCCCAGTGATCACAATTTTAAAGAAAATCCAATTATTCAAAAAAGATTTAATGATTAAACATAACTTTGAAGGACTTCCCCCAAAGAAACCACTGGAAAACAAAGAGTTTAATGCAAATTAGGCATCTGCTGGGGATAGCAGATCAAGTTTGCCCTTCGTTTTTATTAAGGGGCTGGGGGTAGAGTGGAGATTTTCCTAAGATGGTACACTACTGCCCTTAACTTCCAGCTCCAACCTGGTACTTCTCTTGGTGAAGCAACCGCTAGGAACGATGGAGGTGGAGCCTGGAGGAGCAAGGGCAAGCAGGGCTCAGTTAGAGACCTGGGGATGGGAGCTGCAGCTGGACTTTGACCCCGCACATAGCGTGGGGATGAGGCTCTACCTGTGGTGGGCCCTGGGCTCCATCAGCATTCATGAGCCACCTCCCTGGTGCCAGGCTGTTGAGGAGAAGCTGAACCTGGGAAGACAGCGGAGCCGAGAGGCTTCCTTCCTCCTGGTGCCTTGATCGGAACTGACACCCTATCTGCAGCTCCCCGCAGGACTGTTGTCACTTAAGGAACCCCTAGAAGCTGGCCCTGAGCTTCAAAGGACAGATAAAAGAAAACTGTGCATGTGAGGGGGCTCAGCAGGCAGAGAGATGGAGAAGAAGAGCCCACCAAACAGCTCTTCCAGAAAATAGCACTGAAAGCCTGAGCAGAATTAACAAGGGCATTCAAACACAGTACCAGGAAAAAAAAAAAAAAAAGACTTCCTGGAATTAAAACATATTTTTAACTAAAATACTAATTGAATTAATTAAAGCAGAATACAGACTTAGAAGAACAAGTACAACAATATCCCAAACACAGAACAAGGATACAAAGAGATGGAAATCATGTGGGCAAAATAGGAGCCCGGGAGGCTGGAGGCGGGACACCTAAGATGTCAATCACGGGAGCTCCGGGAGGAGAAAAAGAAACAGTTGGAAACAGCTGAAGGACAGGGAAAAATTAGACGAATGATAGAAGACACGGCCCTGCATGAAAAAGACTGGGGTCTGAGGTTTACAAAGAACTCGTGGGGTCACTGGGACGAAAAGCCACACACCTGAGCCCAGCCAGATACAATTCTTGAAAGGCAGGTGTAAAGAGAACTCCTTCCCTCTTCAATACAAAGAGGGAAACGTTAGTTATAAAGGAAAAGGAAAGAGGTGGGGGTCACCTATCACACCTCTAATAATGGGAACTTGATGTCTGAAAAATCCTAGAGCCAGCCAAAATGCATCCTGCTGGTCAGGGGGAAAAATGCATTACCCAGGTACCTAGGCACCTGTTTGAGAAAAATACTCTAGAAAGAACCTTAAACAACACAGATCATTCAAGACAGGAGAAGATGAAGAAAGAAGTTGGTGGGGAACATTTGGGTCCGTCAGTCACTGTGTCTCTCTGAGGCAATTGCAACAGAGGCTTCAGCTGAACCCAAAGGGGACTTCGGAGCTGGAGTGCCTCTGAACTGAGCTGGGTCCGGCTTGTTCACCCAGCAGGGGCTAGCTTTTGCAGGAGGTGCCCCAGGGAAAGGGCAGACCTTCAGCTGCAGGCAGTTCTCCAAGGGAGAGGGACAGAGCTGGGGACGGGCAGCAGCCAGCACCCCTTCAGCTGGGCGGGGAGGGGCACCGCAGCCTCCTCTTGCGTCTGCATGTGCTGGGCTGTGCTGGGAGATAACAGTCAGTTCTTGGCGGGGGCGTGGGGAGCTCTGATTTGTAGCTTCTGCCTATTTTTCCAGGATAAATATTCCTATCGTAGCTGCTATCAACCTCCCAATGTGATGTGACTGCCCATGGAGCTGGGAGAAGGTGCAGGCGGCTGTCTCCCAGGAGCTGGGGCCAGCTGGCTATTCCCCCTCTTCCCCCCTCCCCCCCCGCCCCCGTGTGCACCAAGGACATTAGGGGGCGCGTGGGGAGGGGACAGCAGCAGGAGGGGCAGTTGCGGCTTCGGGGTTTCCTGTTCAGCGCTAGTGCTCAGACACTGGCAGTTCTCCCTCCTTTGGACTCATTTTCTCCTTTTGGGGTCACCTTCCTAACCCTCTTCCCTACAGTCCCCTCTCCCCAGTCCCCTCATTCACCCCAGTACATTGGTATTCTTTGCAAGTAGTATTCCAGAAGGAATCTCAAACCCTCATTCTTTCCGAAATCCGTGTGACCATTAAGCAAGAGGCTGCTTCTCCGTAGGCAGTCCTGAGGATCAAGGTGAGACGCTTGGAGGGGCTGGCGAGCCTTCTCTGGAAGGGGCCAGTGGTATCTGTGCAGGACGCACGGTCTCTGGTGCAACTAGGAATGCCCCACGGGACGGAGTTGCTGGCTCCTGCTCTGTATACACTGTATCATAACCTTTGCGTAAGCGCTAATTACGGCTATTTCAAAGGGCCAGAGGAAAGAACCCCTTAACTCTGGACTTTCGCACCAACCAGCTCGGAGGAGAGATTTAGCCTTGGGGGAGGCTTTGTGGTTCCACTGGCTTTGTGAAAGTAGCCTTACCAAGAGTGCTTTTTTTTAAACTTCTTTTTCTCCAGGGTTAAATAGAGTGAGGAAAAGAGAACCTCTGGATTTTTTTAAAACCCACAAAAAAAAACAAAAACAAAAAAACCCCCTCAAGACCGAAAAATCCAATTCTACTAACAAACCCTTTTATTTATTAGGATCCTGTTAATTCCGGATTTGGAAAAATAGACCTGGAAAGGAGGCGGGCACTCACCACTTCATTATCTTTGAAGAAAGGTATAGTAAGTAGATTAACAGAGTAAACCAGATTAGAAAGGCAGAGCCTTTATATGGCTAAGAAATTAAACTCTTCTTCAGCTACTAGCAACTGAATTATTTGAATGTTAATATGAAATGTACAAGTTTTCTATTTCTGAAAATGGATAATTTGGGACCTTTTTTTGGGGGGAGGGCAACATTTGATAAATACCTCCAGCATGTTTATGTGGATTCTAAGCTACGTTTCCCAAATATATTTAGGGCAAGTCTCTTTTCTGCTGGCTTCACGTTTTTCAAATTTATTATTATTTTTTTAAAATTGTTTTGTTTTTTGAAAGAGAAAGACAGAGAGAGCAAACAGAGGCAGAGGGAGAGGGAGAAGCAGACTCCCCGCTGAGCAGGGAGCCCGATGCAGGACTCGATCCCAGAGCCCTGGGATCATGACCTGACTGAAGGCAGACGCTTAACTGACTGAGCCACCCAGGCGTCCCGTTTTTCAACTTTCAATGAGTACTTTTGACTTCTCGGACAGCTGTATGAATTTTTGTGAATTTGCATGGTATAGATTCCTAAGTTTTATAAACCAATTAAGCTCCCTACTAAAAGAAATGCCTCGCCTCCTGACCATTTTGTGCTTTGTAACTCCATGGGTTGGCAGTCTGAGAGACCAATTCTCTTTTGGCTTCCAGTTGTCTTAGAATGTGTGTGTGTGTTTATATTTTGGTGCTGAGTTATTTTCTAAGAGAAAGTCCTTGCTTTATCATCACTTTGTTCATTTTCCCCTGGTGACCAGGAAGATCAGAGCTGAATTTAGTGTCCAGAAAAGCCAACCTGGTTATGTTACAATCCTCTTTCAGCAATTCTTAATCTTTTCTGGCTCGCAGATTTCTATGGGAATTTGACGGAAGCAAAGAGGAATCCCCCAGGAAGCATTTGTATATGCCCACAACACATATGCGTAGAGTATGTTCTGATCACTCCTTTTGGAAATCCTCAACTACGGTATTTTATGTTTTATTTGTGTTACTTTCCGGTGCCTCAAATGCTGACGGACACAAGGACTTCAAGACACGGGGGAGATGCTGACAAGAGTTGGAAGGGTTTGCAAAACAGAAGGGGTAGTCAGCACTTTCTGAGGAAGAGTATTTCTCCGGGAGTGGATCACAACTTAGTCCTGTCGTCTGGGGTAAAAGGACCAGACCAAACTGAAGTCCTGGTTTTATCACTAGCAGGTTCTGTCTTGAACATACCTTTGCAGTTCAGTGAGCCTCCGCTTCCTTAGCTGTAAACTGAGAACACTCCATGGGACAGTGGGAGATTAAGGGGAAGACTCAATGTTGGAAGAGTTGGCTACACTGTAAAGTGTGGTGCAGTTGAGGGGATCCAGCAAGACTGGTTCCTCATGGGGGCGCCTGGGTGGCTCAGTCGGTTGAGCATCTGCCTTCAGTCAGGTCATGATCCCAGGGTCCTGGGATGGAGCCCCACGTCAAGCTCCTTGCTCAGCAGGGAGCCTGCCTCTCCCTCTCCCCGTGCTTGAACTCTCTTTCTCACTAGCTCTCTCTTTCAAATAAATAAATAAATAAATAAATAAATAAATAAATAAATCTTAAAAAAAAAAAAAGACTGGTTCCTCAGGATCCACCCTCATCAGCACTCAGAAGAAACTATGACCAAGGGATGGACATGCTTGAGCAGCGGTTGCCACTTGCTGGGGATCCCAACAGTCCTGTGCCTCCATTTGTTTCTTGCTGCTTTAGGAAGAGGATAAATATTTAAGGAGGCTCTAGCATAGCCTGAAAGGAGTGTGTCGAAACTGCCAGGCCAGGGAGGCCATGAGCCATATCTCTGGGGTGCCCGGGAGGAATGCCTGTCTCCACCACAGGTCCTCCCCTCCCCCACCCTCCACACTTGCACACAATTAGCCACTCCATTAAGCTCCAATGCAAGGACCAGGCTTTCTAAGGACCCTTCCCTGACAGCGTGCTTTTCTCTCCTCCGGGTCACAGGATTCTTCCCATCTGATCACAGTAGCATTTACTGCTTATTCTGTTCATCTGTTACTAAAGAGAAGGTAAATAGTTTATTGAGTACCTACTACGGACATACCTTGTTTCATTATGGTTCCCTTTATCACACTTCCCAGATATTGCATTTTTTACAAATTGAAAGTTTGTAGCAACCCTGCGTGGAGCTAGTCATTTTTCCAACAGCATTTGCTCACTTTATGTCTCTGTGTCACATTTTGGTAGTTCTCACCATATTTTAAAGTATTTCATTATTATTATATTTGTTATGATGATCTGTGATCAGTGATTATGCCTTGCTGAAAGCTCAGATAATAGCATTTTTTAGCAATAAAGTGTTTTTTAATTAAGGCATAATGCTCTTGCATACTTAATAGATTACGCTATAGTGTAAACATAACTTTTACATGCACTGGAAAACCAAAAAAACTCATTTGACTGGCTTTATTGTGGTATTCGTTTATTGCCATGGTCTGGAACTGAACCCATGATATCTCTGAGATGTGCCTGTATGTGGAAGGCTTTGTGCTGATCATAATCCTATACTGATTATGGATTATCCTTGATTCTTTTTTTTCAGATTGTTCATCCCTGTATGTGTTGTACCCCTTAAGGAATGGGATCATTAGAATACATGCATCCTTCCCACCAATCGGGACATTGGAGTTGACAGCTAAATGTCTGTGCATTAGTCAGCTTACTCTCGCAAGAGCTCTAGTATAACATGGTAGTAATCCAAACATATAACCATAAAAGTTATACATGCCCAGTTTTCAAAGTTTGGAAATACATAAAGTATAAATTTATGTATAATCCTACCATCCAGAGATAACTGCTGTTAATATTTTAGTATATTTCATTTTAACCTTCTTTTATCTATGTTTCTATTTACCTAATTTGGAACATTCTATGTGCAAAGTTTTAGACCCTACAACTGTGCCTATGCCATTAAACATTTCTAAAATACAATTTAAATGACTGCATAATATTCCACCATAGTGATAAACCATCATTGATTTATCAGTTTCCTTATTAGAGATGTAGACTATAATTTTTCACTATTACAAACATTACTATAGTGAGAATTTTTATGCATGTATCTACATACCTACTTGTCTGGTGATTCCCCTTTAATTGTACTTATGGAAATTAAATTATTATCCAAAGGGTATGGAATTTTGGAAGTTATTGATTTGTATTACCAAATTTTTGTCAGAAGTTTGATCTTTTCTCTTCCCATCAACAGAGAAAAATGCCTGATTTATCATTCCTACACTAACGTTAAGTATTGCTTTCAGTATTTACAAATTTGATTAGAGTTTCAGTTTTGCTTTTACATATGTCTTTGATCATCATTGAACTTAGTTTTATATATTTATTAGCAACTTAATTTCTTCTCTGAATTATCTATTTATGTTTTTGACCTTTAGAGAAAATGGAAGCCTTAGTATTTTTCCTATTGGTGTGCCACAGATGCATTATTGAGGGTTTTTAAAACCCTTTAAAAATCAACTGCATTTTTTTTTTTTTATGTCACCATCTATGGCCACCTTAGAAGAAAGACCAGTCCCAGATGTAAAGGGCAGTTCCTTCAAATACGACCTCAGTTATTTTGGGTTATTGAATCGTTTTTATTTTGTGCAAAGAATGCACAAGAAAATGTGAGCCTGGTTCTTCCTCAGCACACTTGCTTTCCATTAAGTGGATCCTTTTGTGCTGAAACAGACTTGCAGACCCAGCAAGCCAGACCAGGCTGCTGGCAGAAAGATGTGCACGGCCTGGTGTTAATGCAAGAATGAGAAGACCCCTGTGGCACATCGCAGGAGGTCAGACCATATGTAGAACTTTCTTTCTCTTCCTTCTTTCCCTCCTTGTTCCTTGCTTTTTACTTTCTATAAATCTAAGGTATTAGGAATGGCTTGACTTTTTAGACATACATATTTTTCAGAAATTCTCTGTTTTTCATATTTTGCCGAAGTAATATAGATTCCTGAAAGCATGGAGAGAATAAAGACCTTTTTGTGAAGTCCATTCATAAGATGCACAAGAGGGATTCATCACAGAAACTTCAATCTTTTAAAAAAATGGGCTTTAATAAATCCTGTGAGATGGGTGTTAGCATTATCTTGATTTTACAGAGGAGGATTTAGAGAAGTTAAACAATGTGCTCAAGGTCAACAGCCAGGAAAGCAAGAGCACCAAAACTTGGACCTGGTTCTGCTGATGCCAAAGTGCACGCTCCAGCCTACACCGCTCTGCTAGCCCGGTTAGTCACTGTTCTTAACCATGTGTGATCGGAAAGCTCTAGCTACCGTCTTCCTGAGTGATCAGAACACTAGTAGCAGATCCATGAGGCAGACCCTGCAGGGGACAAGGCGCAGTGGTGGGACATGGGCCAGAGTATTGGACCACTGGGCTAGGGGAGTCAGCAAGTTCGTGGGTGAGAGAGAATCCTTAATGGAAGCCAGAGTGACCATCTTCCTGGCAAATTGGTGAAAGGGGAAATTGGACACTTAGGCACAGGAAGATAAAGAGGATGGTTGGTGAGAGAAATTAAGGTGGTTCCTTTCCCTCCTCAGAGACTGTCTGAGTCTGTCTCAGAGTAATTGTGAAAGGCTATGGAAATTCCAGGACTATCAAGGAATGACAGTGGGTCCCGGGAAGATGGAAGTGAACCAGGTGAGACTCTACCAAAGGGTAGAAATAAGAATCAGGGGCCAAGCTTCAGGCATGGTAGAGCTCCAACAGGAGGAGGGCACTCCAGTGGATTGATGGGAAGGGATGCTTCTGCTTGTGTATGGCAGCCTCTCTTATGAGCTAGCGAATGGATTATTCCCGTTAATTGAGTTGCCCATCATAACTGCCAATATCTTCTTAAAAACTGGGACATGGACAAGAGGAAGGAGTTCTCTCTGGTTTGGTGGATCAGATTCTCTACGACAGTGGCTTTCATACTTTTTTTTTGGATTGCAATACTCAGTTGAGGAGTCCCTTTTCTATCACAAATATATGACACATACATATATTTGAAACCGAAGCAACATTTCACGATACAATAGTTACCCTTCCTGTGCAGGATACACTCTGATACTTGCTCTTCTCTTTTATTTCATTTAAGCAAAAGTGCTGACACTTCTCACTAAATGGATTTCTCAATCCATTAAGGGGTCATGACTTATTGAGTGAAAAGTCACTGCTCTGAGGTGCACAGAACAGCATGTCCATGGAAGCCATCATCAGGGACCCTCATGGCCACAGTCCACGGCGGGAAGTGGCACACAGAATCTTTTCCAAGAAGACATTAAAAATAGGTGTTTTAAATCTGGTTAACCTCTGTCCTTATAGCCTGCAAGTAACTCCCCCGGTGGTGGATTTGGGATTGTCTGGACTGGGGCTCTGTAAGGCCAGGCTCGGAATCCCGTTACGAATGCGTGCAGACGTTTCCCGAGTACTCCGTAAGTTCGGTCGTGCTCAGCCTGGGATAGGGCGTCATCCTCCACCAGCTTCCCAGGACCCCTTGGCTGCACACACAAAGAGAACCCGGCTTTTCTTGTTTGGGCCTTAGCTCCTTCCTATTTGATTGAATTTGAAGAGGAACTGTTTGCCTTTGGCTGCACATCCTGAATCATAATCAGGATGCTGCTGGCGCAGAAAACCTGCTCCCACCCTTGCCTGAAATAACGGAACAGGGAAGTAGGGTTCCTCCCCTCTCCAGCCTTAAAGAAAGAGGCTCATAATTTATAGTGTGCTGGCAATACATCAAAAGTCAATCCAGTCACTTACAGTAAAATCAAGGCGGACAGAACAATGAATATAAAGTGAGATTAAAACACCTCATTAAAGGAACACCTTGTTCAGTTGACACCAGAATAGAGATCCTTACATATTTGTTAGCCAGAGTCCAGGGGCCTTCAAAGATGCTTCCCTGTCCGTGGGGTATGAGAAAGGTAGAAGGCCACACCCTCAGCTTTTTCAATCCTTCAGCAAATATGCTTTTCTTAAACTATCCTTCAGGGACAGTGCTACGAGGGTATATTCGTTCCCTAAGGCTACTGTAACAAATCACCACAAACTGGGAGGCTTAAAACAACAGAAATGTCTTCCCTCACAGTTCTGGAAGCTAGAAGTCTGGGAGCAAGGTGTTGGCAGGGCCACCCTCCCTCCAAAGTCTCTAGAGGAGACTCTTCCCTTGTCTCCTTCAGCCTCTGGTGGCTCCAGGCGTTCCTTGGCTTGTGGGCACATCCCTGGGGTCTCTGCCCCCAGCTTCGTATGGACCCTCTGCTTCCTGAGTGTCTCTCCTCTGTGTGTCTCTTATGAGGATACTTGACATTGGATTTAGGGCCCACCTGAATAATCCAGGCTAATCTCATCTGGAGATCCTTAATTTAATTACATTTGTGAGGATCCTTTTTTCAAATAAGACTGCATTCATAGGTCCTGGGGCTTAGGACCTGGACATATCATTTGGGGGTCACCATTCGACCCACTGTGGGGTACAGTGTTGAAAAGGACAGGGTTGTTGTTCTCAAGGAGCTCAGTCTAGTGGGGGAGGCAAATAATGGAAGAACAACGTCAAAAGAACAAGCACAGACAAGCTATGTTGCAAGTGCTGGGGGGATCTGAGGAGAATTTACGTGCGGAGTTGATGTGGAGGTTACGGCAGGGCAGGGATGGGTGTGCTTTTTTTTTTTTTTTTAACCTTTGAACTCTACAATTTCCTGGCATTTGGAAATCACTGTAGAAAGCCATCAGGTTGAAAAAACAAGTCCAGTTTGAATAGAGAGGATTAACACTGGCCTAGTCAGATTTCTTGGGTCTGGCTAAGTTCAGCCAAGCCTGTCAGTTGTCGTGAGGTGTGGGAGAATTGGCAGGAAGATGAGAGAAAGCTGAAGACCAGGAACTGGGGGGAGATTACTGATGGCTCCTTCGCTGGGAGGTGCGGACCTGGACACCATGAAATGGGTCATTGGCTTTGTCTGTGACGGAGAATGTAGAAGAGGTGCATTTGTGGCTGCCCTGCAGCCCAGGTCAGAGCCTGCGTGCCCTGGACGGGATGCCACCCGCCGGGCAGCTGCCCTGCTGAGTCTCTTCCTTTGCTGTAAGGACTTGGGCCACATGCTATCTCTGGACCTGGTGTGGTGGGCATGGAAGCTCCTGCCCAGAGATCTGCTGAGACACAGGACACAGATGCTTTTGCTCACTTCTCTTTCTGGGGCAACATCTCTACAGTCTTTCTGAACATCACCTGCAGCTCTTTGCCCTCTCCTAGGACTTTAGCTTCTTCATGACTTCTTATTATATGAAAAAGGTTTATGAGAATAGATACTACACAATTATTGTTAATATTCTTGGGTGTAATTTGTTTGTTGTTATGGAGAAGAACATATTTATTCCTTTAATAAAGATTTATTTTAGAGAGAGCGGGGTGGGGGAGGGGCAGAGGGAGACGGAGAGAGAGAACCTCAAGCAGACTCCCCACCGAGCTCAGAGCCCAACGCGGGGCACGATCCCACGCAGAGATCATCCCACCTGAGCCAAAACCAAGAGTCAGACACTCAAACACTGAGCCACCCAGGCGCCCCAGAACATCTTTATTCTTAAGGAACACATGCTGAAGTGTTTATGGGTGATGTGTTATAATGTTTATAATTTTCAAATGCTTCAGTGAATGTGTAAATAAACGTAATATGACAAAAATGTCAAGAACTGCTAAATCTAAGTGGAAGGTGTAGGGATGTTCATTGTTCTGTTCTTTCAGTTTTTCTCAGTGCTTGAACATAATCCTAATTCAAAACTTGGGGAAGACTGAGAGAAGAAAATTCCTGATGTAGAATTTCTTGATCTGTGTTTCATGGATTCCAGGGAAGAAGTGGATGGGTATCAAGGATTAGGAAGCTTCTAAATTTATATGTAAACTTCTGAGGTGTGGTGTGCGTGTGTGTGTGTGTGTGTGTGTGTGTGTGTGTGTGTTTCTGTCCTCATTGTGGGGAAAGGCTTATTGTTTGTGGCTCTCCACTGATTCTCAAATGAGTCTATGACTCCTCTTCCCCAAAGTTAAACACCATTGCTTAAAACTAGAAATAAGTTTGCACGCATTATACCTTTTGTAAATGGATACAAACAGCCAAACAGAGTCTGTTGCACATGTATCATTAGTCCTTCGTTGAAAAATTTGAGCTAAATTATAAAGACAAATTATATATTATGATCCCCTTATATTCCTTAACTCATTGCTTGATTTTTCTTTGTTTGAGTAAAATATGGTGGACATACAATGTTATATAAGTTTCAGGTGTACAACATAGTGATTCAACAATTATATACATTATGAAGTACTCACCAAGATAAGTGTAGTTATCATCTGTCACCATACGATGTTATTACAATATTATTGACTCTATTCCCTATACTGTGCTTTTCATCCCTGTGACTTACCTACTTTATAACTGGAAGTTTGTACCTCTTAAATTGCTTCACCTATTTCTCCCTCCGGCACTCCCTCTTGATTTTTCTTAATTAGTTCTTTTCCTATCATTGTTGAATTCTTAGACTTTTTCACAAGTTTAAAATACTGGTTGCCAACATGGGCAAATCTCTTTTCCCTTGCCCTAATTTAAAACCGAAACAAATTTTGTATCTTTCTATATTATAAAAATAACATAGACTCACTATATTCAACTTGTAAAATACAGGAATATATAAAGAAGGAAATAAAATTTCCATTAAGTCATGCTCCAGAGGTAACCACTATTAATATTTTGATGTATTTCAGGCTTTTCGGATATATGCGTATATGTGAAACAAAATCGAGTAAGACTGAATGTGTAGGTTTATATTATGTAAAAAAGAACATTTCAAATTTCTTTACATTTTAATGTTTCCCAAATTTTTATAAAGAAACATTTGAATGGATTTTTCCAGGCTTTGTATTAAATATGGTGGTTCAAATCCACATTTTAGATTTTAGTGAAGACACCGTTCCCTTGAAATATCTTATCTCTTCTGAATACTTACTACCTTTAGTAATATTATTAATGTTAAGTGCCTAGAGTTAAATTTATTTTGCTCCGTAGGGTTGCCCCCCTGAGATGGGTAAGAAAACAATTTTTAAGTCCATACTGGTTATTGAGGATGGAACCAGGACAGGGGGTAGGGATACTTGAGTAAAACTCTTAATTGTGTGGAGCTTGCTCTTACAGGCTTGATATTTGGTGACCTCAGAATAGTGCAAAGGAGATGGACTAGGGATGCCTGCATGAGCCTGCTGCCAGAGGGTCCAGGAGCTTGCCTGACCTCCTGATCCACACACACATCTCAGGAGCCGAGGAGGGAAGAGGGAGCCCTCCTCTGACTTCCAGTGGCACTTAGTGAGGCTCTAATCACATCTTGATTTGAACCGGAGTTATTTGTTTACTTATGTTAATATATGCAAAGCCCCAACAAGTGTCCTGCACTTGATAGGCACAAAACAAATACTAATTCCCTCCTGCCAAATAAGACAATGAGTTCTTGGGAGACGTTTGCGCTGTTCAGTGCTGTACATGCGAGCATGGGGCTAGGATGCAGACAAGCCTGTTGAGGGTCTTGAGTTTGCCTCTTGTTAGCGCTATGACCTTGGGAAGCGTGCTTCATGCCCTGAACTCATTTTCTCACCTGTATGGTAGTTCCCATCTCCTTGGGCTGTTGAAAGGATTAAGTCAACATGCTCCTGTAATAATGGCTGACATTAATCAAGGGCTTATAGTCGCAGCACCATTTTCAGGTGCTTTCGGTATGACCGCCTCATTTAGCTCCCCTAAGCCTGTGCGCCGTACTGGTATCCCATTTTGCGGAGAAGAAAACAAGCCCAGAGAAGCTGAGTAATGTGCCCAAGGTCACAAAGCCATTAAGCAAGTGAACGGGGATTTGAACCGAGGAAGCTTATACTCTCTCTAGCATTTGTACGTCGCCCTTCGCCTAGCACGTTGCCCATGGCCATCCCCTCATTACATGCGTGTGACGACACCCTGGTAGACGCTCGCTGAATGACACCTACAGGAATGTCTTTCCAGGATGCTGGGTGGAAGAGCACCGAAGGTGCTCCTCTCGTGGCAGAGAAAATGCGCTTGTTTAGAAGAGAGACACATTATATGAGCCTGACGTTCAATCCTTTGAAACAGAAGCTTCAAACTCAAACTCACGTTTGAATTACCTCGCGGAAGAAGGGTTGATCTGGTGCAGGTTTCTGCCACTCCCTGTTCCAATCAGCTGCTGAGTTGGGCTGCTGCCAGATGGATGACTCTTCTCCCATATGCAGGAGGGCGAAGCATGAGGGTGTTACCGGGAACTGAGACCTGGACGGGCTTGCAGGGCTGGGCACCCAGCCGAGTCACACCTAAGGGGTGGGTGCTTGCCAGCTTCAGGGCTAAGCTATGGCCCCTGAGAGGCTGGGCAGGGCGGGCAGCTCTTTGCTTGCTGATTCCCTTGTCTCCCGGGGCAACAGGCTGGAGCAGGCTATGGTCACCCGTGGGAATGCTCCTCCTGAGTCAGCAGGGCCTGCAGTGCCCCAGGGTGTGGCCGTGTGGGCCCCTCACAGATGCCTTTTATCACAGAGGATGTCACTGCGCCATCACGGGTTGAGGGCTGGAGCTGCAGGCTGGAAGCTGCTTGTTTGGAGCCAGAGTAGGTCCCCGGAAAGGGTCAACTTTTAAGACTTTCCATTGGGCTGCTGGTGTTTGTATCAAGTATTTAAGATGGGGACATTTCAAGACCGTTAGTGTAGCTGTGCATGACCCTCAGACACAGACTAGAGACCCTGGTTCTAGAATCAACTCTGATGTGTTGTATGCATTGGGAAGATCGCTTTCTCTCTTCCAGGCCTTAGTTGCCTCATCAGGAAAGTTAAAATAACTCCTGCCCTACCTGTATCACTGGATTATGCTGAGAACTAAATGATGTGATAAATGGAAAAACAGTCACTAAATGGCAAGGTGTTGCCCAAAAGCAAGGAGCCAGCCCTGCCATGCAGCTGCATCTGAACAGCCCCGCCTCCTTCTGGGTGCTCTCCTGTTCGAAGAGTCTCTGACCTGGGCCAGCCTTGGAGAGCTGGGGCTTGATTTCATTAAGAGAGATGGCTGGATTCCAGACCTGAGACGCCAGAGGGGTCTCCAAAAGGAAGGGATGCCTTGGGGAGCCAGTGCTGGAGGCCATGGAGTCCAGCCACCCCTGCCCAGTCTGGGAGCCGCCCTCCATTTCCATCCGTGGTGGATTAGGCTCTCATTTTATTGAGGGGGAAAGGAAGGTTTCCTCACTCAGTGTGTCTCAGTCTTCCTCGGTGCTTTTAATGAGCTCTTCTGTTGTGGGGGCAACTGTTTGTGAGGGGCACCCTCCTAGTGAACGGTTCCTTGGGATGGTGAACTGTTGTACCTATAGAGAATGGAAGAGGAGCCATTGGTTCAGGCTCAGCACAGTAAGGACCACAGTGAGGTGGAGAGGGGAAAGGAGAGATGAATGACACTAGCCCAGTGACGCCTATGCTGGGCCCAATCTCCTTCCTATGGATGTTTGGCAGGAACAACGCAAACTCTGGCTGATTTTGGGGGGTGCACTCTTGTTCTTTGTGCATTGAGATAGCGCTGCTGTTGCACCAGAACAGGCTATGGAGAGCTGCACAACGGCAGACAGGAGTAAGGCCTGGTGCTCAGTTCCAACCAGAGCATGGCCCTAGGACATGGGCCAAGAGAGCGACAGACTAGAGCTCACGTCACAGGAAGTAAAGGGATGTTTAGTTTGGAGCATTAGACTTGTTTTCATATTCTTGAGGACCTGACATAGAGAAAGGTAGCCAACTCTGTTAAGTCCCCAACTTTTCCTCCCTGCCCCTACTCTGCAGGGGAAAGATTTGGCTCATTATAAGAAAGAACTTTCTGTAAGTCAAGATACCTTAAAGTGGTGAAGCAGAAACTGGCTAGTCACATGAAGGAGCCCATGGGGGTGATGCAGAGATAGGATGGGGGTTGACTTTAGTCATCTCCCTCCAGGTCTTAGAGGCTGTGATCCCAAGGACTGATTGTGCAGAGTTACGACCCTGATCTACATGATGCCCCCTCAGCAGTGCTCCTGGAGCTTTCTCCATGATGAAAATATCCTTTAGGACTGCTATGCTGGGTTTTTCTTAATAGCAATAAGCCTTTGAGGTGCTGTAAAGGTTCACTTTCCTCTGGTTTTGCTGGGAGGGGAGGATGGCCCATGTTTGTCATTCTGGTTTCTGACTAGCCCCCTTTTTCATGTTTCTTGTTCCTTCTTTATTCTCAATTTGTTGCTCTTGGCACAAGAATTTGTGTGGATTTGTTCGTAACAATTACCCTCTGCCTTGAGAAGCATGTGGACTGTTTTAGGGATATTTTTATGAAGTCTTGGGCTGTATTTCTTATGGCTGGAAATTAACCAGAGAACTGCAAAAATACAGGCTTGCTTACTCAGCTTTACATCTTGAGGATGAGTCCATCCTGCCTCCTACTTCTGTGTTCTAGATCTTTGTGCCATATGTACTTCTTGGACCGGATCCTTTTTCTCTGAGAGGACTTTGGGGTTCCTTGCAGCTCCATATTTTTATTGTCAAGTCTTCTGGTCCTCTTCTCACCTCCTAGATCCTGTCATTCTCCTTGATTGTCTTCTTTGTCACTTCAGTCCTTGCCTCTCCCCACACCCCATGTTTCTTCCATCTTAGAAATCCTTACTCCTGGGTGCCTGAGTGGCTCAGTCGTTAGGCGTCTGCCTTCGGCTCGGGTCATGATCCCATGATTCCAGGGATGGAGCCCCGCATCGGGCTCCCTGCTCCGCGGGAAGCCTGCTTCTCCCTCTCCCACTCCCCCTGTTTGTGTTCCCTCTGTCGCTGTCTCTCTCTCTCTGACAAATAAATAAATAAAATCTTAAAAAAAAAAAGTTAAAAAAAAGAAACCCTTACTCTTTGAGCTGAAAGTACCTGCTCACCCCAATGTTCACACCTGCTTCCTGTAAGGACTCATGGAGATCACGAATATTGGGTGGGGTTGAGGCGGGTGGGCTTCTGTTCCTTTTGAAATGGTGTTAGCCATTCAGGCTACCATTCGTCTTGAGAAATGAACTCACAGGATAATAAACTCTAGCAAACATCCTTTTGCTCGACCATGGTTGTAGAGTCCTGAACCATTTTCACATTTTCATCATTTTGATCATTTCCTGCAGACTCTAACCTAAAGACATTTCTGGTGCCTTTCATTTCCAAATTTAAAATGCTAAAGCCTGAGGAAAACTCTGAATCTTGAACATGACTCCACAGAGTTGTGTTTGTTTCTCCAGGACCCCATAGTAACCGGGCATGGACTCTGCAATGGGTTTTGGGGTAGGCACCAAGGACAAGGGAACTGGTGTGATAATTTCCTGCTGGCAGGCACTCAGAGTCTAGCCAAGGAGACTACCTCTGGTGTGCTAAGAGCCAAACAAGGAGATGTGAGTGCCCTGAGGAGGAAGGCTCGAAATCTGCTCGGGTAGCATTGATACAGAGGCAGTGGGGAAGGCTGTTCAGCTGAAAACGTGAAATCTCAGGTGGGTCTTAAAGTACATGAGTCAAACTTAGCTAGGAAGACAGGGCTATTATGGGCAAGGAACAGCAATAGGAAAAGCAAGGGATTGTGAGAAGAGTGGTATGTTTGGGGATCGAAGAGCAGCTGGGTGTAAGTAGATGGAGTGGAGGGGATAGAAGTGACTGGAAGGGAGGAGAGATTGGGGTGTCTTCTTAGAGAGTTCTCATGACAGGCACCGTGTGATGTTTGGACATTGAGGAGAATCATTGACCTTTGCCCACCCCCCCTCCATGATCTTTCTGTAGGGCTCTCCTGCTCACCAACTCACTGTTTGATGCTCTGAACATTGAGTCTGTATGTTTCTGGCTGCCAAACGAAAGACAAGCAGGAAGAGCGAGGGACCTGCCAAGAGAGATGCTGTCGGAGGACTTCGTGATAATCCGGGTGAGAACGGTTGGAGTGTCCCTGAAACCAGTAGCCTCTGCCTCATGGGCTGTGTGTCAGTGTTGCTCCACCATGCCCAGTGACAAGTGCCTAAGCTGGTGTCCAGCCCATCTCTGGCTTGACTCCTAGCCTCTACCATCACCCCTCACCTCCCTCACCAGAACCCATCTGCTCGTTTGGAGTGGCTCTGACTGAGGCCACCTCACCCACACTCTCTGGGGCACTCCCCATAGGACATGCATGCCAGAGACATGGCAGGATGGGTGAGTCTAGCCTCTGGTCCCCGTGGAAGAAACGCTTATAGGGAGACAGGGGTTCTCTGTGTCTCAGCCGAGTTTGGGTCAGGCTTACCATTGCCTTAATATCAAGTGCAGTCCTTGTTGTCTTCCTTGTCGGAGGAAATGGATTCATGTGGGCTAGGGAGACCTGCCTACGTTTCTGTGAACTCAAAGGCTTCGTGCTCACAGCGTGGGTTGGCTTCAGACATGTTTCTACAGGCCTTTTGGCTGTCCCTGGGTAGGTTCTTGTATTACCTGACCCAGCTGAACATCTGCTAGTGTCATCCTCAGGAGCTCTGGAAGCTCCTGCGTACTCTGCCAGCTTCCATCTCCCAGGGAGGGCCTGGAATCCCAGCCCTGCCCTGTACACTTGGCTTCCAAAGGCTCAGTTTGCCCGAGTGTTCTAGGTAGTTCTGCAGATAAACGATCTCATAGTGGTCAAAAACCTTTGGGAAGACCCCTGGTTGAACAATGCTAAGTAGCTTAATTTACTGCAGGCCTTCTCAAACTCTCTAATTTGCTAATATGTATATTGTGAGTCTCCCAGAGAGAGTGGGAGTAGGAATGGTCCATTTCCCACACTTATTTGCCCAAGGCACTTCCTCATGGTCCACTCCTTGCCATTGGAGAGGCCTCTCCTCTGGGGAAAAGGAGCTCAACCGGGGTGGGGGTGGGGGTGGGGGTAGCCTTGTCTGTAGTCGATTCTGAGGGCAGCTAAACTTTATCTCCTAGACTTTGGGGAGATTCATAATTAGGACCAGCATCATCCCAGTTTGCCTGGGGTGGTCCCAGCTTGTATGGGTTATCCCAGTATAATTCTAATAGACTCCCGGACTTTGACTCTCAGAAGTGTCCCGATGGGGGAATAAATTATGTAGTCATCTTGACTACAAAGCCCACTGCAGACCCCAGAGCCCAGCCACTTGGCATTTTGGAGCCCAAAGGGGAGCGCACTGTCAGGCTTGCTTCTGCCCGTGTAACATAATCTCATGTCACCCTCTGACTCACCACTAGCTTTCTGACAACCTCTGATACTCACCTGTGGGTCCCGAATTCTTTCCCTTTTGTCCAGCCACCGTATTCAGCCTCGCCTTCTCGAAGTGGTCCTGCAAGGGGGCTGACCGAAATCAGTGCTCCTGGGAGCTGCAGACCTGTGTGTCAGGGTGCCCTCCGCAGCGCGTGCCTTCAGCAGTGCCCTTGCTGGACCTCCTTAGCCTGTGAACTTCTGAACTCTACATCTGCAGGTGTGTTGCTAACTTCTGTGTGTCATTCCTTTTCCTTCTAGTCTCCTTTTTATTCCTGCTACTGAAACAGCCATCTTCCTGCTGTCAGATGCTTTGACGGAATTTGTGTTAGAAAATATCAAGAAACCATTCTCATTTAGGGGATGAGAGACATAAAAGGAAAAAGGCCAAGTAGGCAAAGCCTGAACCAAGTAGCTGATGAATTAGGGAGATTATAGGATTTCTTGAGAAAAATGAAAGAATTAGAAATTTTCTCGATTCTTTCGAAGGGGCAATGAATGGTCTATAGGATTTGATTTCAAATTTTGTTCACTTTTTTCTTTCTTTTGGTTACTTTTGTTGACAAATTCATTTTCAAAATGTTAGATGATTGGCTTTCCAAGATTCCTTAGCTAGAGACTCAGAGTGGAAAGGTGACCATTTCTTAAAGAAATGCTTTCCTTTTTCTTTAACAAAGTAAACAGTGAGAAGCATCTTTAATATTTGCAAAAGCCTCAAAAAAATTTCACCAGCTAGAGATACAAAAGGAGACTAGACATTAGGGTTGGGGATCTCTCTTCTATTACGGGATGGTTTGGGATTTAAATCCTACCTACCTGAGTTTTATCTGGTTGCAAATGTCCCAAACAATAAGGTTTCCACAGTTTCTTCATGGATATTTTGTTTATTGTTCTTAAAGATGTCTGGGACAGACTCTTGACACCCTGGCTTTTTCTCAAAAAAAAAAAAAGTAACTATTTTGTCTTTAAATTTAATCTTTTTAAAAATCGCTCAAGTTACCAGAAACTAATATAACACTGTATGTTAATAATACTTGAATTTTTAAAAAAATTTAATTTAATTTAAAAAATGGTTCCAATTATAGATCTTAAAAATTAACTGCTCTTTTTTGGATAACCATGTTGGCATCCCCACCCCTTCCCCCACTCACCCCCCACCTCAACTGCACAGTTTTACTTTGCCTTTTTTTGAGCATATGGAAGAAGTCTTTTTATTCTCTTAATTCTTTTGAAAGTATTATTTGTCTTTAATACTGTCATCTAGGCTTCTCTTGTATGTATGTGTTTATAGCAGTTTTTAATTGGCTTAAATACCATCATTTTCAGCTTATCTGCCTGTTGTAGAGTCTTCATGATGATTTTCTCTGGCCAAACCAAACCAAACTAAACACAAATCAGAGCCCACTCTAAAAAATACAACAAAACCATTCCTGTGGTTCTCAGGAGATAACTAAACTTATTTCTTCCTGTTTTTTTTTTTTTTTAAATATGCCTATTCACACATACATACATATTACATGTATACATATATGCGTGTATATATATCAGCATTTCATTTCAAATTTTACTTCGAAAGATGCTTCAGTCCTATTATGTAAATCTTGACTGAAAAAATAAAATATTTGTACCTAGACATTCCTATCAAACCTTGATTCCACAAGCTCTACCTTATTTCGTTGATTTTATTTTTAAGAGAGAAGGCCATTTAATTAAAAAAATTCTTCTTTTCTTTTCTTCCCTGCTCCCTGCCCCCACCCCTGCGACTGTCTCCTAGGACCAGGAAGTTTATATGTCAACAGAAGCCCTAATCAGACCCCTGACCTCCTCTGGGCTTTCAACCCAGTGTTTCCACAGAGGGATTAACCCCAAATACCAACTTGCTCTCAGAGGCAAAATTGCTCCCGAGGCGGGCATCACCAAAGGGTTTTCTTCTCTCGGGGCTTTCACATTCACCCTGCAAATAAGGTCTTCTCAAAGAGAGGCTTAAAGGCAGCCGCTGGAAAGCAAACTGCCAGGCAGGCTGGAGCCGGGAGGGATGCTCAGAAAGCTCTGGGCTCTCAAGCGCCTAGTCTGCCCTCCTCTGCCCACCCAGTGGCCATAACCTTCCAGATCCTTGGGTGCTATGGGCAAGGGCCCGGCTGCCCGGTCGAATAGTACATGGCCCTGTGAGTGTCTGAGTGAGTCTGTGTGTGTGTGTGTGTGTGTGTGTGTGTGTGCACCCATCTTTGGATTTACACACAAGGAGTCCTGCGGATGATGGGCTCAGGGCATCCAGGGAGGACACAGGCAGGGAGGGGGCTCTGGGGGCGGGTGGGGATCAGGAGTTCTTTTTCAGGGGAGACGTGAGCAATAAGAGCCAGGCCTGTTGAACAGAACCACAGCTGTGTGCCTACCCCGGGGAACGTTTGCAAGTCATTCTATTTTATTCTTTGCTGCAGGTCTAAGAATGTCCACTGAGGAGGGAACGCTTTGAACCGGGCATCAAGCTCTGGGCCGGATTCCAAGTCCGCTCTGAAAACAGTCGGAGCTACCCCCGGTCCCCTACTTGCTGGGCAGAATGGCTGAGGGAGTGGCTCCCCACTTCTGCACGGTCCCCCGTGTGGTCAGCACGGCCCCCCTGCTCCAAGCCAAGGCACCCACGAGGCAAGGTGCTTTCCTGATGGCAGGACATCCTCTCCCCACTCAGACCCCCAACAATTTCTCCCCAGAGCCACAAAGCATCTTTATTTTAAAGGCTCCACGTAGCATGTCCAGAAATTTCTCTTGTTATTAAGGAGGGGGTGGGGTGGGGAAAGGGCCGAGGAAGCTACTTACTTAATCGCCCCTAACAGCTGTGGGAAGTTTGATGCCGCGGGAGCACCCAGACAGAAAATTAAAAAACTAATAAAGTCCTCAGTGTGGGGGCGCTGGCATCAGGACAGCTTTACTTCTCCAGACACCTAATAAAGAGACATTCCGGGACACTCACTCACAAGGGGAGTCTGCAGGGGTCACGGAGAACAGTGGAAAGCGAGCCATGGAAACATAGCAGTCACTCACATCGCTGCAGGGGAGCTTCGTTTGCTTCTCTGCTTTTCCCCCCCTTTTCTCCATTTTAGAAAAATGACAGGGTGGACTAAAAGGAAGACAAGAAAGAAAGAGAGAAAGAAAGAAAGAAAGAGAGAAAGAAAGAAAGAGAGAGAGAAAGAAAGAAGGAAAGAAAGAAGAAAGAAAGGAAGGAAGAAAGAAAGAGAAAGAAAGAAAGAAAGAGAGAGAAAGAAAGAAGGAAAGAAAGAAGAAAGAAAGAAAGAAAGAGAGAAAGAAAGAAGGAAAGAAAGAAGAAAGAAAGAAAGGAAAGAAAGAAAGAAAGAAAAAAAAGAAAGAGAGAGAGAGAAAGAAAGAAGGAAAGAAAGAAGAAAGAAAGAAAGAAAGAAAGAAAGAAAAAAAGAAAGAAAGAAAAAGAAAGAAGAAAAAAAGAAAGAAAGAAAGAAAGGGAGAGAGAAAGAAAGAAAGAGAGAAAGAAAGAAAGGGGAAGGAAGGAAGGAAGGAAGGAGGAAACAGGAGGTCCGTTCCAGGAGCTCTGGGTGTACAGACCTCATTTTCTCGTGGACAGGAGCATGAGGCTGATGTTTGTCATTTTAGGCATTAGAGGGACAGGAGGTGATGGCCACCTTGGAGGGACACATTGACACGGGAAGAGAGGTGGTTTGGCTGCTGCAGGTAGCAGAGAAAGGAGGTTTGGGGAATTGAGGTTTATGAGGCTGGATTTTATGAAGCCCCCTCCTCATGGCCGATTTTCTCACGTGGATGTTTCCACTGCCATTACTTGGTCATTTTGGATCTGAGTTTCTTGGGGTCTGCTAGATTTTGGGGCAGTTGGTTGAGACTTTCGGTTTTAAGGGACATTTATGTTATTCTGTCTTCATCCCCAAGTCAGACTGTGTGTATTTGAAGAAAAAAAATGGTGAGTTTGGACAAGCAAGCCATCAGTCAGTTGTGGAGATATTCCATTGAGCTGGTGGTACCAGGCTTCTCACGCAGAGAATGCTCCAGTACAAAAATTGGAATGGAGCAGCCTGTTAAGGAAAGAGAGTAAAGTGAGATAAGTCAGAGAAAGATAAATACCATATGATCTCACTTATATGTGGAATCTTAAAAAACTGAACTCATAGAAAACAAAGCACAGATTGGTGGTTGCCAGGGGAAAATGAGTGAGAAAAGAAAAAAAGGAAAAGAAAAGATGGTGAAAAGAAAGAGTTGGTTCCATTTTCTGCTCTGATATGGAGTTCAAGTTTTTTGAGAATGGCTTGGGTTGATGCTCACTGTCTGCACAATGTCCTGGCTGATCCATGATCTGGAGACCAGCAGCCAAGCGGTTTCTGGGGAGCCCCTCTCCCCAGCGGTGCTCACAACTGTGCAGTGTTACGTTTGCTTTAGAAGAATTGGTTCAGGTTGTGCAAATCTGTGAAATGGCTTTTGCACACAGGCGCGGAGCTAGTCCTCGTGCACAGTACCCGGGGGCTCCCGGCGCGACAGAAACAGGGCTGGAGGAAAGGGATCTGGGCCCAGTCCCAGCCGGCTCCGCCACTCATGGGCAGAGGTTGCTCGAACAAATCCCTTGCCTCCTGTGGGCCTCTGTGTCTTGTTTTGTGGGGTGAAGGCGTGGGAAGGGCCTTCTGAGGCCCCTTCCAGCTCCCACATGCTGTGATTCCGTGAGCTGAGAAGGTCGGTCTCCTGGCTCTCTTGTGGCAGAAAGAGAGCTTTTCTCCGGGCTTTTCACGTAACTGTGGCTTGGCAGAGACAGAGCGGCAGCCTTTGGGTGTGATGCAGGAGAGATTGGTGGTTATGTGAGTAAAATGAAAGACGGGCTTTCGAACTTCTTAAGTCCAGAAACTCTTTCTTGGTCTTTTCTGTTACTTGGGGAATTTTTCTTAAAAAAAAAAATAAATAAATAAAAAAGAGGTTTTTCTCCTATGAAGACGGTGTCACGTTTCAGAAAAGAGAAATGCTGCCACGAGGATAGGCATGGGCTGGCTTCTAGTGGGTAAATCTCTCTGAGGGAGGCCCGGAAAGTTCTGATTTATTCTGGAAGGATCCAGACCGGTGCTTCTCAAATTTCAAAGTGCGTCAGGAGCACTTGAGGGTCTTGTTAAATCCAGATTCTGATTTAATAAGTGTGGGGTAGGGCATGGGCTTCTGCATTTCCAGTGAGCTCTCTGGAGCTGCCGTTCGCAGACCTTCCCCGGGCTTCTCCGGAGAGCCGCAGATCTTTCGGGCTGGGAACACTGCAGCCAGGCCCTCCATATTGGTGCTCTTCTGGCCTCTGGGTTTAGCTGAAGCCCAGAATAAACCTGCAAGGTCAACAGTTAACACAGAGTCCTGTCCCTCTGGAAGGTCGGCCTGCCACGCTGACTGAGAAGCCGTCTTTATGTAGGTTTTCCCTTTTGCCTCCTGACCCTTGAATAGGTTTTTTTTCTCTCTCTGTTTCCAGCATTAGGAGAAGAAAAATTGGACAGTGGGGTGAGGAAGAACAACGCATCAATTAGAAAGCTACAGTATAGAATTAAATGAGCCCCATACTCTGGCTCATTAACATTATATTACTTAGCAAGTCTAGAACTAGTGTTTCAGCTAAATAAAGAAATGTAAATCATTTAATACACCTTTCTTAATTGAGCCTCACGCCAGGGGCACTTTCCTAATGGCATTATGGCACCAATTACCTCATTAGGAGAGAAGAGCTGCTTTTATGACAGGTTTTAGAAATTAAAATGGCAGAAGGATGTCCTTCAGGAGGACTCATTCTGGGCTGAGCTGAGCTGAGCAATGAGCGGGGGCCAGAAGGGCACAGGAGGGCCTGGGCACTGAAGGCAGGAGGATGATCTGTGTCCGGTCTGCCCCCAGACTTGGGGACAAGATCTGGATTCACTCTTCACGTGTTCGTTGCTCAAGAATGTAAACCCCAGTGGCTCCCCTACTTGAGTTTAAGTGAGATTCACTGGGGAGGCTTTTGAGGAACTCAGGTTCCAGGGCTCCACCCTGAGATTCTGACCCAGGAAGTCTGGCTGGGCTCCAGCCAAACCATACTTGTAAGAAGGTCCCTGGGCGGGAAGCTGGCAGATGCTATTTCTTCTTTAGAAATTGTAGAGAGGGTCCCAGTGACTTCGCCCAAAACCCAGCTGAGCGTATGCAGTTCCTCCATCACCTGGGATTTTCATCTTTCCGAAGAACAGATAAGGTTTGCGTGGGTTTGCTTCTTCGGGCACAATGCAGCCATTTTTTTCTTTTTTTCCTCTCTGCCTGTCTGGCTTGCTTGGGTTGGTGTGTGTGGTTGAGTGGCACACGTAGTTTGGATGCTTACTGGCTATGTGACATACGGCAGGTCATTGTGCCCCTGGGGCTACTGTTTCTTCAGCCCCAACATGGGAGTGGTCAAGTGGGAATTGTCAATTGTGTGGACATGCTATTGATCAAGACGCCAATTGTCTTTTGGCAACTTTGTTCTCTTCTCTGTGAAAGGAGAATGTTGCACGCAAGTATGAATTCGGTGAGTCTAGGTAGCAAGTGGGCTTCTCTTTCTGGCAGCTTTACATGTTTTCCTTCCCTGTGGTAACAAGAACTTGAATGTCCAGATTTTTATGTAAATATTGAATTTATAGCAATGGTTTTGTAGAGTGTTCCAGTTTCCTGGGTTGATGATTAATGTGGTTTTCTCAGAGTGCGTTGTGTCATCTCCTTATAGTCCTGTTAATGCATGAAGGCTTTATGCTGTTTCTGCTTTTCCCTCTATTGACATGTGGAAGAGGCAGCAGATGATTTCTACGTTACCCCACAGGGCAGAAGAAGCACCAGCTGCTGACAGATATGTAGGGAGGCAGAGTTGGGCTTCAAAATGGAAATTTCCTAATACTTAGAACCACTTTCCTGATCCAAAACCTTTGTCGGCTTTACATTGCCTATGATTCATGCACAGAGTTCTCTGCCTGGCTCTCCATGTCCCCATCATCTGGCTTTCGTGGGTTTTGCTAATCCTAAATCCTCTCTGCCGGTAACTTGAATCGTGTGGTTTTAACTGACTTTGGTGATGGTCACTCTCCAATCCACATTTCCAACCCAGATCCTGTTCTAAATTTCCAACAGCCTCCAGAGCATCTCCAGTGGGCTATCTTTTCATTACTGCAAATTCATAATGTCCTCATGTCCATCTATCAACTTTCCCTTCACCTCACTCGTCTTCCCAACTCTCTCATTTCTGTTTGTGAAAGCAGGATCTAGCCCTAGGGAACCAAAACTGGCTTGGGAGACCCTGAACCTCCTTGTTCTATCATCTGATCTTTTACTAGGACCCGCCGCTTTGAAATATCTCAGAGTTTAACAGTTACAAGAAATCTTTTCCAGTTCTTATAACCCATACCATTGCTTCTTCCTCTAAATCAACACTGGAAACCTCTCTAGACTTTATAGCTCCTGAGTCTTGCTAGATCTCCCATGTAGAGAATGGTTTGTTGGCAGCACATGTGCAGATGGGGTTTGTAGACAACATATACCAAATGTCAATGCACATATGTGATGCCAAAGAAGCTTGCATGTGGTATGCTTTCATTAAGAAAAATACAGCTTCTACAATGAACAGAGTTATTGTCCTGATCAACTCTACACTGACTGAAACACACCTGGGGTGCTTCCTAACTTACTGTTATATTATTGTATGCATATACATACAATCTGATCTGAGCTATCAAAGACGTGGTCTTAAAGCTTCCTGTTACTATTACATTTCTATCAATTTTCCTCAGAATGTCTAAGAACTCTTGTTTTATTTTTTTTATTGTATATTATGTGACATATAAAGGTTCATGACAATTATATTTCTTTATGAGCTGCTCACTTTGTCAGGATTTATCTAAATTTCACTTAAGCTTTTCATTTAAATTCTACTTGGATGGAAAACATTGTGATCCTGATTTCTTTATAGATTGTGCGTTTACATGTGTGATATATTTGCTAGCTTATCTTTCCTTATTCTGATACTTTCCTTTCTTTGTTCTAGGTGCTGTCTTGGGATAGCATATTGGTAGGTTTCGTTTTTCAAATATAGGGGTTTAAGCCATTTATATTTATTGTCATGGTTACTATGTTAGTTTTTACTTTAGTCAAGTTGCTTACGCTTTCTGTTTTTTAAACTACTTTGTGCTCTTTGCTTAATTTTTTTTTCGTTTTTTCGCTATGCTGTTTGTTTTTTCTTTTTCTTTTTTCCCCTGCTAGTGATATGGAATGTACAGGTCCTATTTTTAAATTATATTCAAATTGCCTTGATAATTTAAAACACAGGTATAGGAACCTATAATTTTCTAATTACTGATTTAAAAAAATGCTACCTATCAACTGTCTCCTATGTAAGGTTAAGAAACAAATGCCCTGTTATTTCCCCCTTCTACGCTAGTTCACTCAGTTCCCTATTTTATTTGTTTAATCTGGGATTTTAGACCCAGGTATTACTTTTTTCTTCCAACATATTGTTTTATAAAATTTTTCAAACTACAGAAAAGTTGGAAGAATTCTACAGTGAACACTCATATACCCAGCATCTCATTTCCACCATTGCCATACTACTTTGCTTGCTTTTTCATGTATCTATCCATTCAACCCATCTTTTTAAAAAAAATGCATTTTGAAGTAAATTGAAGATGTCAGAGTGCTTTGCCCTAAATACTTCAGCACAAATGTCATTAACCAGAGTTTAATAATTACTTGCAGTTTTCCCCCACCTTGAGGTGAAATTTACAAACAATAAAAGGCACAAAACTTTTGTGTGTATATTCATTGAATTTTGAAGACTGTATACCTGGTGTTATTTTTTAACATTATTTTCTTTTTCAATAATTATTGTTTGTATTTAAAAACTCATTTACAATGATCCTTTAAAAATTACTTAGATGGTATATTTAGTTGCTTTGAGTGATCACCTTGGGGGGTCCATTTCATCAAAACTTCTCCTTTCTTATTTTGATTCATTTCTCAATTGGTGGGAGTATAATTTAAGTACTTTTTTCAGAAAGGATGCGAGGGATGTACTTTTTAGGAGTCTTTGAGTAGCTGAAAATTTTCCTGCATTTCCTTTAGACATGAATGACAACGTGGATGAGCTTAGAATTCTTTTTTTTTTTTTTAAGATTTTATTTATTTGACAGAGAGAGACACAGTGAGAGAGGGAACAGAAGTAGGGGGAGTGGGAGAGGGTGAAGCAGGCTTCCCGCGGAGCAGGGAGCCCGATGCGGGGCTCGATGCGGGGCTCGATGCGGGGCTCGATCCCAGGACCCTGGGATTATGACCTGAGCCGAAGGCAGACGCTTAACGACTGAGCCACCCAGGCGCCCCGATGAGCTTAGAATTCTTGACTGGCAACTTTTACACTCAAAACTATAGGTGTGTCACTATTGTCATCTGATGTTTGTTATAGGACTGAGGCTAGCCTGCTTTTTTTTCCCCCCCTGCCTGGATAATTGTGAAATTCTTCTATTTTTCTTGAACTTGAATATATCTTGTAGTAGAAGTCTTTGAGGTAATTTTGCTGGATACTCAGTGAGATCTTTTGATCTGTAAATATGCATGTTTTATTCAGTTATGGCAGAGGTTGGTAGTGGTTCCCCCAATCCATATTTTCCTTCTTACTAACATAATTCTTGATTTTCATGTGGGCACATGGCTGCTTGGAATAGAAATTATATTTCCCAGACTCTTTTAAGTTTGGTGTTGCATTTCTGTCACAGGAGACTGATGGATCCTTATGGATATATGAGCTCAGGAAAGTTTTCTTCTTTTATATTTTTGTTTATTTTGTTTGTTTTATTTATTCTGTTCTCTCTCTCTCTCTCTTTTTCCCCACGAACATCTCTGATCTATGATTTCTGTATTATATGTTCTTTACAACAATTTTTCTCCCATTATTTCAATCACCTCGTCTTCTTCCTCCTCATTCCGTGGCAGTTTTTCCAATTTCTTTACTGTACCACTGATTTTGACTTTTTGCAGTGCCCGTTCTATTCTTTATCACTTTTTAAAATTTAAATTTTTTTTTATTTTTTAAAAGATTTTATTTATTTATTTGAGAGAGACAGAGATAACGACAGAGATAGTGAGAGAGAGCACGAGTGGGGAGGAGAGGGAGAAACAGGCTCCCCGCTGAGCTGGGAGTCCAACGAGGGGCTCAATCCCAGAACCCTGGAATCATGACCTGAGCCCAAGACAGACACTTAAACGACTGAGCCACCCAGGCACCCCTTCTTTATTGGTTTTAATGAAAATTTTAATTAGCTATGGCTTTTTAAGTGTCTTTTATGCTCTTGTAAATTTTGCTTCCTCTGAGCCAGCACCCTTATCATTGCTGCCTTTGACCCTTAAAAATTCACAATTGCAAGGGGGCCAGTCAAGTTTGGTGGGGATCTCATAGTCTCATTTACTTCCTGTAAGTACTGCTGTTTCTCAGGAGGTGGAATTGTGAGATGGCCCTCAGTGTCTTCCTGTCACCTGGTCCCACCTGCACCATGTTGGATGGGATGGCACCACACTTTCTACCATGCGGAAACCATATTGTCCTGTTCTTGTCCTCCCTTTCCCTGAAGCCTTTTCTTTTTTATTCTTCTCTGGGTCATTTCATTGGGGACCTTGTGTAGAAGAAGTTTAACATTTAACTCCGATGCTTTTTTACCCAGGAGTCTGTAAAAGACATCTTTTAAAGTTTATCATATTGTGGGAGTATATATTGTATGTTGTAAACTTGTTAAAAACAGTCCTTGTCTTTGTGGCAGAAAGGTAGAGATGGAAGAGCACAGGACTTAGAGTCAGAAGACGTGTGCGTGGGCCCTGACTCAGTTTACCTATAACCATATGGTCCTGCTCCTATGCTTCTGCTCATATGCTCTCAGGTTACTCATCTGTACAGTGAGATTGGATTGAATGAGATCAAGTATTTGAAAGCATCTTTAAGTTCTTAAAAGCTAAAAAAAGTGTAAGAAATGGCAGTCATTCTTTTGGTGTCCTTTCTCTTTTTGCATCTCATAGGCTGGGCCCATGGTATGGAAGGTATTCAATAAGTCCTTGTTGGATAGTTATTTGGAATGAATGTCCAGAAAATGCTGAAGAATGCCTAAGGAGACAAACAAGAGTGACAGAGTAATGGAATATATTTTTCTGCCTTTTTTGATATTTATGTTTATAAGGTTTCTTTGAACCTGTGCTATTTTCTGTCTAGAAAGTACCAGATTTTATCAACCACTTTCATATTTTCTCTCTGATCCCTCCTTCTAACCCTCACTATCCATTCCCCCAACACTCAAAATTTATTGTAAAAAGGTGTTCTTTTAAAGACTTTTAAAAAATAAATGCAATTATCTACAGCTCAGTATCACTTTTAAAGTTGTCCCTTGATACTTTCTGGAGGCTGCAAAATATATTTAATTTCCTGGCATTCTTGGAAGTCATCCAGTAAATGCAGGCAGAGAGGGAATGGCCAGGGTACAGAGGGCTAGGGGATCGCACTGTGAGTTGGCCAGTATCATTTATTATAGGCAATCCAGCAGGTGCGTAAATAACTCCTACTGGGAGGTTTTCCGCTCAGCTTCCCAAAATGGCTCCATTTCAACATCCAGCAGTGACGCTGTATTCTCAGAATTGGATTAGCTAAGCACTGGGCAAGGTAAAATCCACTAGACTGATCCAAAGGAAAGGTTTGCTCCTTCATCAACAGCATTAGTATGAAATAGGCTTTTGTGCATTAAAAATGGTAGGATTCATCAGCTAATTGAAAGATACAGTTGTTTGAAGTTCTTTGAAATGTACAGATGTACATTTTAGGTGATGTGGTTCCATGTTATACGTGTGGTTTCTGAGCACTTACTAAGTGTAAGACCCTGCACTGGGTGCTATGGAAGATAAAAGAGATGAGTGAGACCACACCTTGGCTTTGGAAGATAAAAGAGATGAGTGAGACCACATTGCTTGGGAGACAGAGGCGTACATATCATCTTATCACAGGACAGATTGAGAAATCAGAAATGCAAGCAAAATGCTGTTGGGTTAGAGAGAAAAACTTGGAGGTGCCTCTTGGTAGGAAAAGAATTCAAAGTAGGCATTCTTGCATTCATTTATTACACAATTATTGAGTGCCAAATTGGTTTCATGCACTATACCATGAACGCATAGAGGGTCAGTTTTAGTTGTTTAATCATTTACAAAGAATAAAGTTCAACAGGCAGAAAAAGGAAGGGAGGGCATTACAGAGGGCAGGAGTTGAGTTGAGGCTTTGAAGCTGCATGGCAAGCCCAAGAAATGGGGAGGTGTTGGGGGTGGCTCTGAGCCAGGATAAGGGTATGGAAGTGCGGGGGGGAGGAGCTGTAGTGAAGGTAAGGCTGGAAGATAGATCAGAGCAAAACGGCAGAGGGCTCTGAATGCCCAGTAAAGGAACATGAATTTTACTTTTTAATCACACTTTTATAAATTGAGTCCTTCTAAGTTTACCAGGACTCTTCCCTTGTAGGTGTAGCAGTTGGAAGTCCACTGGCTTGGAATCAGACCAGAATTTGAATTTGAGCTGTATCATTCATCAGTGGAATACCTTTGGACAAGTCTGTGAAAATGGGGTTTGTTCAGATTAAGTGAGAAGAGACAGGTGAAGGCATCAAGGACATTGCCCACCTTGAGTATGTACTCAGTACAGGTTAGCTTCTTCTCCTTCCCTCCCTTCCTTTCCCTCTTTTCCTCCCCTCTTCCCAGAGGAGGGCTTTGATAAAGAATACATGTCATTAATACCACTGAGTCTCCAGCTTGGTTGCTAAGTTTTTTTCTCAACTTTATCCCAGTGGTTCTCAAACCTGAGTGAGCATCAGAATCCTCTGGAGGGCTTGTTAAAACACAGGTTGTTGGCCCCCACTCCAGAGTTTCTGATTCAGTAGGTCTGGGGTGGAGGCAGACTTCTTTTCCTTTCTTTCTTTTTTTTGGGGGGGGGGAGAGAGAGAGCATGTGAGTGTGTGAGCAGGGGGTGGGGGTGGGGCAAGGGGTAGAGGGAGAGGGAGAGAATCCCAAGCACTCTGTGCTGAGCAGCAGAGCCCAACACAGGGCTCGATCCCACGACCTGAGCCGAAACCAAGGGTTGGACGCTCCACTGACTGAGCAACCCAGGTGCCTCCAGACACTTTGCATTTCTAACAAGTTCCCAGATGCTATTAATGCTGTCGATGTAGGGATCACACTTTGAGGAGCTCAGCTTTATCATGTTTTACCATGAGGCAGACTTTGTTGGTTGTTCACCCAGCTGCCATCCTTCTTGCCTGCTGAATTGATCTGGTAGCACAGAAATATTCTTTGCTTTGTCTCTACCTCAGTGCCAGATGTATAATGATGGGTCTACATCAGTCATGGCGTATCTCAGCTCCCTTGGCCACTGATCAATCTGAAGGGGGGCAGGTGCCCCACAGTGTCTAAAGAGATGCGGGGATGAATTGGCTGAGAAAGACTCACAAGGAGAAGGGCTTCTGCCCCTTGCCTGTTCTTCCTGAATGTGTACATGTTGCGGAAGCTACAGTAGTCATCTTGTGGCTGAGAGATGACAAGCATGAGGAAGAGAACCAACATGGCAAGGATGTTAAGATAGAAATACAGAAAGAACCTGGATCTCCTAAGGCATCACTGAGGTTCACACCTTGAACCGCCTACCTCGACTTGTTTTATGTGAGAAAAATATACTCTTGTTTATTGAAACCACTGTAATCCATTTGTTGTTACTTGCAGCCAAACACACTCTTAACTGATACAACCTACTACAGTTCTGTGATGTTGGTGGCGTAGGTCATATTGACCCCATGTTATAGATGAAGACACTGAGGCTCAGAGAAATGAAGGTGACCTATAGTGGTAGAGCTTAGATTCCAACTCAGGTTTCCTGCTTGTAAGTCCTTGGTATTCTCCAGTGACCTATAGCTTCACCCTTCTAAATTAAACCTTTCTACTAACCTATGTATTCCTCTGTTTTCTCTTCCATTAAGGAAGAAGGAGTTGGTAAGTCCCTATCTGTTCTGAGCTTTCCTTGTACCTCTGCTGTCAGCCACCTGGCTTCTGAATGTCATTATCAATTATTTAAGTGATTAATTCTGTTCACACTTCCTGAGCAGAGTTCATCTGGTTTGGCACCTACTCAAAGTTTGGCACTTTGGAGTAGGTTAGAGATTAATAAGCTCAGGACTCTGTCAGAAGGGGCTCATGGTATGGAAATAAAATGTGTGCAAATCGGTGAACTATAACCAGCAATCAAATGATATACGGCTTATAGGAAAAGAGCAGACAGGAGACCAAAGGTGAGAGGGAGGACTTCTAGCAGGAGAATCACAGAAGGCTTCATGGTGGGGGTGGCCTGTGCACTGGATTGTTAAAGATCCAGTGGGATTTGGGGACTTCGACGGAATCAGAGACTGTGGGATAAAATATGGAGGACACTCTCTTAACTCCGTGCTTGAGAGGCCAACAAACTCACCCCTGAGATGGAGATAATACTTATCAGCTGAGTCAAATCCTGTGAACAACGGTGTGAAAGGCCCCCAATACTGAGTTTTGTCTGGAGTAGCTCCCACACCAAACAGCTCGCTTGCAGAGGCTTGACAATCTTTTGTGTAGAGGTTTGGGTGAAATGGTTTGCATTTTTGCTGGAAGGGGGTTGAGCCATATCCTTCTGAGGGATGGGGAAAAGCTGAGTTATCTGGCACTTGGGAGGGTTCCTGTGGATTCCCTGCTCAGAAAGCTGGTGGGATGTGTTTATATAATGCTGTTTCTTTGGTGATAGCACAAAGGAGACAGGAGGAGGAGGAGGAGAAGGGGGATCAGGCAGCAATAGTACTTGAAACCAGCCCTTCCGACTTGTCCAAACGTACAATGTGCTCCCCACCCCAAGTTACAAGCAGCTGAATTGAATTAAAAAACAGTCCCTCCTTTGCTGCGACCTGGCCTGCCAAATTCTCAGCTGGCGTGAGTTTTTATAGCTCTGTTATAAACCCCCCAAAAGTGAGGCATATAATGGAAACATTGACATAACTTGAACTCCTAGGAGCGGCTTGTGCCACTCTAATTATCCTTACGTTTCATTGGCCCCGTTCTCGGTTCTCCCCTTGCTGCGGCGGCTCTGCCCAACTGTCCAGGGGGCTGGCTGGAAGTTTGAAGCTAGGGTTTGCTGGGGAATAATGAGATAGTGTCTGCTGGTGGGAAGCCCCCTGTTCCATACATACTAGCCCCTCCCTTTTCCCTTCCTTCCCTTGTTCTCCCCCTGCACCACCTCCCCCAACGCCCCCCCCCCCCCAAAAAAGGCAGAACAGTTCAGTTGGTTGTAAAAATTAATGAGTTCAGATACAGACTTGCCTTATTCCGGTCCAGCTGCGTAACCAGGGCGATTCCGACCAGCATTCTAGACGCTGACATCAGCTCCACATCCCGGTACAATGCTGCTCTGTTTGATCTCAGAAACAGATCAGGCTCCTGGGCTTTATACATCCTGCTTCCTCCCTACGTAGACTCATTTTATTACCCACCGGGAGAGCTCATCTCAACTGCTCTCCCCCTGGGCAGCCAATACCAGAGGATCAGGCACTGCAGCTGACTCTTCTTTCACCAGCTGGACACTTTGATCCAGTTTTCCTGGTGCTCTTGGAGGATCCCCACCCTGCGGGCGCTGACAACTGTTGGAGGAGGAGGGAGATAATGATTTCACCACTCACCATTTGCACAGTACTTCACGATTTTACACGCACATCCATGCTCTTGTCACCGTGGCCCAGGACCACCCCACAGGGAGGTGGTCTCCCCATTTTATAGATGAGTCTGGGGGAGCCAGTGAGTGCCCAAACCAAGAATGGATCACGAACGGGGTCCTTGGTACCAAGTCCAGGGCTCGTTCAATGGACTCAGGGTGCAGACCTCTTGGTTTGGCACCAGTCAAGGTAGATTTAGTTTCTGTTGGTGAACAGAACTGGAAGAAAGCTCCATGGACCCATTTTCTGTTGGGCTAAAGGAGAGGGGCAATGACAAGCCCACTGTAGGCTCTTCAAAAGTGTATTATGGGG
Organism: Halichoerus grypus; assembly: GCF_964656455.1. NCBI lineage: Eukaryota > Metazoa > Chordata > Mammalia > Carnivora > Phocidae > Halichoerus > Halichoerus grypus. The sequence continues at coordinate 72,826,977 of NC_135712.1, forward strand.
TTCTTCATCCATCATAGCCCACCCCTTCTGCAGAATGCTGCTTCCTCTTCCGCTGGCCCAAGAGTATTTACTTCCCAGGAGGATCAGACAGACCTTTTGCTTAGGGTGGTTCCAGAAGGACCAACTCTGAAGATCTGTCGTAAGCAGTTCCCTAACGAGATTTTAGGAGAGGCTGCTGACATAATGGCAAAGTTCTTCAGAAATAAAACATGGAAGTATGAACTTTGTTACAGGTAGAGCTCCATTCTGGAGTTTGGAGAGGTCTAACAGGGTAAACGTTGAGCAAATGTAAACTGAACAGGGAAGAGGCACCTGTATTCGTTTCCTGGGGCCGCCATACACAGTACCACAGACCGGAAGCTTAACCAACAGAAATGTATTCTCCCACAGTTCTAGAGGCTAGGAGTTTGAAATCCGGGCATCAGCAGGGCCACACTCGCTCTGACTTGGGGGAGAATCCTTCCTTGCTTCTTCCTTGCTGCTGCTGGTGGCCGGCCATCCTTGGCTTGACCCACACCCCTCCAATCTCTGCCTCCGCCTCTGTCCTCGCATGGTGTGCTCCTCTTCTTAGAAGGACTTAGAAGTGGTCTTAAGAATCCCTTACGCTTGTTTGGATTTGTACATGTGTGTCCATACACATCCTAATTCGATCTGCATAGCAACCCTGCAAATGGCAGACTCCTAACTCCCATTTTACAGGTGAAGAAATGGAAATGAGGAGAGGGGATACCCTCTGTTCAAGGCTGCCGGCCTCTGGGACCATCACTGACTCTCTCCTGTAACTCTTCTCACTTGTCCGAATGAATGGTCTCAAAGAAGTTAGAAGACCCCAGCTGGCTTGGTGGTTCCAAAGCCCCCATTTATTCTACTCCGTTTTGTCTTTGGTGGACTTTGAACGTAGCCCTCACCCTAAACGTAGCCAGGGTGCCGGGAAGCAAGACCAGCGAAGCCAAACCCCGCCCCCCCCCCCCCCCACCGCCCCGAAGCCTTGGGAGCTTGGAAGCACAACCTTGAGGTCCTCACTGTGGGTCCCATGCTCTGCCCTCTGGTCATGCTTCGGGCAGCGGCAGACAGCCTGGCTCCCTTTCAAGTTGCTTCAACTCATGTTTATCATCATCTTCCGTCATTTCTAACTGTCTGGTGTCCCTTTCTTTTGCAGAGTACATAAACTCAGCGTGTTTAGCTTTTGAAACAGATTTGCTGTGCAGTCTCCTGGTACTTCAGTGGCTTAAAATGTATTGTTTTGGGGGTCTCTCCGCCAGCCACAGTGCTCACTGTTGGAAGAAGCAGGACACCAGAGGGGCTGATGTTTACTCAATTTTAGGGGGTTTTAAGGCATTCCTGAGACCATACAGATTATAAATATTCTGTCTCGTTGTCCCCAAAGCTACCAAAATATTCCAGAAATGAGCATGTTTCAACATTTAAGCTACGTATTTCAGATTGCCTCTTGTCCCCAGAAAGGACTTCCATAAACAGCCTTCCAGAGGCCACTGTAACGTTTCTGAAATGGGAACAACACGGTCACTCAATCGCTAAAGCATCCCCGCCCCGAGACTGGACACGCAATGCTGTTTTCTGCCAGGGCTCTGATTTATGAGCTGCTGGATGAGTTCTGCATTGAGTATATGTGGCTGGCTGCCCTCAGTGCACACAACTTGCTGGTCTTTCTTCCCCGCCTGATCAGATTACATTTATGTTGTATATTTATTGTTTAGGTATACAGGCAGTCCACCCTTTGGACAGTGCCAATTAACTGAGACACGGAGCCGTGATGTTAGAACTGGGTGTTCCCCCCACACGGAGCCATGGTGACTGCAGAGTGAGAACACAGTTTTGTGCAGAGCAACGACAATCTGTAGTTGCTTTTCAATGAAATTCGGGTAAAGAATGTGACAACAGCAGTTCTCATTTCTGAAGCAAATAGTGAGTGCCCACTGGGTGCTTGGTGCCATGCTTGACTCTGTCCTGAAACACAACTGGACACAGCCCCCACACTTGAGCAAAATGGTAGGAAAGGTCAGGTGATGAACAGAAATGACAGAATGAAGACAGGGCAGCTGAAAGTCCTAAGAGACTAGTGCTGCAGGAACTCGAGGGGGGCATGGTTACTTTTTACAGGGGGGTGGGCAGGAAAATCAGAGAAAGCATATGGAGGAGTTAACGTTTGAACTGAGCCTCCTCGAGAGAAGTGTGGATTTTGGAAATATAGAAGAGGCAAATGGAGGGTAGGCATTCCAAGCTGAGCCAATAATATGAGCAAAAGCACAGGGATGAGAAACCTTGAACCCCCGAACTGGGGAGTTAGGAATGATGACCGAGGGTGCCCTTGATGAAGGAGGGAATCTCTGCTTCTAAAGTGCACACACCAAGGGTGGGTGATGATAGGCAGTCACATGTTAGGGATTCCGTACTGTCACCTTCATGGCCTTGCCTGATGCCCAGATTTTGGACAGGACGTGAAGGACAGAACTTGGGTGTCCCCATTTTATAGATGAAGAAGCAGAAAAGCAGAAGTTGAAAGACAGACTTGCTCAAGCCTCCACAACTAGTAAGTAAAGAAGCAAGGAGAACACAGGCTTCCTGAGGCCCATTCCACTCCTTTTCGATTGGGTCACACGGAGAAGTTGGTGCTCTTGACAGTTGTCTTGGATCTGTGGCAAACTGTCCAGCTTCACCCAATGTTGCTCACAAAAATACTAATCATTATCGCTGATCTCTCCCTAAGCAAACAGCCAACCTCGGCACGTCAAATGGCTTTAAGTTTTGTTGCTTGCTTATTTCCTCTATTCTTAGTTTTACTTTGAAGATTAACGTGATTAGATTTTAGAGAACCGTCCCCCACAGGATATTTTCAATTGTTAAAATAAATAAATAAATAACACTCCCAATAAAGGGGGTTTTCACTGTGGCGCCAAGCTGTCTTCCATTTTGGGTGGATTTTCCCCTTTGTTTAGCCAGTAATTACTGCAGGCCTGCTCTCCTGGGCTACTCCAGGCCAGGGCGGATGGGTCCCCTGAAGAATACCGACTCCACGTCTGGACTCCTCCGTCCCCTCAAGTTTACCACCAGCATCACAAAGAAGCCTCTCCATCAGTCGCTTTGTGACAGATCGGCACGGATTAAATCCCAATCAGGGTATCTGAGAGCGGGCAAGAGGGGGCTGTCGGGAGGCCCACCCTGTGGGTCTGAAGACTTTGACCGAATAAACACAGTCTGGAAGGGCGGAGGAAGCTTGAAAGTAAAACTGTAAATGATCCCATCTGTGATTCTTGGCTGATTATTCCTCTGGGGCGGACCAAAGAGGAGGGGACCAGAAGAGAGGGTCTCTCTTTGCTTTAAACAAAATATCGTTACACTTCTAGCATCTTCCTCGTTCGGGGTATTTTCCAAGTGAAAGTTCATTAGGGAGACACGAAAGCACGTTTTGCTAATATCCATCAAAGAGAGGGGCTCAGTTTCAAAGCACAGAAGAAATACAATAGTGTTGAAGCAAACTACATGAAAAAGATCTTATGGCCCTGAGAAGCAAGAGAGAAGCAGAGACTGGTGACTTGGGTTTTTTTTGTGTGTGTGTGTGTTTTGGTTTTTTTTAAGCCAAACTTTATTTGGGACAAAATAAGTGAGTCTCGGGAAAATTAGTATCTCCTGGACTGTCTCTTATTTACGCGGGGCAGCCTGAACTAAACATCCTGGAATGTTTGTAAATGTTTGGGTTTCCTTTTCCATATTTTCTCCTGTTGGCACCAAACCTGAAGGACTCAGAAGTCCTCAAACATGGTTCTTACCCACGGTGATGACTATTATTCACACGTATTGATCTAGAGGATATACAGAAACAGGATTAAGTGCAGATCCGGAGCCCAGGGATTAGGTCTGGCTGCTGAGTAGAATGTAAACAGGGGACGTCTGAGCAGTGGGGAGCAGGAGTGGCTTGTTAGAGGTCTGGCTGGGGAACAGGGTGGCTTTGTGTCTGTCCTCAGGCCACGGGGCATTTGCCAGGTTCCCTGGCTTGGTCATTGGTCTGAAGAGGGTTAGAAGAATGTCCCTTCCTGGGGCTGTCTAGGGGGGTTGCATTAGTCCCAGGGCGACATGCCCCTCTGCAAGGAACACTCATTCAGTCCAGGTGGAAGGATACTTTCTCTGACGTTGTGCTTTTTGCTGAGGAAATCCCAGCTGATCTCCAGAATGTTCCTTTGGGGAGCGGTTCTCCTCCATTTTGGAAGGACCTGTCTCCCTTGGCTGCCTTGAGAAGCAGGGCAGGAAGTACTGTGAACCTCCCCCAAACACTTCTTTCAAAATAAAGCCTCGGAATGGACACAAATGGGAGTTCTGACTCCTCAGGAAAAAATCTGCCATAAGAATTCAGGCAGCAGGGCGCCTGGGTGGCTCAGTCGTTAAGCGTCTGCCTTCCGCTCAGGTCATGATCCCAGGGTCCTGGGATTGAGCCCCGCATCAGGCTCCCTGCTCAGTGGGAAGTCTGCCTCTCCATCTCCCACTCCCCCTGTTTGTGTTCCCTCTCTCACTCTTGCTGTCTCTCTTTCAAATAAATAAATAAAATATTAAAAAAAAAAAAGAAGTCAGGCAGCAGTCCTGGGTAACATTGAACCAGTTCCCAGCAGGGAGACTGGGACTATGGAGCCAGCCATCAAATGGGCCTGCTTTCACCCCCTCATGAGGCCCAACTAGAGGCAGATCTGGTCAGTGTGAGTTCCGAGGTTCATGGTTTCATTTGAGAGTCCTCTAGGTCGGGGTTCTCACCGAGCGCCGTTGATCCTGTTAGGAGCAGGGGCACGGGGCATGCAGAGCTGAGCCCTGGTGCCGTGGAATACTGGTTCTATCACTGGTGGAATCAAAGATATGGGCTCAAATTCCAGCTACATTTGCTCAGTTTTCTCATCTGTCAAATGAGGGTAATATCATCTACTTAGGAGAGTAGCTTTGAAAAGTAAGTGTGATAATATATGTAAGTGGTTACTTAGCTCAGTGCCTGGCACATAGTAAATGCCAAATAAATGGTAGGTTTATGATTTCCTGCTGTGGACTCTACCGAAACGTGCGGAGACAGGGACATTAATATTTAGGGAGTGCCCACTCTGTGTGACACATCCTACAGTTACTTACACGGGTTTGGGGAGAATAGACTCTTACCTCCCCAGGTATGTTGCCAACCATTGAGTTAAGGTGACACAGAAGCTGAGGGTGGAGGAAATGAAAGCCACTTGTTCTCAAATCTAATGCAAAAAGGCTGAAATGCGTGACTCTCTAGTGACTTCTTTTGTTCTTCACCGATGCGAATACTTTGACCTGCTTTGGCAGCTGCGATCATCACCTCGAGTCTAAGGAGAGAAAAGACTTCTGTCATCGCTGGTGGCCGGGCCCTGGATCTCACCAAGTCTCAAACCCTGGTCTTGCACAACAGACAGGCCTCTCCCCGTCCTGCTTCTCCCAACCATAGCATGTCTTCACTCAGACTCGGAACTCAGGCTCTCAAAGCATGGGCAAGAAATCCTGAATTATCCTTTGGGCAACTCAGGTAAAGTGGAAATTGGTAGAAAAGGTGAGGGAGTCAAGCAGATAACCAGTCATTGATTCATTCAGCAACCACTTGTGGGGTCCATGCTGCACATCAGCCTTGTGCTTGGTGCTGAGTTTACAAAGATGAGCACAACACAGCCTCTGACCTCCAAAATATGACGGCTGTTTGTTTTCTGGGTGCTATTTAATGTTTGTGAGTATTCAACATACTTAAGATTTGGGCAGTTTTTGGTGTAGATTATTCTTCAATAGAAATTAAAAAAAAAAAAGAATAGTAGTAGACACGAACATTCTAAATTCTAGGTACAGATGTACCTGGGCTTTGTGGCCGGGGTGGGGTGGGGAGGGACGAGAAGAAGGTAGGATGTGTTATGTGTTAGGGGAGGATGTGTCATAAGTTGAGCTCCTGGCAGAGGTTCCAGTGTGAGCAAAGTCGTGGAGGAGAGAAACCGTGTGCTGTGGGCAGGAAACTATGAAGAACCCTGTGCTATTAGAGCATGAACTGTGGGGCAGGAAATGATGAGCACTGAGATCGCAGAGGGAGGTGAGGACTCCGTGTCTCTGTGGTGGGCTGTATCTTGTGGGTGATAAGGAGCCCTGGGCAGTCTCCAGTCAAAGGGGGAGGGGTGGTCAGATCTGCACTATAGACAGCAGCGTGGAGGTGGCTTAAGACCAGGGAAAAGGAAGCCAGTTTTGAGGCCACTGCCATTTTCCAGAGGAGCGATGGGTGAGAGCGTGGACTAAGATACAGGTTTTTACACGGTGCGCACATGTTTCCAATCAAATCGAAGGCTTTCATGTATTTTTCTACAGAGAAGTCTATTTGAGCTTGGTAGGCGCAAAGGTAGAATTGTGCAAGAAGAACTCATTTCTCTCTAAAAAGAAAATCTTTTTAATATCAGGAGATTTTGAGGGAGAGTTCCTGCTGCGCATGCCTCAGATATAAGCAACACACATGTCATGTCTCTTGTATTTTTGTTTTTGGAGACATTTGTGAGGAAGTAATTCTTTCCTCATTCTTTTGGGGGTTTATATGCTGCTTGTCTCTTCTCCGAGATAGTTTCTGTTATCTGCTTTACTGGCGAGACACTAGTCTGGGGAGTGAACACCCGTATTAGCTCATCTTTTCCACCTTTAGCAATTCCCTTCTTTCTTCGTCTGTTCTAGAAGAAACTCCCAAGCAGAAAACTGATGAAGAGATTTCATCTTCTCTCCATCACTCCAGACTGATTGATGTGTTTTCTCACATCTTGTTCCTTTAAAACGGGAGGCTGAAATTCTGCTCATCCGTTCCAGGACGGTGGCCAGGGCCTGCTTTAGCCCCAGCTCTGAGAGGTAGTGACGGTGCCTTGGACTCTGGATGGGGCGTGGACTCAGAATGTTCTTACATGTGGTCATCTATCCAAACTCTCATGTTTCAAAGGAACACTGAGTTCCCAAAGGGCGACTGTCCCCCAAAGGGGACGAGTCAATAATGAGGCATGGGCTGTGCCAGGTTGTTTCCAGCTGGAGGCTGGGACCCTGCCTGGTGTTGGAGGATCCAGATTCTAGGTCTGTATGAGGCACTCTTGAGGAGTGTGGCTTTGGGCAAATTATTTGACCTCAAGTCGACCAATTTTCTCATCATAAAAACAGGGTTATAGACTCTACCATTTTGCTCTTCTAGGTTGCATGATGTTGGGGATGGAAATATTTTGGACACTGAAAAGTGCATTTTGAAATTAATGGTCTAGGATTAGAATTTCCTCCTGGACGTGAACCAAAGCCCCACTGAAGCAGCTTTGATTATAATAAAGGAGTTTGAAGAAGTAAGGAGCAAAATGCTCCATCAATAATGTGAGAGTATGTAATGATGTCCTGATTATCCATTCTAGGAAGATTTGGGGCAAATGTTTGCTGGCTTCCCTTTGCTCTCTTCCTTTGCAAGGTTTTACCAACTCATTTCGACACCGGCCAAGGCAGAAACCCTCTGGGAAGTGGAAGCTGAAACTCAGCATCATTGGAAGAGAGGACTGGCCTTAGTCACACCACCTGGGCTGGGGGCTCTCTTGTGTCCTTCACTCCCTGAAGGTAGCTGAGTAGGTCTCTTCACTGGTCTGGGCCTCAGTTGGGCATGTGTGTCGTGCATCTATTGGTTAGAGTATTATTATGATTGTATATTAGGCTATATTATAGCATTTAAAATGGGTTCTGCACTGTCCCCAAATGTGTGGTCAATAATGCCTTCTAGGTCCTGAGGAGCCTCTCATAACGTGAATAACTGGCTGCCTGTCCGCTCAACGGCAGGACCCAGGACTTGTGCTGAGTGCTCCTCACACTGGCCCCGGGGATTGCATGTGCCACAGAGGCTGCTTGCGGCCCCAGCTTGCCACCATGCAGGAATGTGGCAGGTGCATACACATGCCATTTTCCTACTGTCCCAGTCCTGAGGAAGCAGCGAGGAGGAAGCTTGGGAGGGGAGTGGTCACTCGACACGGACACCCAAGGCTATAGGGTGGTGGGAAGAGGTTCACTTGTAAAGTCGCAGGCTGCCTGCCAGAACCTACGGAGGGGATGAGCATTACTCAGAGGGTGGGTGCGGTTCCCATTTTAGACCCGAAGTAAACCCTCCAGGCTCTGTTGTAGTTGGCTAATAGCAATTCCCAAACCACAGGCTCCAGAGATATGAGCCAGTGTTCCAGGAGAAGCCACCCACAGGAGCAGCGAGGACAGAGGGAGAAAGCCTGGCTCGGGGTCCTGTGTGTTGGGACTGATTGCTTCAAATGGAAGGTTATTGTGCCTTCCAGTTCAGGGTGCATTGGTAAGACTCATGCAAAACCCAATCCACATCCACAGATGCGCACATGGCAGGGAGTTGGACTTGCCCTCCCCAAAGTCAACATCAAGAGAACCATGGGAGTCATGGGGTCCCTTGGAAGTTCTTCATTCTGTTTTTTTTATTCCCCCAAGCTCAGAAAGACCAGCGCACCCCTTAGGAGGCTTGGTTTGGATGGCTCTCCAAACCCCTGGTCAGATTGCTGTCTTTCAACTAAAACATAGGTTTAGTTGAATTTTCGACCAGACTTCATTACAAGCAATTATCTTGGCATGTTATCTTACTATTTCCTTTGGAGGGTTTTTCCATGTTAAAAAAAAATTTACCAGGTCCTGTGAATGACTAGATTGAGAAATGAAACCTCAAGTGGGTCAGGAAGGATGAAGATTGGAGCAATTCCTGAATGTCAGCTACACCGAGGGAGGCCTCATGCCCGCACAGAGAGACAACATCTAGATGGTGCGGCTCCGGAGGCCTTTGGCAACTTACAGAATCTGAGAGGGTCCACCTCGAAACATCACCTGTTTAATCCCTTGCCTTAAGGGGAGGTCCTATATAAATGTTCAGGCCCTTTAGTCCTTGAACACACACACACACACACACACACACACACACACACACACACACTGCACATTTGTATTCAATATTGCATCCTCCCCCATAACTCACAGCAATTAGGAGTTGAATTCCCTGGTTTTCTGGGCTGATCCTAGAGACCTAGCAAAAGGGACTCTTGAGAAGGAAAAAGAAATTCCACACTGGTGAGGTTAGGGCTTCAGTCCTTAACAGTGAGGTGGTTTCTTGGAGACGGCCTGCTTGAGAGAGGGAAGGGTCCTACCGTCAGAAGCCTTGAAGGCTGGAGCATGCTCGGGTGGGGCTGGGCGTTGGGTAGCGGTGGGTTTTTCCTCATGAGCACCCCATCTGCCCTCTGACCCCGACAGCCCAGGGGCTTCATCTTGCATTGTTCTCCACCCACCTCTGAAAACCTTCCATCTCGGATGCTACTTCAAAGTCCCCTGGGAAAGCCAAGTTGCCAATTAAGCCTCTTTGAGGCCGGTTCTCATTCCTTCCCCACTAATTGAAATGTTACTCCTTTTACTAAACCCATAAACCCCCCAAACACAACGGTCTTCCTCATTTGCATTGTAACAATGTCCCTAATGTGCTTCCAAGAGCTTTACATAGAGGCGATCCTTTTCTCCTCTCCCCGTATGAACTGTCAAAAGCAATTCCCAGGCAAAGGCCTTCATTTCCATCCCTATACAGCTGCTCATTAGCTAAGGTGGAAGAAATTCCTTTTATTCTGGATGCATTTCCCAGGATGATAATGTCTTTTTTGTCTCAGGTCACTGTTCCCAAACTAGGCCTTAATTGCTGATAGTAATTGAGTTAATACATATTTACAGCCCAGTAAGGTTAAAGAAGGTCTCCCGTAGTTTTATTTGAGACATTTTATTTAACCTGCAATAAAATCATTAACAAGTTGTTCGGTGTTAATTCTGTCTGCCCTTTATCTTGTCTCTCTTCCTTGGGAAAGTTGGCGGAAGGCAGATGGCTTTGGCCTGGGATGGGTTCTCAGGCCGGATAGACTGGGGAGCCCCAAACCTCACTTCCTCACCTCCAGATTCTCCTCTCTTCAGAGAGGAGGGCCTTTTCTTGGTGAAAGCAGATAGCCAGCCTGGGGCCACGCCGTGCCACTCTGCCAGGCGCCCAGCCAAGGAGGGCAGGCGAGACGGCGAAACCCCATCAGAGCCACAGGGCCGGCTGGGCTCCCAAATCAGCTCGCACCAGTAACTTGAGCCCGAAGTGGCCCACAGGCTGGGCACCGAGCCCACGTGTCAGGCCATGCGACAGCCTGGCCTCTGGAGTCTGCCCAGAAAAGGGGGCTGGAACCAGGGCAGGAGGAGGGATCAAGGGCTAAGGGCGATGCCAGGGAAAGCCAGGGGGTTTCCGAGCTTCACCCTGGGAGGCCCGGCGGCTGGCCTGTGGTGCAGCCTTGTCACACTCCCTCTCTTTCCCATAATCAGTGGGGAGAGATATGGAGGCCTTCTTCACCGTGGGATCCCAGGCCTCTTTACCCCATCGGAGGGAAATTTTTGGCTTACCAAAATGAAATGGGCTTGAGTCAACCTGCCGGTCTGCCCCCAGAGTGCTGCTTCCAGGTGCCAGAAACTTCCTTCCTCTCTCTCGTGTTTTGCCTGGGCCTCTGGCTACTTTTCTTTCTGATCTATCCAGAAGGATCAGGGCCTGAAGAATGGACCAGACTGTGGCAGAACTAGCAGGTAATTCCCTAGAATCCATGCTTTGTCATATGGTCCCTGGGCACACATCTCAACTACATTTTCCAGCTCCCTTTGCAGTTAGACGTGGATCAGGGGCAGTGACGAGGGCTCTCTCCATGCTCTTTGCCCCGTTGGGCTGCCTGGAGGGGAGGGGACCCAGTAGGCAATTTTTGAAGCCAAATGTTAAAAATGGCAGAGCCTCAGTCAGCTCAAAAATGTAAGTGACGGGTGGATAGCTGTCCTACTCTTCCTATGTATGAGCATGAAACGAATGTCCATGTGACACAGTCTGGTACGTACAACACTAGAGTTGTGGGGCTGTTGACTTCTAGAATGCTCATCCACCAGTGCCTCCCCCACTCATCTCTTAAGACTCAGCTCAGACTCTAGCCCCTCTTTGGAGTCTTCCCATGGGCAGAGGAAACACAAATGTAGCCTTGTCCAGTCCTTAATCCATGGGCTCCAAGCAAAGCTGCCCTTGCCTACCTTTAGGCAGATCCAGCCAAGCAGGACCTTGGAACATGGCCAACTGAGTGTGATTTAGAAACTCAGCTTGAAGGCCAAAAGTCTCCAAGCCAAAGGTAGCTCCTCAGAGACTCTGATTTCATAATTCTTCATTTCTGAAATCAGGCTCAAAGCCCTGGATGAGGAGAATGAGTACTAAGCTGATTTCTTGGGCAACTCAGCTTGTCGGAGATAGATGGGCCCTTTCAGAAATCATAGGTTCTTCCTCCTTTTCCTGACAGATGAGGAGCCTGATGCCCCAAGTGGAAGAGATAGAATCAGTCCTCGGCCTCTGGACTCTCATCTCAGTGCTCCTTAGTGCTTATTTAAGCAAGGTAGATGATGTGGGCTATTGTCAAGCCTCCCCCTGCACTTCCTGGTGAGTGCTCCGAATTAGTCGTCCTTTTTAGTTCATCAAGAGGTGCTTGTCTTTATTCCACTCTGTTCCAGTGTTCTCCTGCCTGAGCACTGGACGTTAAAGTTCTTCTTCTTTTTTTTTTTTAAAGATTTTATTTATTTATTTGACAGAGAGAGAGACAGCGAGAACAGGAACACAAGCAGGGGGAGTGGGAGAGGGAGAAGCAGGACTCCTGCCAATAGGGAGCCCGATGTGGGACTCGATCCCAGGACCCTGGGATCATGACCTGAGCCGAAGGCAGACGCTTAACGACTGAGCCACCCAGGCGCCCTGGACATTAAAGTTCTTGGTGCTGGCTTCCAGCGTGAGCACGTTGGGAAGCACCCGCATTTCCAAGGTTAAGTGTTCAACATCCATCTGGCTTATGCAAGGAAAGCAGACCTGTTCCTCTGCTCTGTAGCAAGGGGTTGGCACAGGCAGGAAGTGCATCACCAAACCTGTTTGTCTGTGGTGTCGTTCCCTTCGTGGGATACAAGAGTCCATGGGGAGGAATTCCATCCCCATTTTACAGAGGAGGGAACCGAGGCTCAGAGGGGTTTGGTGATTAGCCCAAGGCTCTATGAGATGGGATGCCTTCCTTCCCATTCCTCCCCCTGTGTTCTGCCTCCCCCAGAGTCGCCCAGCTGAATGAGAAGCTTCTCTTTTTCTGTAAGTCATAAAAGAAGGTGACACGAGAGTATAGTTTGGAGATATAATCCAGAATGTAAAGCTCAATCGACCACAATTTCTCTTATTATTTTCCAAGGCATAGACTTCTCTTCCAGTGTTAATTTTTTAGAGTCAAAGGGGCATGCTGGTCCAAACTTGACATCTGATGGAACTGAGGGGTTGATGCACGTCTCCACGATGTGGTCTCAGCCTGTCAGCTTTGTTCCTGATTGTTAGAGCCGCTTTGAACCCACATTTCCGCCCTCACATCCTTCCTTTTAGGAAGCTGTAGGGGAATCAGAATTCTGGAGGCTTGGCTCAGGAAGGCTCTTTATGGTCATAGAGTCTAATCCTCTCGTTGTCTTTTGGGGAGGCCATCAGAGCTGGTGGCAGGGCTGCACTGGTGTCCTGACTCTTCAACACAAGACGCTGTGCGGAGAACAGACAGGGAATCCAGATTGCTTAGTGTCTCCATAGAGCAAAGGAGGAACAAGCATTTTCTTTAGATCTAGCGTGGAGCCAGGAAGAGGCCATTCCCTTTCGGGAAATACGTTACATACCACCTTGTCTACACTTCATCTATGAACTTGCCACCTTTTTGGAATGCTGATGTCTATTTTCCTCTGGGATAGCTCTGCCTCTTTCTGATTCACCTCTTCTGCTTTGTCAGCAGTTCTATTTTAGCTTGGTGATGTGTATGTGGGGAGCGGAGGAGGTGGCAGCATGGGCATGCGTCTGTAGTGGGGAGTGACAGTCACTCAGACCCTGGAGCTGGAGGAGGGAAAAGGGGTGTCTGACAAGGTCAGCGGTGGAATGCCCACCCACAGCCAGTTTTTAGGATTTAGCACATGTTTAGTATGATGAAGAAACGTTGCTTCATACGGATACTTTATAATTCACTAGGCGCTTTTTCCATTTGGTATCATTTTTATTTTATTTTATTTTATTTTATTTTATTTTATTTTATTTATTTTTTAAAAGAATTTATTTATCCATCTGACAAAGAGAGAGAGAGCACAAGCAGGGGGAGCGGCAGGCAGAGGGAAAAGCAGGCTCCCCGCCGAGCAAGGAGCCCCGATGTGGGGCTGAATCCCACGACCCTGGCATCACGACCTGAGCTGAAGGCAGACACTTACCTGACTGAGCCACCCAGGCGCCCCCATTTGGTATCCTTTTGAGTTACTTAATAAAAAAAAATCTTTGGAAAGCAGAGATCTAGAAAGAAAGAGCTAACACCCTGGGGGTTCTACAGTCAATACTCTAGGAAGTGTGCTTGTCAGGTTCACATACATATGAGAAAAATTTTTCAATCCCCAGCAATACTGTGAGATAAGTAACCATATCTCAAGTATCATGGTGAGGAGATCTGTGCTCAGAGCAGTGACTTGCCTAAGATCTCGCAGCTAGTAAGAAGCAGAGGCAGGATTTGAATGCGGATCTGTATGAGTCAAAGTCAAGTTTCTTTTCACGACATCGAACTGCCTCCCTAAGTACATAGCACTGTTAGCAGAGAGGAGCAATCATGCACGATTTGTAGCTTGAGAAAAATGAGTCTGTAAGTCTCAAAGAGGCAAATAATACTATAGTTTCTTTTCTTAAAAAAAGATTTATTTATTTCAGAGAAAGAGAGAGCTCAAGGGGGGTGGGGGGAGGGGCAGAGGGAGAGGGAGATAAGCAAACTCCCCACTGAGTGGGGAGCCTGATGTGGGGCTCGATCCCAGTACCCTGAGATCATGACCTGAGCCAAAATCAAGAGTCGGCCACTAAACCAACTGAGCCATCCAGGCGCCCCAATACCATAGTTTCTAATCACAAAATTGTGACTATGATTCCAACCCGTGCTAAGTGAAATGGTGTACAACAAGGTACGGTCCTGTCCTCAAGAGACAAGCCATCTTTGGGAGCTATGTCTGATTCTTCTGTCCCAGCAGGTCATGGTTGGGAATGAGCCCATGGGTGAGGCCTCAACTGTGGTATAAACAATGAAATCTGAAGGATCTGAGATTCTACTCAGTGCTGAGTCCAGGCTGTTGCCCTGTCTTTGTCATAGGCCATGGATCTTCTTATACTATTTATCAGAACCTCTTGTGGTCTGGAAATAAGAAAACCCAAATCAATTGTCATCCACTGTTTTGCAGTAATTGCCTTTACTTAACCAGGGTGGGGCTCTGTCCCCTCGGAGAACGAAGCTGGAGCCCGAGTAATCACTGGTCAGATCTTCTCCTCACAATGGTCTGAGTGGGAGCCTCTCCCCTCAGTGCTACCTCCAAAAGGAACAGGGGATAAACACCCTGTAAGACAGTTGGTCTCATTTTGTGGATGTGAATTCAATGGCTCACAGCTCCATTCTACTCATCCTGGCTCCGGCTTAGGTTTTAAAAACTAATTCTCTCTGCATTAATCTGAAAAGATCCTTCAAACAAAAGCTCAACATCTGAGTCTATTTACCGAGCGTGCAGCTGTGTCAATTGGCCAAGACAAAGCGAGGCTTCCTGGTCAGGCCACAATGGGCTGCAGGTAGTCCTGCAAACAGAAACACAAGACAGGGTCCTTTCAGGAGCCAGCGACCCTCCTTCCAATAAGGAAGAGTGAGCCGAGGGGTCAAGAGAAAAGGAGCACTGGCCACCCCCACCCTCAGCGCACACACAAGTGGGGACTGAAAGATATGATCTGTAAGCCCATCAATTAGGGCTATTAAAAAGGTAATTAGCCCTCTTCCATGGAAACCAAGGACAGAAATGTGAACAGGGGGAAATTCATTTCCATGTGGTTACATTTTAATGTGACCAGGACCCTCCAGTAATGAAGCAAGGTGCTATTTTGAGGAATATCACTTGGTCGGCCCTGAGGGGAAGGTGGGATCAATTCAATTCAAGTGCTATCTTAGAACAAAAGTAATAAAAATAATAACTAGTTTGTATGCTTGAAAAAATTTTTTTTTTTCTGCTATCAATCAAACACTAGATTCAAATCAGGTGGCCAGATTTGGGAGGCCTGGGAGGAGCTGACTCATTTCCTTTCTACTTTCCTTTCCTGAAGAGAATCATGGCAGGAAATGAAATCTCAAAACGTCAACAACGAACAATTTGTCTGAAATTCTGGTAAGTGTGAAATTCAGAATTAGTGTTTCTGTTCCCTCTCTTTTCAAACACGTGTAGGAATTTTGGTAAGAAAACCCAAGAGAGTGGGCGCCTGGGTGGCTCAGTTGGTTAAACGACTGCCTTCGGCTCAGGTCATGATCCTGGAGTCCTGGGATCGAGTCCCACATCGGACTCCCAGCTCAGCGGTGAGCCTGCTTCTCCCTCTGACCTTCTCCCCTCTCATGCTGTTTCTCTCTCTCTCGCTCTCTAATACATAAATAAATAAAATCTTTAAAAAAAAAAAAAAGAAAACCCAAGAGAGGAAAAAAAAATGACTAGAGGAAAGAACTCTCTGATAACGAGATGTGAAAATATCTATTGAAATGGATCTAAAGTATATGGCACTCTGTGCAACACTCGCCCACTGCACAATAAACGTACTTATACATATTTGTATGGTCTGTGTGTGTTTGTGTGTGCATGCTTGCAAGTAAAGGATAATATAATTTTGTTCTCTTTTTCTCTACCATCTCGTTCCTTCCTCCTTCACCTCCCCTTTGTACTTTATTGGGTGAAATGTACATGCAGTGAGATGTACATCCTAACTGTCCAATGGATGTAACACACCCTGTTAACCCACACAACAATCAAGGTGTACAATATTCCCATCACCATAGAAGTCTTCTGCCCCCATTCGGTCAATAACCACCCACCAGGCAATCACTGTTTTGATTTTTCTTACTATAGGTTCATCTGGCCTGTTCTGGTGCTCCATATAAATGATATCATAGGGGTTGTTTCCACTTTTAGGCTATTTTGAATAAAGCTACTGTAACCATGCTTGTATAAGACTTTGGGTGGACCTATGTTTTTATTTCTCTTGGGTAATTACCTAGAAGTGGAATTGCTCAGTCATAGGAGAGCTATATTTTGAACTTTATAAGAAAATGCCAAACAGTTTTCTAAAGTGGTTATACCATCTTATGCTTTCAAAAGCAATGCAAGAGGGTTTCAGTAGTTCCACGTTCTTACAAACATATGGTGTTGTCGGTCTTTTTAACAGTAGCTGTTCTAGTAGGAATGGAGGGGTCATCTCATTTTGGCTGTAATTTGCATTTCTCTGAGGACCAGTGGTGGCAAACACTTTTTCATGTGATTGTTACCATTTGCATGTCCTCTTTCATGAAGTTTCTGTTTGAGTCTTTTGCTCATTACTTATTGGTTTGTCTTATTAATTTGTAGGTATTCTTTATATATTTTGGGTAAAATTCTCTTCTAATAATACGTAGAGCAAATATTTTCTGTGGGTCTATGGCTTTCACTTTCATACTCTTAATGGTATCTTTTGAGCAAAAGTTTATTTCAGTGAAGCCCAATTTTTTCATTTTCTCTTTTATTATTCAGGTTTTTTTTTAAAAAAGATTTTATTTATTTATTTGAGAGAATGAGACAGAGACAGAGACAGAGACAGTGAACATGAGCAGGGGGAAGAGCAGATGGAGAAGGAGAGGAAGAAGCAGACTCCCCACTGAGCAAGGAGCCCGATGGATGCAGGGCTTGATCCCAGGACCTGGAGATCATGACCTGAGTGGAAGGCAGGTGATTAATGGACTGAGCCACCCAGGTGCTCCTATGATTCATGCTTTTTCTGTCCTATCTATGAAATCTTTTCCAAACACAAGGCTATGAAGACCTTCTTCTATGCTTCTAGCAGCTGTATAATTTTAGCTTTGTGATTAACTCTATAATTCATCTTAATTAATTTTTTTCTGTATGGCGTGAGCTAAGGACTGAGGTTTATTTTTTCGAAGCATTTATCCAGTAATTCCAGCACCATTTGAGGAAGACTTTCCTCTCCCCACTGATTGCTCTGATGTCTTTTTCATAGATCAATTGATGATACATGTGTGGCTCTATTTCTGAACTCTATTTTTGTTGTTGTTGTTGTTGTTTTTAGAGAAGGATAGAGGGAGAGAGGGGGAAGGAAAGGGAGAGGGAGAGAGAATCTTAAGCAGGCTCCAGATGTGGAGCCCAATGCAGGGTTTGATCTCACAACCCTGAGATCATGACTTGAGCTGAAATGAAGAGTTGGACACTTAACCAACTGAGCTACCCATGCGCCCTGATTATTGTAGATTTTTAATACATCTTGAAATCAGATACTATGGGTTCTCCAATCTTGCTCTTCTTTTTTAAAGATGATTTTGGACCCTCCAGTCCTTTGCATTTTTATGTAAATTTTAGAATCAACTTGTCAATTTCTACAAAAAGGTTTGTTGAGATCTGATTGGGATTTGATTTGCTTGAATCTGTAGATCAATTTTGAGAAATGGAGAACTGACATCTTAACAATATCAAGCCTTTCAATTAATGAACATGGTATATCTTCCTGTTTGTTTTCCTTTATTTTTTTATAGTAATATTGTATAATTTTTAATATAGAGGTCTTGCACATCTTTAGGCAAACTTATTACTAAATAGTTCATGTATTTTGATGCCATTGTAAATAGTGTTTTGAAAATTTTATTTTCTAATGGTTTGTTTTTAATATATGGAAAGAGAACTAAAAAAAAGAGAGAGAGAGAGAGACAGTGAGAAAGAGCTGCTATTTGTATATTTGGCCTATAGATTTCTATGTTGCTAAATTCCCTAATTAGTTCTACTAGTGGCTTTATAGATTCCTTAGGATTTTCTATATACATCATCTTCAAATAAAGCAATTTTTACTTCTTTCTTTCCAATCTTTATACTTTTTATTTTACCTCACTGCAGTGGTCAGGATCTCCAGTACAGTGCTGAATAGAAGTGGTGAGAGCTCACATCCTTGCCTTGTTCCTGATCTTAGAGAGAAAGCCTTCAATAATCCACTATTAAGTAGAATACTGACTGTGGACTTCTCAAATATTCTTTATCAGATATTTTTTTACTAGTTGTCTGATTTTTAAAATCATAAATGGGTATTTAATTTTGTCAAATTCCTTTTCTTTATTTTTTAGATGATCCTATGGTCGTTCTCTACAATTCTGTTGATGTGGTAAATTAAATTGATTGCTTTTTGAATGCTAAATTAACCTTGTATTCCTGGGATAAACCTTGCTTAGTCATAATGTGTTATCCTTTTTATATAATTCTACATTTAATTTGATAATATCTGGTAAGCAGTTTTGCATCTATGTTTATAAAGGATATTGATCTATAGTTTTATTGTCTTGTAATATTTTTGTCAGTGTTAGAATGGTGCAATGGTTAATTTTATGTGTCAGCTTGGCTGGGCTGTAGTACTCAGTTATACAATCAAACACTAATCTAGATGTTGCTGAAGGTATTTTGTGGATGTAGGTAATATCTGCAATTAGCTGACTTTAAAGGAAATTACCCTTGATAACATGGGTGGGCCTCGTTCAATCAGTTGAAGAGCTTAAGAGCAAAACAGGTTTCCCAGAAACTGAAGCATCAACTCCTTCCAGTTCCCAGACTGCTGGCCTGCCCTAAAAAGTTTGGATTTGCCAGTCTCCACAATTCCACGACCCAAGAGCCAGTTCCTTAAAATGAATCCATATCTATCTACCAAAACAAATACACATATTTATATTTACTTATCATATTTAAATTTTATATTTATGTAAATACATATAAAAACCTCAATCTTGGGGCACCTGGGTGGCTCAATTGGTTGAGCACCTGACTCTTGATTTCAGCTTAGGTCATGATCTCAGGGTCCTGAGATCGAGCCTCAGGCTCTGGGCTCAACCCAGAGTGTGCTTGTCCCTCTCCCTCTGCTCCTCTACCCGCCCCTGCCAAATAAATAAATAAAATCTATAAAATACAAAACAAAACAAAACAAAACAAAACTCAATCCTGTGGAGGTTTGTGTTAAGGAGTTGTTAGGGTGGGTCTATTTCAGGTTTGTGTTTTGGGCATGGTCCTTTCTCTGAAGGTATGGAATTTCTGGAACCTCACATGAATGCAGGAGGTGCTCACCAAGCTGTCTCTTCACTCTGCTTGGCTGGAACTCCAAAGTCTCCCAACATTAAGGACCTCTGGTGTCTCTATTCAGATCTCATTCCCATCAACTGTGTTCTCTGATAGACCCAGTGGAGTTTTGTCCTGTGTGTTTGCAGGCTTGCTCTCAGCCAAGATGCCAGTGGCACTCCCCGGTATAAACTTCCAGCAGCCTTTCTGCAGAGCTGCCTCTTGGCTGGTGGTTGGCCCTGCAAATTCCCCCAGCTCCCATCTCTGCCTCCCCAACCAAGCATGTTCCTCATGGTCTGCTTGTACTCCACCCCCTTGCATGAGCATCTAGTAACTGGCCCCTCGCAGAAAGCCAGGCTATGTGTAGAGTCTGCTTCACGTGTTCCCCTTCTCTCAAGGCTCATGGTCCTGCTGTCTATTGCTTAATGCCTGAAAAGAGTTGCTTCATATTTTTCATCCTGTTTAATCATTACTTATGGTGAGAAGGCACATCGATCACCAGTTTACTCCATCATGGCCCCAAATGGAATTGTACCCATACTTATATTTGTCAAAGCATCCTACGAACCAGAGCATACTTATGTTATCTCCTTCATTTCTCATGTGCTTAACATGGGGTAAAAATCATATTTTGATGAGTTCAGAAAAATCACTGGGTGATTCTTACGATACCTGTCTTTCAGCTTCCTCAAGAAAAGGACAAACAAAACATATCGTAGTTTCTAAAATTTCAAGCCAGTCCTTACTAGTCCTGAAGGGCCAGCATTTCCCAAATTGTGTTCTGAGAAATGCTAGCTCCATAAGATACAGTAATGTGTATATAAAGGGTTCTCTGATCAAATACTTTGAGGGAAATGTTGTCTCTGATTTTTCTTCCTGGAGGGTCACATACACGTTAACATATAAAAGATGGACCATCCTTTGAAAATTTTCATTCACTCAATGTTTCCCAAACTTAATTGATGAGTGGAACTCCTTTGTCGAATATTGATTAAATTTGAAACACGTGCTCTTTAGGTGCATGGATTATCTGACTTTTTAATTTATTTCCCCAAAGTTTTGGAAAAATACTGCTCAGAGGGAAAAAGAGAGCTTTTGGGTTTGGCAAGTCAGTCAATATCAAGGCTGCTGATAGAGTATTTAGGCTGAACATTTTTGGTAGAGCCAATTAAACAGATAATCTATAGCTCTCCAGCAGACTACGTGTCTGGGTCTCACATCCTTAATGTGCAAACAAGAAGGTGTTATAGGAAAAGAGACCTTTTCCTTTAAAGCGGATGGACTCAGATCAGCGTATTTATGTTTTAAAGCCTGAGAAATCTGGGAAGTATAGCATTAGCCCATAAAGTCTTACCTTCAAAAGTATACTTTTGTTAGTCATTTATAACCACCCCCCCCATACTTTTGGAAACATTTTCTAGCTCAAACACCTTTTTAAAACCAAATGACGTCATGTCTGTTGGTGTGCATTGTTCTAGAACACAGACTGGAAATGCTTCTCCATCTCTCCATAAAACAATGGCTGCAGTTTGTCATCATCCTTCCTAAAAGTAAGCCCCTGGAAAATGTGAGTGCAATGAAACCCCAGAACACAGCACTGAGGATGTCGGGCTGGTTTTCAAAACCTCTCTCTCTTGGGGGAATTGCCTTGGGTGGATCAAGAAGCATGTCCCATAATCCTGGGGCCCTCAGAGTGAGCACACGGAGAGGATTTCCCAGTGGCTGAGCGGACTGACTGTCTCATCTCATTGCTCTTTGTTTGCTCCAGAGTCCGACTTGCAGGCAGAAGCAAAGTTGATGCATTCCTATTCACTCAATCCATTCATTTGTTAATTCAGAACGGATTTACTGGGTGCCAATTACATACTAGGCATTATTCCAGAGGTGCTAGGGTGTAGTCATAGACAAGATCCAGCTGCCCTCATGGAGTTTACATTCTAGTGAGGATCAAGTCACAGAGAGAGAAGTGAGGTGGGGAAAGGAAACCTGGTTAGGAGGTCGGACGGTAATTCAAAGGAAACAGCATCACATGGGGTGAAAGGGAAGATCTCTGAGAGGTAAATTTATGCAGTGACCTGGATGAGAGCATGAGACAAGGAAGCATCTCCGGGAAGAGCTTTCCAAGCAGAGGGAACAGCAAGTGCAAAGGCCCTAAAATTGGGGCTTTTGGCTGAATCCAATGGCTCCTAAACACAAACTGGATGCATCAAATCATCAAATTTGATGCTTAAACAACAATCATCTTCCTGGCTCTGCAGGCTCAGAGCCTGATTCTGTAAAGCAGAGGGAGGGCCCCGGGCTATGAAGACACTGCGGTCCAGAGAGGGGAGGTCACAGAATGGAATCATGATAGAGCCAGGCCTGGACACCATATTCCCACACTCCCAGCGGGTGCTCCTTCTCTTCCACCGGCTCCCATCCGCCTACCCTCATCAGCCAGCCCGCTCCTCCTCTCCTCCTCTCCCCAACTGAAGAGGCCAATAGAAATGTTTTCCTCTGATAATAGCTGTTGTTATTATTGTTACTATGAATACTAACTACCATTTACTAAATATTGACTTTATCCCTGGCATTGTTCTAAGCACTTTACATACGTGAACTCACAATAAGGTAATTCTCACAATAACCTTATGAGATCGGTATGCTTATTATTCCCACTCTGTGTGGGGAAGCTGAGGCTGGAGCGATTCAGTAACTTGCCCAAGGTCACATAGTTGGCAAAGGATGGAGCCAAGCTATATCTTCCTGCAAAGTTTATGATCCTGGACTTACTGTACTGGTGCCTCCTGCTGATCTGGGCAGGAACTCTGGGCTTTTCCTTATTGCTGTGATTGACCTGCGTCCCCGGGAAACCTCAGTTCCCAGTCCTGGGCACAACCCCGTGATGCCCGCTGTATCATCATGCGGATAGCTGGGAGTGCACCTAATGCCAATGGGATGCAAATTCAGGCAACGGCGTCTGTCCCTTTGGACAGCAACTGTGGTCTGAAGGTGAATTATTTTCTTTTAGAAACTTCAAGCGATTCAGGTTGCCTTCGAGTGATGTTTAAAACCGGGCTCTGCTGAGAGAGCAGAAGGGATAAGCTGGTGTGCTTGTCGCGTGCTGATGGCAAAGCTTGGCACATCCTCTGAGTTATGGCTGCATCCAAGTTGTACATCACTAGGCCCTCTTTCCTGAGGCCGGGAAGACTGGTCGGGTCATTTATCTCACTTCTGGGGTGGGGGGACCCTGAGAGCGAGGTCCAAAGATGAAGACAGTAGGATCTCTGTCTTCTAGGAACTCGTAAATAATTATAATTTGCAGCAAAATGTAGCATCATTCCATCAGAATGCTGGAGGCATCGAGGGCCATGGTAGTTCAGAGCAGCTAGGACCTCCTGAGAACTGGAAGGATCTCGGTGGACCTGGGCCCTGACTTCACAGGTACAGATAGGAGGAGGGAACTCTCCGAGGAACAGCCTCAGCTCAGAGGTGTGGCATGGCATGGAAGTTTGGGGGAGAATACAAGGGTTAGAAAAAATGTGTGTAGATCTCATTATAGGTATGGCTAGTACAGTCCACAGGCCAGGAGTTCAGGGTGAGACAGACTCCATGCTAGATTTTTACTAGCTTTGCCGTGCATTATCCTCTCAACACCCAGACCAGTAGCACAGAAGACACTGCACTGGGAGCCTTGGCAAACAGAATAGAGAGTACATGGCTCACTAACTCCTGTAATTCCTTTTAAAATACTATGGTGGTATTCTATTTTTGTTATTCTTAATAGACTTAATAATGGATTGTAATGGAGTACAAAGAGAAGGCATTAGATGGGAGGCTGGACTCAGGTGACCCCTGAAATCCATTCTAGCACCGATGCGCTGTGCTTACACAGCCAGTAGCAGTAGGTGGGAACTTGAGTATTCACTGCACGAGCAGGGAAGCTCTGGTACCTACGTGAGGTACCATGGCCCCTCTCAGTATTAAGGCCTTCAGAATAGTTGTCTGTTTCATGCCAGTTCTTGTAGAAGGGATGAAAGAGGGGCAAAGACCTTGAAACTTCAAAGCCAGCTGTGAAGACAGGGCCAGACATCACTAAGACTCAGGGGTGTGCTTGGGCTGGCTCCTAACCAGCTCAGAGAGTCAATTGTTCAATTTTTAGGAATGTTGTTAGCCATTTGTTAAATAGAGCCATTATTAAAATAAAATAAGATGACTTTACAATTATATAAATTATATTTTAAAAATAAACAGATACTTAAAACTCATTTTTCCTACTCATTTTACTGTAGTGTACCACTGCCCATGCTCCTGAGGTCATCAATACCTGTGTGTCTGCCTGCTAGATGAAAATGCTATCTAATGGTGCATTACTGTCCATTTTTTCCCAATTCTGCATTCCGTGATGTCGTGTTGGGAGGTCGAAATTAGTCGTGGTGCATTTGCACCATGAAAATAGGCAAACACCAGGTATCAGGAGTGATTTATTGTTTGTTGACATCTAAACTTAGAAAAGTGATGAAGAAATATTAATAATTCAGATTAAGTTTAAAAGCATGTTCTGTCTAGACCCTTTGCATTGTGAATAGCACAGCAAGCTGAGGAATCTTCTGTCAGTATCCAAAAACCATCATCTAATTCAGCAAAGAAGTTTCTCACATTACTAATGGAAAAGCAAAGTCCCTGCATGTCTTTATTTTTCACTTTTGTCTTACTTATTAATTTAAATGAAAGTATCAGCCAACACTCCTGTCAGAACTATGCCCGTTTATCAACTACTGTTGTAGATTGGCTGCTTATTCAAGATTTCAGCAGCAATCAGTGGAAGCATCTTGTGAGACTCAACTGGCTATATGAAATTTACAATAAATAGTACTGTGTATGCTGTTATTTTTAAATTATGTGCTACATGTTCTTTATATCAGTAATTTATAATAAATTTGTCTATTATCTATCTATCTATCTATCTATCTATCTATCTATCTATCTATCTTTTCCCCTGAGATCCAGTTGTTAAAGCTTTACCAGCACACCCCTGCTGAGACATTTATTCTTTGCAGATTGACCAGAAGGAAAAAAAAAAAAATTCTGTCATATAGCACAGATCAAATGGTCTCTGGCGAACAGGACTGACTTGTTTGGGGGTAGAAGGTCTCCTGGGAGCTGATGAAGAGCATCTACCAAATAGGTAGTTGAATGAATAGTAGTTGGCTCCTTTATCAAAGTACATTTTAGTCAAGGAGCTCAAAGGTTTTATTTTTTATTTTTTTATTTTTATTTTTTAAAATATTTTGTTTATTTGAGAGAGAGAGAGCATGAGCAGAGAGAGGGGTAGAGGAAGAGGGAGAAGCAGACTTCCCGCTGAGCAGGGAGCCCAACACCAGCACCCTGGGATCATGACCTGGGCTGAAGGCAGAGGCTTAACGGACTGAGCCACCCAGCTGCCCCAAGGAGCTCAAAAGTTTTAACAACAACAGCTCCCCACAATAGCCTTCCAGGATGCCAACATTAGATGTTCTTCTCTCACCTCTTCCTGGGGGTAGGTACAGAACTAGAAGGTGTAGGGTTGGCATTTCCTAAATTCTCCCCCACTCATTCCAGCCACCAACAGCAGACTCCTCGCTGGTTCTCAATCATGCCAACCACACTCCTGCCTCAGAGCTTTGCACCTGCTATTCCCTCCCCGTGGAACAGTCTATCCCAGACACTTGTACCACTCCCATCCTTAGTCTATTCAGATGTCACCTTCCCCAACCACCCAATTTAAAACATCACCCCTCTTTCTCTCTTTCTCTGTTTTATCTTGTTTTATTTCCCTTCATAGCCCTTCTCGCTACCTGCTGGTATGCATTCTTTTAATTGTCTAACTCACCTACTAATCTGTAAACTCCATAATGGCAGAGATCTCTAGCTGCTTTTTTCACACCAGGACCTGGAACAGAACTTGGCAAAGGGTAGGCTCTCAATAAATGTTTTTGAAAGAATGGATGTCTGTATGCTTGCCTCAGGGTCTTATTTCATCTCAAGGGTTCTGTATCTCCTCCAGCCTTTGCTCCAGGCCACGGTCCAGAACCACATGGAGGTGGGTGAGGCTGCCCTAATAAAATGGCCTCCTCCCTAGGAGGGGACAGGGCCTACCTGGCTTCTGAGGCTGCCTCTTCCAGACACAGACCCTACACCAGGTAAAACCCACTGGGTGTTTGGCTTTGGTGCTGGCATGTCATCCAAGTGTGTCCTTATTCCATCAAGTGTTGACAAACAAGTGCTATCTGCATCTATAACCTGCTGTCCTTGTTTGACTTTCCAGGAGATGGATGCCTCCTGGCTTGGCTTTGAATTCCACTTCTTTGACTTAGAGGGGATGAAGGAGCAGAAACAACAAAGGCTGTTTAGAATTTTAGTCTTCCCAGTTGCTCAGCAGGGTAAATAGACAAAAGGGTGGGAAGAGAAAAAAGAGAAGGGGAGCTGGACTGGGCGCTCAGGCTGTGGTCCCCACTTCCAACCGGCCTCCACCACCATGAGGAGGAGTTAGAGGCCAGCCTTCAGCCCTGATGCCTCCAGGGGCTCCAGTTAGGACCCCACAGAGGCGGCTCCGTCCTGACTCCTGGCGCCCCATAAGGACCCACTAACCTCAGCAGATCATGTTTGGGGACACTCTACCTCTTTCTTAGGAGCCAGAGGAGTTGCAGGTGGAATTCCTGCTAGGTTACCCAAGGGTTTTCAGATATTGAAGCTCTTTCTGAACAAAATACTAAAAAGACATAAATAAAAAGAGAGGGGGGTGTGGAGGGTATTTCCTGTGGGCCCTATTCCAAAGGAAGTCAGCTGGGATCTATTAGAGAATCCAAGGCTGTTACTGAGTGTGAAGCTCAAGCCCCTCATTTCTCAGATGGGGTGACTGAGACCCACAGAGGGCCTCTAAAGGGACACTCAGAAGAAAGTGGTTTCTTGGGGCAGGAGGAAGCCACTTGTCTGAGGGGCAATGTGATTATGAGAGGGCACAGGAACCGGATTCTGGCTCCGCAGCTTACTGATCCAGGGGCCTTGGGCATACTACCAGAGCTTCCAGTGCTCACCACTCCTCATCTGTAAAATGGGAACAAGGGTAGCGCGTGCCACAAGGGTTGCTGTAAGGTCTAAATGCAATAATACATGTGATGTGCTTAGAGAAAAGTCTGGGCCAGGACGGCCTTAAACGAGCACTAGACTTTATGCTTCTTATGGCTGCTCGCCCAGGCCCCCTTCCACGGTCCCACTCCTAGACACTTGCCTTGAGGTTAGGGTCAGACTCAGACTGGAGATGTGGCAGATGGCTTACCTGATGTCATTCATTTTAGTCCCCAAATGTCTCCCTGAGCACCTACTCCATGGCGAGTGCTCTGGGAGGCACCAGCATTGCAAGAATATATGTGCCAATGAGAGCAAGAGTCCCCACTCCTTAAGAGCCGTTGGAAAGAGCCCCCAATTGGGAGTCAGAAGACATGACTCTGGAGGCAGATCTCTCTCATGCCAGCTAGGCCACCTTGACCAGCTGTTTCGTCTCCCTGACTCTCTGTGTCCCCTGCTGAAAGGAGAGGATGACCCCTACCCTGTGTTCCTCAGGATTCTAACAAGGATCAAATGACATACATGCCTCCAGAGGGTTTTTGATGACAATGAAATGCTTCTGCTAAGATGAGGTGACAGTGGGAGTGAAGGACACCTAGGCACCCCCCCCTACGTTAATAGTGCCAAGAGGGAGCGACAGAGAAGAATCCTGGGGAGGCTTCCTGGACCCCCACGCAGTGTAGCCAGAATTCAGAGGACCTGGCTTGAATTCCCCGCTCCACCTATCAGCGGGACCTGCAGCAGGTTACTTAGCATCAGCAGGAAGTCGTATATACGAAGTGTCACAACAGTGCCTGGTGTATAAGGACGCCTAGAAGGTGAAGTCACCCCATTCCAGGGGCCAGTCATTGTCGTACTTCTGAGAGGATCTGGCTCACAGAACCTGTCTTACCGGCAGCTGAGGTATAGGAGAGAATTTGAATTCATTCATTTACCTGGTGGAATTGACCTTTCCTGGGCACTGGAAACTCATGGCCAGCCCACCATTTCCTTGTAGGCAAGCTCCCCAAGGAAGCCAGCTGGAACCAGCTGCTTGCCAGGTAAGCAGAGTTTCCTGGCAAGAGAGGGCAGTGAGGCGATTGCTTATGTCTGAGGGTGCATGTCAGATGGCCTGTGACAGCCACCCCCATATGACACCTGCATGGGGTTTGGGCAAGCTGTCCGTAGCCAGAGCCCTTATTTCAGAATCAGTTCTTTGGGTGGCTGCAAAAGACAGCATGCCTTGGTTTCCTACTGGATAGATTATTTTTACACATATTGGGCTCAAACTCTCCACACTCTGAGTTTGCTCTTTGGGGCTGGGATTTCATTTGTACTCAGGCCCTCATTGCCTCTTCCCACACAGCCCACCGATCTCAGGGCCTCCTGCGTGAAAGCTGTCCTGATCCCACCATTTCTCAGCTCAGATCCTTAGATTGCTCCCCATTGCTTTTGAAATTAAATATAGATTTCTCCCCTGGGCAGTCAAGGCCTCAGATCTACACCTGACCTAGGCCTTCAAATTCAAGCTCCATTTGTTTCCTAAGGGTGCTCTTGGTTGCATTTCAATGACATTGCTGAATGTTTTCCAGACTTTCCCCTCAGACCCTTCTGTCTTCATCCCTTTCTTTCCTCCTTTTGGGACAACCTCCCCAGAAAAATGATTTTCAAGGAGCCTTGAAAACTGTGATTCCTCTGTCTGCTGGAATCACTTAGAGTTTTTAAGACCCATCTTGAACATCACTTTGTTTATAAAATCTCTAACTAGATGAGGTCCCTTCTGCCTCTTATCCCCTAGCATGTGCATCAGCACCCCTCCTTTGTTCTTCTCAACTTTTCCATGTGTTTCCATAACTCCCTCATCTGCTCCCACCCCTGTATGACTCAGAGTTCTTGGAGGATGAGGACTTGGTCTTACTTTTGTTTCTTTTCCAGTATTATGTACATGGTGCTCTCTCAGGACATACATGAATCGGACAACTACTGGATCAAGTAGTGATTCTGTAAACTTCCTCTACACTTTATAATTCTTGTTTCTCATTTCTTTCTGGGTTGCATGGACCTTACAAAAGGAATGATTTTTGTTGCTATCCACAGAATCCCATTTCGGCATCATTTGCTTAAGCTGCTGAAATAAAAAGCCAGCACATCTCAGATCACTTTAACGTGCGACCATTCTTGCTGTGTCTGAATACCTGGAAACTCCCAGTGCTATTGCTTGCACGTTAATGTCGCCGTGGGCCATGCCTTACACATCAATCAGTCAAATGGAAGTCACAGGTGCTTTTGCCTCAGATCTAGGAAGGCCATACATGAGTTTCTCAGATCTGTCCAACCAATCCCTATTTAGGGAAAAAAGATAGAGGCTGGGCCATTTGTTCAAACAATTTGATGAGCTAACACACATTTTATAGTACCTGAAGTGTTGGCGGAAGGAGTTCCTGTCTTATCACTAGAGATGGCATTCTTGAACTTGTAAAATAAACTAGTTAATTAGCATGCCTTTATATTCTCCCATGCCTTTAGATATACCTATTTCCAGACATGTTTTCAGGATGCATTTGGGGAGGCTGTGATTAAAGGGTATTTTTTTGGGTATGGAATGGAGTCTGCGTTTCTTGACAATGACTTGAAAAAAAGAATAAAATCTATTTTACATCAGCTGAATGTCTTTAATTGGGTCTTGAAGACCAAACAATTCCCTTCAAGACAGCTGGGGCTTTGGGTAGCCCCAAACCAATTAACTCAAATTATATAATTTTCCTCCCACTCCTACCCCCAAAGCTTGACTTTCTTATTTAGTAAAGAGGAGGATTAACGCAAGCACTAAGGAGTCCATTCTCTGGCTGCTTGGCACAATATGCTGAACTTCGTTCTGGGCCAGCCTGAAGCACCCTGGCTGGGAGAAAGGAAAGGAGAGCTCAAGTCAAGCTGCCTTGTTGGTATGAGTCTCCTCTTTCTTGGGTTACAATGCAATTCAGCATCAATATATTACTAGATAACCACACAGCAGAAAGCATCCTAACCTTTAAATGGAAACAAGCAATCTCTAGCCCTCCTAAACCTCTGAGAATGTGCAGGAGCTAATTAAGGCAACAAACTCACGAGGTGATCAGAGGAGACCAGAGAAATTTGAATAGTTATGGAGGAATCTGAATGTGTGTGTGTGTGTGTGGGTGTGTGTGTGTGTGTGTGTAAAGGAGCAAAGAGTTGTACTATGAATACATTTCATTTTTCTTCTTTCCCAAATGGTTTGTTAAGGCTGGAGAAGCATTGGATTAAAGAATTTTGTAACAATTCCAAATGGATTATTTTCCAAATTAGAAAAAATCAATAATTAAAAAAGGGGAATAATACTCTGTATTACAACTATATCACAAATATGTTCAGTACCCTTTGTGACAGCACTGCTTAACTTTCTTTTACTATTTTTACATAAAATACTGCATGTTGTGATCCTTGTAACAAGATACTAAACTCCTGCCTTGACCATTGTGAAATATAAATGCATTTAAAATACTTTAGTTCTAATAAGAAAGGGTAATTAACCTTGAGGCTGGCAGAATTCTTCAGGGAAGCCCTTTATGAGATTTTTTTGGCCTTTGGAATCTCAACTAGTACGTGCTGACCTTTTATGTGCCACAAAGAGTAGGCAAACAGTAGACCCCGCAGCCCTTGAGTGTCTCTTCTTTTCTGAGCGTATAAAATACAGCACTGAAGGTACCCCAGTATTTTCTCCCACTTTTCTTTCTGAGATGACCCTCCCATGGATACTGTTGGCTTCTTCAACTACTAGAATTGAACAGCTTCATCTAATTGTCTTCCTTTGGTGCTCTGGGTCCTAGGAGTCAGCTTTCACATTTGACTTTTCATCCACATGTCTGTCAAAAAGGACAATCTAGTGAAATTAAAGTTCACCAGGAAGCTGCAAGCCTAGTTCCTAAAGCTCTCATGGATGAAGTAGTATTTTGTCTTCTGTTGATGCCACCATTTCTCTAGGATTTTCTGAGATCTGGAAAAGAAATTCTAGAGAAATGTTTACTGGTTTCCTTTAGAAACTACTGATCATCAGTGTAAGACTCAGGGCTGGAGAACACATCCCTTGGTTCTTTGGTCCATGGTACCCCCAACCAGGGCTTAGGCCTCCTCTGCCGATGGCCTCTGACTTTGGGGGAGATGGATCCTGAAATTCAGGGGCCTACAGTTCCATGACAGGTATTCAGCTAAGACCCAGAATATGGTTACCAATTCAACAAAAGATAACAAGCTTTCAAATTCAAATTCTGAGACAAATGTTGGCAATTACTTAGTCCACTCTATCATTTTAAAGAAGGAGCCCCACGGCGCCCCGGAAAAAGAGGTGACCTGTTCAAAGTCACATGGTTACTTAGCGGTGCAGTCTGATTAGAGCTCATTTCTCCCGAGTCAGTTGAAGAACTGCCTCTCACTACCCATGCTGACCACATCTTCATCCTAGAAGCATCTCATTTATTCTTCTGATGTTATAGATTGCTAATGGCAGGGGGAGCTGGTGATTTACAGGCTGAGGTTTTATCCTGATGCCCCTGGGTGCACAGAGTTGGCCTCTGTGGTCCGCTCTCTAAGGCGGAAAGCAGGCAGGGCCCTCAGGGCAGTGGCTCTCCATCGAATGTACAGGTGGAAGAGAAGACTGGCACTTCGCTTCAGGACTCTTCCCCAAAAATCAAGACACTATTCCCATTCCTTCTGAAAGTATTTTGAAATGGAAAATATTTGACCACTCCTCTCCTGGCTTTACCTCCATGTGCTGTGTGTAATGATCCAGAGAGAATCAATTGGACACTGCATTTTAAAGATAAGGATTGGGATTTTACTTCTGGGTAACCTGGTGACCCCAATCAATCTCTGTCTCACAAACCCTCTGAAGATCTGATGCTCTGGTCTGCAATTAAGTCCCTGCTTCCAAGAATGGCAACAGATGTTGCAATCCAAACACCTTTATTAACTATTTATCTTCAGATGTGTATCAAGGATCTCTTGGCTAACAGAAACAGCAGACCACTCCATAAATGGAAAAATCACACTCTTTCATCTTCAAGCTATTTCACTCTGCAATCCCTTTGAGAAGATAAAAAGAGATATATTAGGGAGGTAGCCAATGATATTTAATTGCTCGAAAAATTCGCCTTTTCTAGAAGTAGTTGCCACCAATCCAGTAAAAATGCTGCTATTAAGTTGTATCCCCCAGTTAGACAAAGCATCAGGTGGTATTTCGGGTAAGCAGAAAACATAGCTAAAGTGACAATTCCAATGTTTGTGTTTTTCTTTATAACTTGGCGATTGTATTCCATTTGCCAGATGTTGGCCCTGTTTGAACCATGGCTTCAACACCATAAAGAAAGATCCTCGCCACCCACCTGTCTTGCAAGAATGTCATGAAGATTGTAAATGATGGTGGAGTACTTTAGAATGGAATACAAAGCCAAAATGTTCTAAGCAGGACTCTGCATAGTCCTTTGTATTTGGGCTCATCAAGGTTTTGTTCTATAACTGACTTCTTGCCTGGAGCTTATTGAGGTTATTTTATAGGGAGGAAAATATACTGTTGTGGGGCCAAGGAAGCTGCTTCTCCCTGGATTTAAGTCACTGGTTAAACTGGCTAGATTCTTCTCACACACCTAGGTAGGTGGAGTGGGCAGTCCTTTGCTTCAAGGGCAGAGGTGAAGTCACAGGAGGTTAACGAATTTTAAGCTTCTCATGGGCACAGGTCCTTCCAAGGTGTTCTCATTGCAATCTGTCTTCATAAAACTTGCAAAAATCAGATATTCTAACCACAATTGGTTAAGAACACTATTTCCACTCTGACTTCTCTTCCATCTTATCCATAGGGCTGTCAAATGGCATTAAAGTTGGTCCTGGAGCAATTGCATGCTCTAGCTAAGAGGACTTTGAGCTGGCGTGACCTCCATTTGGGCTTCATGGAATGTATCTGTGATGTGCTGTCCTTCTTGTGTACAGTGAAGTTATTTCTAGCCTTTCTGATGTAAAGATGACGTTCAGGAATGCTTTCACTACTGTGCCAACTCACCTGCTGTGAGGACACAGAGCTGCAGACCAAAGGTCCAATCAATAAAGTAAACAGTGGAGGTCTGGGGGGAATGGAGGAGAAGCAGGGTTTGCCAGGTATGGACCTAAAGGCCAGCCTGCGGAAAGTGTGTCTAATCATCACGTGCATACAATGGGAAATAGAAGATTCCATTTCAGTGATGTCCAGTAGAAGCAAATTCTCTCCTGTCAGGAATATACTAAATAAAAGCATTATTTATCATTATAAAGGCATCATATGTTTTTTCTTTTAAAATGAGACTTGTGTGAAATACAATTCATCACAGTTCTGTGTCTGTAGATGTGGACCTATAGGGGTGCTATAAAAAGCAAGTCTATCTAGTGAGAAATTGTGAGTTTCATGCACGGCAAACTCCAGTCAAGCATGCTAGATGAAAGAGTGAATGATCTTTCTATTATGTTTATTAAACATAATGATTAAGAAGGGATCAAAAAGTAGTTAGTAAAAAATGTAGGTTAAAAATATAGATATATAATTATAAGCAGGTAGTTACTACAAATGCAAAGTTGTGTTTAAGATTTTGAGTGTTGATGGCATTTACCAGCTTCCTAAATAAGTATCTATGTTTGTACCTAATTTCTTATTGGTAATCTTTAGTATTCTTTTTCTCATGGAAGGCCCTCAAAATTCTACTTGCTTTAGCCTCCACCTAATGTGGATCTGTCCAGGGGTTGGGTGTCTGGCAGCAAAGCTTATCCTTCATCAAAGATTGATTCTTTAATTCCGGGGGACCTGGGAGGCCAACTATATCCATGCTCCTTGTTTTCCTCTGCTCCCTCCCCACTATGTTTAAGGTAATTAAGGCTTTGACATGAAACCCTCTGCCTGTGATCCCAGTGCCATGAACGTCAGAAATTGGATAAATCCACGCATTAAGAAGAAGGAGTGCTGGGGCCTCCTGGTCACGGAGAGCAGCAGCAAAGAGACTGATGAGCAGTGGACAGATCCAGGTTCCAGGCTGGACTGCCTCTGGCTCACGGGTGACCTGGGGAAACTTCCCTCTTTGGGCCTTGGCCTTCCCGCTGGTGCAGGCCTAAAGGAGTTATCTTCCTATACTGGATAGTTAGGGAGGGCCTCTGTGATAAAGTGACATCCAAGCAGAAACTCAGAGGCAGTAAGGCAATGAGTCATGTGGCTCTCAGGGGCTTTCCATGAAGACAGAACAGCAACTCCCCAGGCAGGAGTGTGCACGGCGTCTTGGGGGAGCAGTGGAAGGCCAGTGCGCTGGGGCAGAGTGAGCAAGGAGAGAAGTAGGGGTGAGGTCAGAGGCCGACACTGAGCAGAGGCTACGGGGGAGGGGTGGACCCTCAGGGAGATGGGGAGCCACTGGAGCACATGAACGTTGGCGCCACATAACCTGCCAGCTGTTCACAACTCTCACCCCCGTTGTTGTGTGGAGCAAGGGTCGAGACCACATAGGAATCCCCTGTAGTCTTCCCGGCGTGGCCTAAGCAAGGGGCCCCGCAGAAGGTGCCCAGGATCACCTCCAGTCAGGGCACAACATCAGAGGTACCTGGGAAGGGGCATAGGAAGGCGGTGCTGGCTGGGACGGATGAACGGCCATTATCGAGCAGAGATGGCAGCCGGGGGAAGGTCAGTTTTGTAGAGGAAATGGCGTCCGCAAAGATACATGTGAGAAAAACAACGCCTGTGTTCATGGAGATGGCACTGTGAGGTGACCCGGAAGGGGGGCTTTGGGCTCTGTGCCCTCAGACGAGCTACCACCCTCAGAGTCTTCATGCTTAAATGAGGACGGCGGCGCCATTTACGTCGGTGGGGCGCTGCGACCAGACGGTGCTCGTGTGGTGCTTTCGGGGCACGGGGTCGCTACCTGCATGCCATTTTATGAAATCCCACAAAGTTCAGGAAGGCTAACCGCAGGAATATGCGGGGCAGAAACGCAGGAAATCAAGCTGTAAAGGCTTCTTGAGGCCACCCAACGAAGAGCCCCGAGTGCCCGCGCGGAGGAGACCCTGCGGAAGCACCGCCCACGGTCTGTTCCGGGAGGGCTTCCCAGACTTGCCCGGTCTAAGAGTCGCCGGAAGTGCTTCCGGAAATGAGGTCCCCCCCAGCTCCTACCCTGGGATGGGGCTCAGGGGATTGGACTTAAGCAAGGTTTATTATAAGCAAGGTGATTCTTACGCGGGTGCAGCTTAAGCAACTTTTCCCCCCTACATCAGTGTGAAATGAGAATGTCTTCAACTGCCCAAGACGTGGCTGGCTCGCCCGCAGAGCCGGCAGCTCTATGCTCGGGCCCCCAGTTCTCGTGCGGTCAGCACGGGCAGGGCAGAGCAGGGGTTGAGAGTGGGAGGCGGGGGGCCCGGATCGAAGGAGAGCTCTGGGGGCCTTTCGAGAGGCCAGCTTAACCCCCAAGGGGGTGCTGTGCTAGGCAGTGGCCCGGGCTTGCCTCCTCATCCTGCGTCCTTGTGTGTCCTTGGGGGATTCTTGCCTCCTTTCTGAGCTGCGGCTTCCTCCTCTGTTTAAGAATAAAAGTGTAGAGGGCCAAGTTGGGCAAATTCTAAAGTCCCTTCCAGCTCCAAGTTTATCTGTTTATCAAACAGCCTAATCTTTGCAAGGGCGCTTGCAACGGCTACAGCCCAGCCCTGAGACAGCCTTTGCA
Organism: Halichoerus grypus; assembly: GCF_964656455.1. Lineage (NCBI taxonomy): Eukaryota > Metazoa > Chordata > Mammalia > Carnivora > Phocidae > Halichoerus > Halichoerus grypus. The sequence goes on from NC_135712.1 coordinate 72,862,025, forward strand.
AACTTTGCCGACAGACTCATGGCTTTTGGGGTTACACAAAGGGCACTGAATACCCCTGCCATCAAGATAAGAGCAGGAACTCGTCCGAAGGGCCTTTCTCCCTGGAGGTTCACATGGACCTCTGCACGCACAGATCTGAGCTCTCTGGGACTTGTCTGATTTAACCCTTATCGTGCTGCAACATTTGGTGGGGCTGACGTGCAAACAGTTAGATGCAGGGACAACACTCTGACTTCCTGGCACCCAGGTCGCGCTCAGCCTTTTCTTTGCCTGAGACAAACGAATTGGGCTTTAATGCCTTCTGACTGGAAGCGTGGTGATTCTGTGGTCTGAAAAGCAGAGATAATAGATGCCTTTGATTTTGGATAAATCGCTTAGAACTCCAGGCCTCAGTTTCTTCATCGGAGAGAACTCTGGTTCCCTGGAGGAGACTTTCTTCATTGCTATCAAAAACTGTATTTAGATTTGGTAATACAGCATTCTGATGCCATAAATGAAATCCCTTTCTTTCCCCACCATACTGTGGGATGGCCCGACTTTTTAGGATTAGTTTACAAAATAATAGTTTCATCCCAGGTGAAAAGCTGCCTCTCTGCTCACTGTATCGCTATTAAAAAAAAAAAGATTGATTTATTTATTTGGGGGGGGAGGGGCAGAGGGAGAGAGAATCTCAACCAGACTCTGTGCTGAGCACTGAGTTCAACAAGAGGGAGGCAGTGAAGGTGGGGGGGAGGGGGGTAGAAAGGGGAGGAGGGGGTGGGGGTGGGCGGGAGCGGCTTGATCCCTTGACCCTGAGATCATGACCTGAGGTGAAATCAAAGGTCCGTTGCCTCACCAACTGAGCCACCCAGGCGGCCCTCCCCATATCTTTATTAAAGGCATCTTTATATGTCAAGGCAAATGGTGGGAATAGTGGCCTCACTAAGCTCGGTCCCCAGTCGTTTACAAGTGCCTGGCACACGCAGAGCCGAGAGAGTTCCCAGACTTATCTGCCTTCATCCTTGTGCTCATTATATTTTAAGCTGTGTGCATTCCTATAATTTCCATGAAAGATTTCCAATGATTTCTTGATACAGTTTCTAAAGGAAGGGTGGTAACATTTATTCTGTAATCGCTTGTTAATTTATTTTCTCATTTCCAGACCGAGGGGTGTGGAGATAGAAAATCATTTGTGAGGGGAAAAATGTAAAAAACTCAGGTAAACATATGCCCTAAGGGTGTGGGGATAGGGAGAGTTTGTGGGCAGTAGCTTGTGATATTATGATGGACTAACCAAGAAAAGTTAAGGCATAGCGTTCTTATGAGAATGGCTGAAGGAGGGAAAGTGGATGGCAGTTAGTTCCAGGGCCCATATTCCTCCTGTCTGGCTGGTCTCCTTCCTCCCCCACAGTCAGCTCAGGCACCATTATTCCTCACACCATTGTGTTTCCCCAGGAAGCCTCCTTGTGGAGTCCCCCCAACCCCCAACCCGCGCCTATGCCCTGAGGAGGACATTGGTCTCCCCACAGAACAGCAGGGTTTGCCTTCCTTCTCCACACCTGTGGGACTTCTGGGCTTCGGAGGCTGTGGTCTGGCCTGGGGCTTTGGGAGGAGCTTCCTGTCACTACCACGAAGCAGGGCTTCAGGCAGCAGGGGAGTCCGCTGTAGGAGTCAGGTCCTGGACACACTTCCATTGCCTCCACCTATGACACACTGTGTCCTCGACAGAGCACCCTCCACGTGCCAGTCCAAGGCGGGGCCCCTAGGAACCACCCCCTCAGCTGCTGAGGCCCACAGAGGTGGGGCAGAGAGGCTGACTGCCAGAGGTCTCTGAGAACCTGGGGCAGCTGAGGAGTAGCTTGAAGTAATCTCATCCAAGAGCGTCAACATGCAGTTTCTGTTTGCAGCAAATTTCTCATGACAAATATTTATTGAGGCCTCCTGAAAACTCTGTGCTCAAGTATGCTTCACAGCATAAAGAGAAGAAAGAAATGTGATTCGGTCCTCTGGCAGCTGAGGGCTACTGGGGTAGGCTCACGTACTCAGTGAGCACCCTGAGTGCCTAGGGCCAATAGCCACTTGTTACTTCTCTGCTGGGAGACTTGAGGCTTGCTTGCCAGTAGCCCAGGACTCCCACAGCAAGGCAGCAGGGGGGACAAGAGGGCCAGGGCCAGCTTGAGGATACTGTCAAGCGGGTGGCCTCTCCTGCCCTGTCCACGGACCAGTCCCACCGGGCCATGGAATATGCAGCTGGTGCCTGTCTGCCAGGCCAGGCTGATGCACCATGCACCTTCCTGCAGCAGCCATCAGGTACCAGCCCTACCCTTCTTCCTGGCCCCATATTTCTGGATCCTTTTGCCTGCCTATTTCTTCTGCTTTGCACACCCCCTGATGGGGGCCCAATATCTCCTGTTCTCTCCCCACCACCTCCTACTCCTCTCCCGCCCACATAGAACCAGTCCCTGGGCCCCAAGTCCTCCCCCTCAGGTACCCTGCCACCCTCTCCTTCAGGCCCCATTTGGCTTCCAGCAGCCCGGCAAACTGTTTCCTCCAGAAGCCCACCTTTATAGTAATCAAGTTGGCTGGTACGTCCACAGATCTGGCCAGCCCCTGCCTGGGGGATGTTCTGGCCATGGCTCCAGGGTTTTGGGATACCCTCATGGCATCATCTGGTCATTGCAACATCCACCTACCTCTCCTGGCCCTCTAGACCCACTGTCCTTCATTCCATCAGCAATAGAAAAGAGCTGACAGGTAGGATTGCGGAGGCTGAGAAGGATGATCTTTTGTGGCTAGATGAGGGTGACCAGATGGCTGAAGTGCTTCCATATAGTTGAGGGGTTGAATTTGCTCTCTAGCACCCCAGTGGACAGCAAGGAGCTAAGGCTGAGGGATGGAAGCATCAGGAGTCTGAGTCTGCCTTCACAGTAGGAAAACATCCTCCTTGAGCTCTCCAAAAATAGAAGGAATGCCTCGTACACCTCAGCAAATAGTGAGTGTACCTAACAGGCTCAGTGGACAATCACCCACTGGAGAGATGGGAAGTTTTGAAGGCCCTTCCTGACTCAGGTACCTATTGTTATATAATAAACCATACCAAACGTTGTGGCTTAAAACAACAATGATTTATTCTTTCTCATGATTCTACTGATTGACTGAGCTCAGCTGGGCCCTGAGCAACTCATTGACTTCAGTCTTTTGACAGCTTGACTGGAACAGGAGGCTCTGTGATGGCTCACTCACATATCTGGGGCCTTGGTGCTGGCTGTCTGCTGGAGTTCATCTCTCTGTGGTTTCTTGTCATTCAGTCATTGAGCCCAGGTTTCTGCGTATGGTGTGGGGAGTGTTGCAAGTGAACAGAAGAAGCTGCAAGCCCAGGGGATCCAGCACAATATTGCTTCTGCCCTATTCTGTTGCCTAGGTTCAAGGGATGGAGAAAGACTCCACCATTTGGTATGAGAAGCCACAAAGTATTCGTGATCATATTTAATGTACCACAATTCTCAAATTGCCTCTGATTCTGGGTCTTCTATGTGATCCTATAAGATTCCGTTAGCCCCGGATAAGGGCCAGGTGGTACATTCCTATACCTGTGAAGAAGGGTTCTGTGTGGATACTGGTTGCCTGCTAAATATTCAAACGCACACCCTTTTTTGGGGCGTGTCTGTTCCATCGCCATACAGTCTCATACTTTAGGAGAAACTGGCCTCATGCCAGCCTTGTTAGTAGGGCTGAGGAAGTCTAATGGATCACTGGCCCAGAAATCTAGGCCTATGTCAATAATCTCATGGCAGTATCCTTCCCACAGAGCTTGGCTAGGAAAAGGCACATAACCTAGGGCAGGCCAACAAGACGTAAGGGGAAATTTTCAAGGAATTTCTAGAAAAGGATATCCCACTGGAAAGGATAGGATTTCTTCTCTTGTGTGTAACAGTAAGGCCTGGAACTGTTGCCATCTTGTTATCACACGAAGGGTGACGCCATCACAGAAAGGAGAGCAAAGCCAAGAGCACAGCAGAGAAGGGCAGTGGAAACCGGGTGGTTCCATGCCTGACCCCGGCCTCTCCCTCTGGGCTCGTTTCAAGTCCATGAGCCAATAACTCCTCACTGTTGGTTAAGCCAGTTTGAATGGGATTTTCTGCTCTTTCATGTGAAGGTATCATGAACTGACCCAGGGCCTGAAATTGTTAGATGACAAATCTAGTCACTCTATGAGGTTACAAATCAGATATTGGCTTTCAAACAGAATGGTTACTAATAGATTTTTGTTTTGCTTCCTAGGACGTGATAAAATAGAAGATTCATTATGTCAGCTAGAAATACCCTTGGGGGGCATCTCTTTAACAGCCTCACTCAATGAAGAGGAAACCGAGACCCAGACGCTTCAGCAGAAACATGACTCAGATGTCCCCACTCCCAGGCTAGCATGCCCATGGTCACACTCCACGTGTCCCCCTGCACACTGTAGCAGTGCATTCATTCACACACCCCGAGGCACGGGACCACCGTGCTATTCATACTTTCCACAAGAACTTCTGAACAGCGACCTTGGGACTCTGTTCATCAGTTTCTTAAAAAATCAAACATCCATGCACCCTGTGGTCCACCAATTCCACTGCTTGGTATCTGCTCTAGGAGGATGAAATCATATGTCCACACAAATGCTCATAGCAGTTTTGTTCATAATAGCTGAAAACTGAGTACATCCCGGATGTCCAACAACAGGCGAATGGATAGACAGTAAATTATGATATTTATGGTATGTCCATACAGTAGAATACGACTCAGAGAGAAAACAAAAGAGTGACCTAGCGTTACAGGCAACAACATGCATGAATTTCAAGCACCTACTGAGTGAAGGAAACCAGACACAAAAGAAGACACGGGGTACGGTGCCATTTCTATACAGTTCTACAGTAGTGACTCAGACCTGTGGTGGCAGAAATCAGATCTGTGGTTACCTTCTGTGTATATGGAGGGGCACTGGCTCGCAAGGGGCATGAGGGAAATTTCTGGGGTGATAGAAATGGTCTGTGTCTTGACCAGGGTATGGGGCATGAGCGTATCTATTTGTCAAACCTGATCAAACGCTTAAGATCTGAGTATTTCACTGCGTGGAAATTATAGCTCAAAACAAAATTTTTTTTGAATAGACATTTTCGCCACAGTATAATATCAGTACTCTATCTGGGTTGAGAAGAGGGTGTGGGAGCCCAGGACTCTGCCAGAGAGAGTTTGCAGTGGAGTGTCTGGAATCCAGAGCTTGGGAGAACTGCTGCCTGTTCCCGATGGTGGGGACGGCTGGGTCAGCCAGGTTCCCGTGGCCTCTGCCCCTCCTCACTCTCAGGCTGGGCCCGACCACACAGCTGTAATAGCAGGTTTGGAGAGCCATTTCCTCTGGGCCCTGCGGCCACATCACAGGCACCGACCTTACTCTCTGGCCTGCTTCCCCCTACCCTTGACTGCCTCATGGGGCTCACCAAAGAATCTTCCTTCTCTTCACCCTCAGATACCCTTCCAGAACCTTCCAGGGCCCAGGCTGCCCTTGACATCACTTGAGTGTCGTGGGTGAGAAACTCATGCTTTCTGACATTCCGGGACTGCTCCCCTGGCCTATTGCAACAATCCTTTCTTCCAGTTTTTTTTTTTTTACTGCCATTTCTGTTTTCTTCATTTCTCCTGCCAAAATGTCAAATCAGGGTCTTTCCAGATGCCAACATCTGGTATTAAATTGCAAGTCTGGATAATCTTCCAAAACAATGTTTCCTCAGAGCCAGGGAACATCTTTTGCTCACATTATTCATCTGTTCAAATTGTACCAAGTTCTTTCATTGATTTCTCTACTGAAATATATCTTTCAACATGTCAAGGCTATCCTATTTAAGATAGGCCCAACACTGGCATGAGGCCATGTGAATTGCTTGGAGAATATGTGATCTGTTGTTTTGTTGTTCTCTTTGTTTTCTTATTTAAAAAAAATTAATAAATCACAAATAAACCCTTCATTGAATAAGCATTGAATGAATTTAGCTTTTCCCTTATTGTGATGTTTATATTTTCAATGTAAAATGAAGACTCTACGATGCCAGACATATGGCACCCAGATGAAGTCTGGTTGTCTGAGTCTGGGGCTCGAGGTGGTGTTGGGATGAGTCAGCCGCGTGCAGTGCGTGTCCGCCAGCTGGGGCTATGGGCCCACGGTGGAGAGGACCCGCAGCCCCAAGCTCGTTTCCTTTTGCTCCTCCTATAATGGTAGAAACCTCCATTCCTCTTCTGTAGAGTCAGGAAATGGGGGCTCCCCAGGCACACATGTCGCCTGGGTACTGGTGGGAAGGGTGGAAGAAATGTCTCAGGGAGTGCGCTCCCGGTCACCTCGTACTTCTGCTTCACTCGGAGCCAGTTCACAGCGATCTGTTCTACGCCTCGGGCTTCCACGCAAACCCTGGCAAAACGACAACCTCCTGTTGGGCTTGTGTCTACTATTTGGTGATCCCTAAGGGGCTGCCTCTAGTCTGACATGTGAGGATTTGTTGTTCCTTCTTGGAGCTGAGCCATGGGGGATGACCCGCCTGATGGTCAGTGTCCCCGGAAGGGGCTTCTATCACCAGTGTCAGCAGGAGACCAGGTAGGCATGGAAGAATCCCTGCTAGTTTGGTGCGGACACCGTCTGGTGAGTGCTCCTCCCTCCTTCCCCTCTCTCGATCTCTCCCTCCCTTCCTCCCTTCCTTCCTCCCTGCCTGCCTGCCTGCCTTCCCTTCCTTTCTTCCCTCCTTCCCTCCCTCCTGCCCTCCTTCCTTCCTGACTGCTTCCTGGTGTTTTGCCTGCGTGCTGGAGACCTTTCTGCAGCAATAAATTCATTTTGCACTTGAAGCTGTTTCAAAGTGAATTTGGAAAGTGAGTGTGCCTAGCCTCCTGTCTAGACACAATTTCAGCATGCAGATGGAGTTGGGCCTGCCTGGGATTCTCACACGAGCCCACCTGGGCCCATCTGGGGCTTTGTCAGTCTACGGGGGGCCAGATTCAATGGCCCGCTGGAGGGGTTTCCAGCCTCCATGGCTCTCAGCTGTTCGGAACAGCCTTCTGCCAGGCACGAGAAGTGCTGAATCAGCAAAAAGTGGGTGTCTTTAGAAGAGACAGGGAGACATGCGACTTTAAAAACACAGCACAGCCCCACCACAAAACAAATGTTGAACAAAAGGTTAATTCTACGGATAAACAGCTCTCAGTGGCGCTTGACGGAGCGTCTGGTTCCCATTTCGTTATGCCATTCTGCCAGATGTTCCCCTCTATTAATACATTCTGCTAAAGCCGAGCTGAAACGTGAAACTAGCGAGCTGCAGGCGTTGCTGGCAACGGCGAGTGGCAACATGCAGGAACAGGGATGTCTCCGCAAGCGCGCTCCGCGGGGCCGCACGTTCCAGCCGGGCCCGCGGGAGGCTGTGAAAGCCTCCGGAGACCTTGACGGGTCTGAGACAGTTTTCACGTAAGTGTGAGAAGACGGAGGGCCACCTGACTCACCACTCCTTATGTGTATTGGTGTAATTTAAGAGACGGATGTGAAGATCATTCTCTGAGTTTCCTCCATCTGGGGATTCCAGACTCCGGCTCTTATGAGGTCTTCCTCTCCTAGATCACTCCATCACTGGTCCCGCGACCATGCATTGAGACCCTCTCATCTGGGAGGCGTTGTTTGTATCCCATTTTCATGAGTGACACAGTCCCCTGTGTTCCCTGAGGGCAAGGACCAAGATTTATTCGTAGTTGTATATTCTGTAAGTTATTCAATATATGTTCACGCCATGAGTCATCAAGAAAGCTCTCTATTTCGGTTGCCTTCCTCTCTGTCGCAGAGATGCAAGCTCTTGTCTGGTCCTATTTGAACGCTGGAAGGTGAAGGTGACCTGGACGTTTTCCACTCCACAGGCAGAAAGAACAAAGACCGCTTGCTCGAGAGGTGTCCTCCATCATGTTGAAAACTGTGTCCAATCTCATTGTAGGAAGCAGCAGGTAGCTGTGAAAGGCGGCTCAGGCCCCCATTGTGACCGCCTTGGCTGCAGGTGAAAGGTCACTTTGCAGGCAAGACTCTGACCCTTAACTTTTTTGTTGAGAGTGTCACAAGGTAAATTAATCAGATTTATGGCATTAAGCTCTGCCAATATCTTTATCCTCCCGGCTCCTATTCTCCAGCAAAACTCTCTCTCCTCGGGAAAGAAAAATCTCCTTTCTGATGAAGGGGCAAAGTGTTTTTTGTTTCTTTCTCGCAGTTTTCACTAAAAAGTGAAAATGGCTGGGCGCATATAAAGCCCAGAGGCCAGCACAGCCCTTCCTTCCTGGAAGAGCTGAATGTTTTTTGTTTTTTTGTAAGTTAAAGTGAACTTTCCTGGTACTTAATCAAATGCTCCTTAGCCTGGGAACAATGAGGAGGGCAGGTTTTGCTGGTGGTGGTAGGCTTCTTGATCTCTGGGCAGAACCCTCTCCTTTGACCAGAGCAACTCAGGAAAGCCCATTAAGGAGACGTCACTGGCCTGGACGTGGGCTTCCGGGTCCACCTGGTCCTGGCCCAGGGCAGTACCCATACCAGAGCAGCGTTTCCAAGGGGCAGGTGGGTTGGAAGTGAATGAGCAGAGAACCCCCCAGTCCGGAAGCCAGAGGCTTGGAGCCGCCTCCCAGCAGGAGTGGGAGGGCTTCTGCTGATGCTGCAGGTGCTTTTCAGGCAGCCTTGCAGGAGAGCACCAATTTCCTGCTGCTAGAAATTTGTCTGCAAATTTTTTCTCATTCAAAAGTGACGGGATCCAGGAGACAGGGGCTAGATATGATAACTTGATTAAGGCTTGCATAGGCGACCCAGATGCCTGGGACTCGGCTGGAAGAGAGCGAGCTCCCCCTCTAATCTTTCACCAGGAGAGAACTGACAAGTCGCAGCTGGTATATTTCTTTCCCCTAAGCCTGAAGGGGGTCAATGTTTTAGACTCCAAGCTCTCAAAATACCATGGTTGTATTTTGATACAGCTCCTTTGCAGAAGAAGAAAAGTCAAGTAACAAGGGACCATTTTCCCACGATAATTTGCAGCACAAAATAAGGAGTGGATCACATTGGCTCAACAAGTATTTACTGAGCACCTACTACGTGCTAAGCTCTATTTTAGGCACTGGAGATACCTCACTAAAGGTTTCAAGCAAAGTCCCTGCTTTCATGGGGCTTACAGTCTAGTTGGGGGATGCTGGCAGTAAATACTCATGTAAATTCCCCAGATGTCAGAGGGTTAAAATGCTATAAAGAACAATCAAATGGGGAGAGAGGATGAAGAAGGATGATGGGACAGGGGTGGTACTTCGGATCGAGTGGGTAAAAACATCTTCTCCAACTTGAGTGGAGGGAGAGCAGAAGCCACGCTCATACCCGGGCCGGAGCAGTCCCAGTAGAGGGATTACCAAGGGCAGGGCGCTGGGGTGGGAGGATGCTTGATATGTTCAAAGAATATTCTTTTACGATGATGTTGCATGAATGCAAAGACAAACCCATTTAACCTTCTAATAATAGCGGGAGGACTTTTGTGACTGTGCTGTTACCAGAATTAAATGAAATAATGCTTATACACGCAGCACAGTGTCTTTGCATAAGAAGAATTTAATATATGTGAATTGCTTCATAATTATAATGATTGTTTACTAAGCATTTGACAGTCACAATGGTAGTGTCAGGTAGGTGGGCAAGAACTATTAGCACCGCCTTGTAAATGATTCTGAAGCCTGTAGAAGGGAAGTGGTTTGCGGAAGTTCTCACCACAGTTTAGTGGCAGATAGAAGGAGCCCGAGTCCCTAAGGCTGAAGCAGAGTCGCTCGGGAGAGCTGCTGACCGGCATGGGACTTTGCCTGAGCAAGAAATCAACTTTCATCGTATTAAAGCCACTGAGATTTGGCGGTTGTTTCGGCAGCTGACATTACTTAACCTGACTAATACTGTGGGCTGTAAGAAGGGCAGAGAAGCCAGGCAGGTGCCCCTTAAACAGCAGAGGCTCATGGCTTTGGGAGGAGAAACTGTGTCCCAGAGAAGGCAGCGGAAGAACAGCCTAGGAAGTCTTGCCTCTTGGGGGTGCGTTTCAGCTTGGTACGGCACACGTTGTTTTGATATCTCATCTTTGGACACTGCTCTTCTGAAGCCGCATCGTTTCTAACAGAGGACCTTAGATTTTGCTGAATCTCGTTATCTGAAGGACAGAAGGATCATATTCAGGATGGGTGGGGACCGGGAGTAACTGGGACTAGAGGAAAGATGAAATGAGGAATAAATGTAAATAAAAATAAATCGTCATATATGGTGTCCTTGATCCTCCATCCCACCTCCAGAATTTTTACTGGCCTCCATGGCCTTCCCAGTCACAGCGCCTACACCCCAGTTACCCTGGACCCTGAACATGCCTGTAATTTATCAGGACCACTTGGATCCTACCAGTCCCTCTGCTGGGGACATGTTCCATCAGCTTCTCCAGCAAGAGCCTATGTATCCTCCGAAGCCCTGTTTGAATGCCACCTCCTCCAAGAAGCCTCCTGCATTCCCTAGTCATAAACCGGCATTTCTTGCCTTTCCCCTTCACAAAAGATCCCTGTGGACTAGTGGCCACGTTCTGCTCACTCGTACGTGTGTACACGCCTAGCTCCCGTGTGAGCCTGCAGACTTCCCAGGGCCAGGCCTCTCACCTCACTGCTCTCACAACAGGCCAGGGGCGGGACTCCATTTGGAAAGAGATGAAATAAACTGCTATTTTCTATTGAAAAAGAAAAGATCATTTTAAATGGTAGGGCGCATATTTTGAGACAATCCTCTCTTTGGAACATATTGGGGTTACCTTGCACAGACATTTATATCCTCACGTGTACTCATCTCCCACCGGGCCCCTCATTTCCACGGGCAGAAGGAGTGTGATGGGGTATTTTGCTGTTGCCTTTATGTCGATGTTCAAACTCCTCTTCTCCCCTCACCCCCATCAATTATTGAATGCCTTAAAAAAGAAAAAAAAAAAAAAACCTACCCCAGCAGATGTGCGTGAGTTGTTTGATCTTGAGGCTGAATAGGAACGAAAGTATCCGAGACTCAGATTATGGTGTAGAAGAGGGGAAAAAAAAATCTTAACAGGAACTCTGTGAAGGAGAAAGTTTAGCTTTGATCTTACTATTGAATTTTGCTAGTGGGGTGTGTGTTTATATCTATTTCTATTTATCTTTTTAGCTCCAAAATTCTGTGCTGCTGTGCCCATCTTTTGTAACCCTGCAGAAGGGAGCTTTGTCTGCTTGTGCGCAATGCGATTTAAGTCATTTAAGGTAAGAATTTAATTTCTCTGGGAAATCAGGAGAGGTCTGTAGCTTAATTTATGGATATCTTTTCCTTTAAAGGATTCTAAAATAATTGGGGCCACTTTATTTCAAACCAAATGGAAAAGAGGCCTATTAAAAATCAGAAAGGCCGTGCTTCCAGACAAGGAGGTCCGACTTTATCGTTTTAATTCCTGATTTGCACATCTTCCTCACTAAAGAAAAGCCAGACCTTCAGAAAGTAGTCTGACCTTTGCAATCTACAAGGACAGAATTAAAGTACATTTGTTTGCAGTTAAGTTCTATTCCAAAGTTTCTTGTGAATGGGGCCTCTTCTTTGAACAAAATCAATAATTTTAAAAGTCAAGTAAAGATAACTGATTTTCTGATAATATAGTACGATGACACTGGAGTGATACATAGAAGCCTTTTATTTATTCGTGCAGCTTGTGGGATTGTGGATTTGGAGTGGATTTCAGGGTGAAATGCAGTTTGTCCACAATCTCACTATTGACTTCTCTTCATCTGAGGGCTGCTGAAATGCATATTATAACCTTCCTTTCCTTGCATGCATTCTTCAGTGAATTTATTCATTCATTTAGGTAAATATTTATTGAACCTACTATGCACCAGATACTTTGCTCACACGCTTCTAATCTGAGGTGGGCATTAAAAAGCAGATGTTTATCTGCACCTCAAGGTGTAAGCCAACAAGATTCCCTAAATTAGGGACGCAAAATTCTCCTATACAGCTGTTCTCAGAAATTGTTTTATTTAGCATTTTCCTAGCTGTTTCTTCAGCACCAGCCAAATATAAAGCCCAATGCTAAGCACCGGCATCAGCAGCGTGATGAAATCACGTGCAGAGACTGTGCTCTCTAAATGGCTTGGGGGGAGGCTGGGGGGGTAGGGCGTGTGGCCGTACCACTGGGGAGCGAGTGTGTGTGGGCGGATGGAGGGGGCAAGGAGAGGAGATTCCCTGGGCGTGGGCCGGGGCTGGGACTCATCAGCTTACAAATCTCGAATTGGAATGTCAGCATTTTGGTGTGGAAGAAAATGCTGAAAAATGCCGTCCAACGGTGTGATCGTTGTTGGGGCATCCTTCCTGGCCCAGCCAAGCGGGGTGAACACACTCTGGAGAGCACCTTGTGCCTAGAACTTAGGCTGTAGGCCTCTGGGTTGTGGGTCCCAGTGTTCTTGAAGATGTCAGAGAGACTGACTACCTCGATTCTGCCAAATGAAGGCTCTGCTAGAGGAAACCATTATTAATATCCCACCACCCCACCCCGAAAGGACTTTTCACAGCCTTGGGTCTGTTGCTGCTCTTTGTTGCACACCCTGCCCCCCACATCCCCTGGAAGGACTTCAGAACCTCAAGTGCTGGTCCCCATTGACTTTGTGACAGGGTGTGGTGGCCCCAGGAAATAAATAGTCACAGTGGGTGAACTGCAGAGCCTCGGTCTCATTATTGAAATCAGCCTGGGACAGTGATCAAGTTGGTCGGTTCTCACAGACCATCCTCATTCTGCTTCACGGGAGTGGGTGTGTAATAAACACGAAGTCACTGGCCTTGCCTTGTCTGGTGTTCAAACAGTTCGAGCTTCTTCTTAGAGAAGTTTCAGATTTTCATGGTGTTTGATGCCACTGCTCGCCAAGTGTATTTGAGGTATATAATTTTTGATGGGTTCTCTTTAGCTTTGGCCGGCTAAAAGGAAATAAGATTATAAAATAACCGTATATAGTTTGTATCTCCAACCATACATATCTCTATGAATGCTTAGGCATTAAACAACTATGTATAAAATACCTACCATGTACCTTAAGTAACTACTATGTATAAAAATTAAATACCATAGAGAGATACAAGTTTTTCCTCATCTATCTGTACAATAATATATATCCATTCAGTGTTATAAAAGCTTTATTTCTGGTGGTGTCTTGTAGAAACTTGTATGATTCAATTTGCTAGTAACTTGAATAATAGTAAAGACTTTGCTGGTGTAATATTGAGTATAGGCTTTATAGTTAAACATGCCTGACTCAAACACTGGCTTTGCATGTATTATCTGCATAACCACGTACAAGTCACCTAAAATCTTATTTGTAAAACAGAGGTCTTAAGGTTGTTTGGGGGGTTAAATGAGATAACATTAAGTGTTTAGTAGTATGCCTGTCACATACAGGTGCTCGTTAAATGCTAGCAGTTTTTCTACTTTTTACATATTTTCTAGTGCCTTCAATTGGGTTTCAATAGCTGTGGTCAGCTTTTATCTAATGATAGAAGTTGATATATTCAACATTTCTGTTTAAAAATATCAAGGTCTGTAAGCCCTTACACACTGGCAGTACAGGCTGTGGTCTCTTGATCATTCTGGTAAGGAAGGTTGCCATTTTTGCGTCCTTGCTGTCTCATTGCACACACCTAGAGCCCAAATGTAACCAACGGGCCTCCTTCCATGCCCCCTGGCCACCCCACTCCAGGACCACCACACCCTTGTTCGGAGGAGTGATGTCCTCTCTTACCGGGCGCGCAGACCACAGACGTATGTTGGAGTGCCTGCTGTCCCGGCAGGGGCTCCATCAGGAACGAAGGCATTCTCTGTGGGTGTCACCCCCAGACACCTCTTTGAATTTGTGCCTCCCTCTCTCTCTCTCTTAGGATCACAGCTCATCTGCCTCTGCCAGCTTCCAGGAGCTGGGCTTCTTGAAGTCATTACCTAAGGTCATTCTCTTTGGCCTTCACAACTAAACCTAATCATGCTGTTGTCTCCACTCTGTTTTCCTAGCTTTTGAACTCCCCCAGCCTCCCTAGGAGAACGTTCATATTTTCTTTCATCTCTCTTAAGGTTTGCACATCTGGATTGCTCCTGCCGATGTCCAGTCAAACCCAGCCAGGCTGGGGAGGCAGGGCACATTCACTGTTTTGCCTATCCTCTTCATCCACTCATGTCTGGAAGCTGGACCTGACTGAGCTTGGAGGAATCATCCAGCACCCATTACATTGCACTCTTGGAGTCATCGGCTCAGGAGTCCTGCCTTTCACCTGCCAGCGCTTGGCGTGTGGCTGTGCCCTGGCCAATCAGAGACTCTCTCGGGAATTTGCATCTTGAATGGACAGATGGCAGCTCTAGAAAGCCACTGAGGTCAAATAATCCCTGTAGCGGCTCCCTATCCAGACTGTCCATGAGTTCCTGCTACCTGCGGTCTGCCTCAGTCCTGGCCATTCTAGACTGATTCTTCGGATTCTGATTCTATAGTCCTGTGTCTTCTACTACCTTCTTTTTGTGTTTGAGACAGTGAGATTCCATTTCTCTTGCTTTCAGTTCGAGAATTCTGAGATAGTAGATCAGTCCAAATATCTACATTTCTAAAGCTCAATTTATGACTGTTCTTCCCTGATCCACAGTAGAATTCTTTTAAAATCTTCTATATTTTGGAATGAAGGCTTTGGCAACTGAGTTTCAGAGTGACCTTCCTGTGCCCTTGAATAGAAATAGACTTCTTCCTAATCACGTGGTGAAAAGTAGCTGTGGGTGATACAAGTGAGCTCAAGAGAGGCTGATGTGTGCGTAAGAATCACCTGGAGAGTCTGTTAAAAACACCAAGTCTTGGGAACAGCCCCCCCTCCCTACCCCCCTGAGATTCTTTTTCAGTAGGTCTGGAGTAGGACCCTGAAATCAGCTCCCAGGGGACGCCGATGCTGCTGATCTATGGACCACATTTGGAATAGCAAGTCTTTAAATATTATTTTTTCCCCAAGCAAGCAAGACTTTGGGACACAGAAAGATTTCCTCTGGCTTATTAAAATTAAAAGACAAGAGACAAGATAAGAACTGCTTTTCCCTGTGAACCTTAGAGGTATCTGCCTCTCGCTGACCTCACTAACGAGCTTTGTCCCGTCGAGCCCTGAGCGGGATGAGATGATGACTGGATCGGAGGGTGTGTTCAAAGGCAGGGTATCTTCATGAGTCAGCCTGGCACCCCCCAGAGCCTCACAGGCTGCTGGGCAGGATATCCAGGGCTACTTTAGTGGAAAGTTTTTTTGTTTTTTTTTTTTTAAGTAAGTAATTACATAAGATCTGGAGGCAATGCAAGACTGCCCCCTGGGACTACTCAGCAGTGACCACAGCAAGAGCCGGGGCTGCCACTGAGCCTGCTCCTCACTGTGTCCTTGAGGGCCCTCACTCCCACCTCCAACACCCACCCTCTTCACTTCTCTCTTCCGAGCCAGTTTCTTCCCCTTTCCCCATACCCAGCTCTGAGCTTGCCTTTCCCCAGATCCCTTCCTTGTCATCTTTATTATGCATCATCCCAGCATCTATATACTCAGCTTTGAAGTGTTAAAAAGCCAGTGCTGATGTTCCTAACAGCCACCACTTCTTTGCCCCTTACTGTATTCCTAGAGCTTTATCTATCTCATGTAATCCTTGCAACAGCCTTTGGTACGTATTATTATACCAGTTTGTACATGAGGAAACAAAGTCAGAAAAGTAATTTGCTTTAGATAAACTACTTAGGAAATGTTAGGGGCAGAATTTAAACTCTGTTCTGTCTGACTCCAAAACCTAGGTCGCAAACCACCTTGCCGTTCTAAATTAATTCTGTGTGTGTGCACATGTGTGTGCGTGTGTACATGTGAGTGTGCGTGTGTCTTCCTGTACATGTCTCAGTGTCTCAGTATTTGGTAGCCCTATCTGATAGAAAGCTCACCTAGGCAGGACCTGGGTGCTCTGGAAGAATATTCTAGCAGTTCTCTTGACCAGGCTCCATCCTGTGGGGTGCTTGGAGCCATGTTTCTTTCCAGAGTAATCATTCAAGAGATACTGTTTACCACTGGTGTGTTGTTCTCTGATGGCTGACATTTCTGAACATCGGTGGGGGTAGGTCCATTACTGGAAGTGGGAAGCATTTTTTCCTATTTACCAATCAGCTGTGTTTTCCATTCATATCTATGAGACAGATTAGAAATCTGACTGCCAAGATGAATAAAGAGCTCATTATTTGTTGTCATCTATTGAGAGTCTGTTTTGTGCAGACCATGAAGCTGGGTTCTAGAAGGAACCACAGAGGATTCTGACTTGAGAGGCCTTGAACACAGGGTGTTCTGGGATGCAGAGTTGGGAGAGGCGGGCCCAGCAAGGGAGAGCAGGCAGGGATCAGGCAGAACCTGGGCCGGAGGAAATGTCCTGGGCTTCTTTATGAGAAAAACAATAAAGTTAGTATCTCTACCTTATACTATGTAAAAGGTGAATTTTAGGTGGATTATACATGGGAAAGGGAAAAGATAAAGCTATAAGAGAAGCTATAAAGGAAAAGTTAAGAGAATATACTTGTGACCTTGGGGTGGAGAAGGACTCTTTAAAAAGAATGCAAGAGCACAAACCTTAGGGGCAAATATTGATGGATTGGCTACAACAATATTCATGTTTTGTGTTCAACAAAGGATACATGAGATAAAGATTAAAGAGGGGCAGCAGATGAAGAGAATGTCTTTGCAATGCCTCAAGCTAATGCAAGTAAATAGACTAGACAAGGAACTCCCGAAGACCAACAGGAAAACATAAGGAATCCAATGAGAAAATGGTCAAAGGCTATGTGTAGACAAGTCACACAGCGGAAGATTTAAGACCAGCAAGTCCACAGAGACCCCAACTCACTGATAAAGAAATGTAAAGCAATTGCAAAATTGTATTTATGCTCATGAAATTTGCAAAAATGAGAGTATCAGGTCATAAATACTGGTGAAGATGGGAGGAAACAGGCACTCACCAGCATCCCATGTACAGCCATTCCAGAGCTCTTCATGTACAGTATGTACTCAACTGAAGAAAGCGAATGATGTCTGGCCAGCTCTCACTCCAAGGTTAAATGCCATAGAGATGCTCACATAAGAGACTCTTAATCATAGGAAACAAACTGAGGGTTGCTGGAGGGGAGGGGTGAGGGGAATGGGGTAACCAGGTGATGCATATTAAGGAGGGTACATGATGTAATGAACACTGGGTGTTATACACAACTGATGAATCACTGAATCACTGAACTCTACCTCTGAAACTAATAATACATTATATGTTAATTAATTGAAATTAAATAAAAAAAAAAAGGAAATGTTCACATAAGTCCAAGCTATATGCAGCAGTCGGGAGTTGGGGATGATCTCAGAAACCATCTCCAGGGGGATAGATGCATGAAATGATGTGGATGCACAGCATGGAATATTATGCAATAATTAGAAACAGTGAACTGGAAGCAAAACACCAACACGAGTAGATCTTAGCAAAATGGGTTTGGGTGAAAGAAAAGAAACAGAATGAGATATATAGCATAATAGCATTCATTTAAATTAAAATCACAACAGAAAAAAAACCCTGTATTTTACAAGGATTCATTCATGTCCAAAGATATATAACAAGCACACTAGATGAGGTGGCTATGCAACAGCAAGAAGTACAGATAATGTATCAATCAGTGTCCAGTCATGAAAACAGAAAACACTCTACGTGTTTTCAACAGAGAGGATTTAATACAGGGGATTGATTACAAGAGGAATTAGAAGGTGAAGAAATGGGAAAGAAGGCCCTGAGATACTGTAACTGCAGAGAAAACCTATCACGTCTATGGCTGGTAGAACAGAAGGGAGGAGAGGGTGTTACCAGACCTAGGAGTTCAAAGGAAGGAAACCCATGGCTGGTGTGCCGATGTAGCACTCAGAGCTCGGGGGTAGGGGCATACCCCGTGTTGATGGCTGGTGCTGGGTTGCTGAGGGCAACTGGAGCTGGAGCTGTGGTTCTCCTCTGCTGCTGGGGGAGCGGGGAGCGGACAGGGTGCTGACCAGAGCTGGAAAACTGGGAGGAAGCTCTTTTGTTCCTCCTGCTTTCTTATCTCCAACTGGTATGTCCCATTGGCAGAACCTGCCAGGAAGCCAATTGGCAAAGAAGTCTTGGAAATGAATTTAGAAGCTAAGCCCCCATATTATGGAGCAAATTATAAAATTAAGGGCTTGGGCTCAGAGATAACAAGAAATAACTAATGCTATAAAAATAATAAAAACCGAATCAAAAATAGGAGTCTTGTCTCGGACTCCTGGTGATAATGCACATATGAATTAAGAATATGATAAACTCAATTCTATAATTAAGTCCAAAAATAAATAACAAGCAAGTACTCAGGACAAGGAATCATGTGACATGGGGCCAGTTTAGGGTCTGACTCACCATGTCACCTTGGCCAAGTCACCCAAACACACAAGTCTTAGCTTTTTCACCTCTGCTAAATCATAGACCTAAATGTAACAGATAAAGCTACAGAACTTTTAGAAGAAAACACAGAAGAAAATCTTAGTGATCTTAGGTTTCGCAAAGATTTCTTAAATCTGATACAAAAAGCATGAATCATAAAAATTAAACAAATAATAACTCGGATCTCATCAAAATAAAAACTAATTTATGGTGACAGAAAACAAGTCAGTGATCCCCCTGAGAGTCTGGGGTGGGGTGAAGGAGGCAGTGATTATAAAGGAGCATATGGATACTTGTGGAAGTGATGGATATGTTCATAATCTTTATTCTGGTGGTTTCACACATATATACATATGTCCCAACTCATCAAGTTGTATGCTTTAAATATATGCAGTCTATCATATGTCAATTACACCTGAGGGTAAGGAGTCATATGACATGGTTCTACTTCCAGTTCTGAGCCGCTAGGGCTCACTTAGGCTTCATCCATTTGGAGGAGTGAGTCTCAGCTCTGGCTGAACTTCGGAAGCTCTGAAAAATACTGATGCTTCAGCCCTACCTTTGGAGAATCTGGTTCAATTGATGTGGTGGTGGAGCCTGGTCTCTGCATTTATTAAGCGCCCCTCGGGTTATTTTAATGTGCAGGCAGAGTTGAGAACTATCAATAGATAATTCTGTTTAGAAAAAATCTGTAAGATATTTTATGGGTATTATGGATGAGTCACTCAAAGACCGTCAGGTAGTGTTGAGCAGGTGGGTTTGGGCAGGTGGGTTTGTCCCAGGAAAGGTCCTGCAGGAGTGGATGAATCTGGAATTGTGACCATCTGTGCACCACGAAGAGGTAAGAGATGAGCAAGCCACAGTTAGGGGCCTCCACTTTGGTGGAGGGAGAAAAAACAAGGTTGGGATTAAGTGATAGAACAGGAGACAAGAGGTCCTAGAATTCCGACATGAGGGGTTGGAATTCTTCCCATTCCTGGGAGCACAGTCTCATTATTGGAGAATATTCACCTCTGCAGAGAACTTCTTGGATTTCATCCTCAGGTAAGAGAAGTAATGCAAGATTCTCTAAGCAGGACTCTATCTAAACCCCCTACAATTTTCTGTCAAAACAGTCCAGGCCCCAGTGTAAAAGCAGGGTTTCCTTCTGAACAGTATTAATACTTACAGAACTACTCAACTAAAGTTGGGTTTATTTAGTTCAGTGACTTGGCTCAGTTAGTTTTTTGAGGGATTACAGATAAAAATCTAAAAAGAAAATACTGGATTGACATAAAATTAGAGTCGTCAGCTTTGTCATCCTAAATCTTTTAGGGAACAAAGTGGGAGAATCAAGCAGTTGGTCAATCTGGTTCCCTCTCCCTAAAAAATATTTTCTCCAAATCATCTCATAGAATTGGTAGTAAAATGGCTGCTTCTTGATATAAAGCCAGCAAACCATCAAAGTCCATCAGGACAAAATGAAAAAAAAAAAAAAAAGAAATGGTAAGAATGTTCTGGAGGGAACATGAGTCTTTATTTCAGCTGATGGTGCTCTGGAAGGCTGGCTTCTCTGCAGATCACCTGTCTGGCGATTTCACTCATTCACACGAGTGGAGAACTGCATGGAACAATGATATCACCAACACTAGCTACCCTACATTGAGGGCTTACTGTATCCCAGGCACTCTTCCATGAACTTTGCATGTATCAAGATAATTTTTAAAGATTTCTTATATATTTTTAGAGAGAGAGAGAGCACGAGCAGGAGGGGCAGAGGGAGAGAGAGAATCTCAAACAGAATCCCTGCTGAGCACGGAGCCTGGTGTGGGGCTCAATCTCACCACCCTGAGATCATGACCCTGAGATCATGACCCTGACTTGAAACCAAGAGCCGGGTGCTTAACCGACTGTGCCAGCCGGGCCCACCGTGTATATCAAGATTTTTAATCCTCACAACTCTATGAGGGAAGATTTATTTTTACCACCTCCCATCCTAAGGATAAGGATACTGAGATGAGTTCGCCAATACAGGGTTGTGCTGGATTCAGGTCAGTCTGGTTCAGAGCCCGAGAGCTTCGCATTCCACCCGAAGAAGGAGAGGAAGGAAGAAACAAACAGTGTTTATTAAGTGCCAGCTACTTCACACATGATTATTTCACTTAACCCCCGCAATATATCCTTAGCCCCATGTTATAGCCCAGGAAAGGCAGGCTTAGGGTTTAATGACCAGCTAGTAAGAGGTAAGGCTAAGATTGAAGCTTAATTTGTCTGACTGTAAACCTCTGCTTTTCTTCACTAAATCATGAAATTTCAGAGTAGCGCCCATGCATGAAAGCACGCGTTAAGGGAGAAAGTCTCTTGCTTAGAGCTTCCTCCTTAACTTTGTATAATTTTAACAAGTTGGTTACCCGGTGTCCTTGTTCAAAGCCAGAAAATATGTGGGTTTTGGGAGGAAGAGGGTAGGTAGATGAACCACAGGGGAAATAAAATTGATAGAGTACTAAAATTAGTCCAAGAGGAGAGAGTCTTTAAATAAGCAGTGTCGTAGCTATGCATCTTTGAGTAGAAGCTTTGCGTTAAAAGCTATATGCTTTCTTCGAAGGAATCAAAGGATAAGAGGCTGGATGAGTTTGTCAGGTAAATTTTGTAAACTTTCAAAAATTAGTCTAATTTAATCCTTAGTTAAATTCAGAACACAAAATCAAGACCAACCAAGAACACTTCTAAAAATAGAGAGCAGATTTATTTAACTCTAAGGAATTCTTTGCCATGCAGTCTAAACAATCTAACATCAATAAAATGATGATTCCAAGATGATTAACGTACATCAGGAGGGCTGCTGGCCTTGCACACTGGTTTTTGGGACGCATTGTGGGTCCCATGCCTGGGCATGTCCTCCTTCCCCAACAGCCACCCTCTCTGCAGGTCCCATGGCAAGCTCTTCCAGGCTCTTCTGAGAAGTCAGCCCTATTCCCTGTCCCTCACCCACCACCCGGCACTTCTCACACTTGAGAGGGCTCCGCGGTACTCAGGGCTTGTGAAACACACAGATTGCCGGGTCCACCCCTGGAATTTCTGCTTCATCAGTCTGGGCACCGAGGAGCTGTATTTCCAAGCTCCCAGCTGATGCTGATGGGGCTGTGTTGCCCACTACACTTTGAGGACCACGGCTCCAGAGAAAATTGCTTTCTTCATTGCTGCCCATGTCTCTTCATTGGTTTCAGCTCTACTTCCACCAAGCCGACCGTTTCTGTGTCTGCTCAGGAGTCTGTGAGCTTCTAGGGGGAAGAAGCTGGTTAATACCAGCATAGTAGCAG
The DNA here is from genome assembly GCF_964656455.1 of Halichoerus grypus. Lineage (NCBI taxonomy): Eukaryota > Metazoa > Chordata > Mammalia > Carnivora > Phocidae > Halichoerus > Halichoerus grypus. The sequence continues at coordinate 72,883,851 of NC_135712.1, forward strand.
GGAGCCAAGGGAATGGGTGGGGGAGATGCCTGCTGAGCAAAGGGGATGGGGCTGAGCAGTCTACCCAGTAATGAAGCTTCAGTCATGGGTCTCTGGAAGCTGCATCCCAGTCCCAGACCCTGCTGGACGCATGGGCCCAGCGGAGAGCCAGGAGTGGTAATTAAACACAAAGAGCCTGTTTTTCAAAAAGGCAGAAGCAGCACTCTCAGGGACCCCCGTAACAGAGCATGATCCAGGGAGAGGGGTGTTCTCTGCTCCTCTACAAAGCACCCTTTGGGTGCCCCCAAGGAATTCAGGCTCTCCCTGGTGATGCCTGAGTGAGATGCTGGCGTCCAGCAGAGCAGGGCATGGTCCAGGGCTCCTACCCAATGTTGTAGCCATTAGCCCCATGTAGCGATAGCAAATGTACATATAAATTAATTAGAATTAAAGAAAAATGAAAATGCAGTTCATCAGCCACGGTAGCCACATTTCAAGTGCTTCCTAGTCACAGATGGCTAAACGGCCCTCCTACTGCCCAGTACAGATAGTCCATCACTGCAGACGGCCCTCTCGGCTAGCGCGCTGGGGGTGTGGGGAATGACGTGGTGAGAGATGGATGGTACTCGGGCTTTGCAGAATCCCACAGATGGATGCCTGAGAACAGAGGCTCCGCTCTTCTTCCTCATTGTCCTACATTCCTTGGACCAGGACTTTAGTCCCTAGTGTGGCAATGGTTCCCTGGGGACAGAGGGGCACTGGCTTAATGGAGAGTGGGATTGTCCCTGAGCAAGGTAAGTCGTCCCCAGGACTCCTAGCAGGGCCCAAGCGTCCTTTAAGGGGGTGGAGGCGGCCCAAGGATGTGCTGGGGCTAAGTTGGGTCACACTCTCCATCTCTCCATTACCATCAGTGTGGGCAAGGGCCTCGCCTGGCTTCCTCTGCGGGAGGCACTTTCCCTCCGCTCTCCCATAAACTGGGCGAGCTCCTTCTCTTGTCTTCACTTCCCTTGTACCAACAGCCCTCTCTGCGTTAGAATCCAGGAACTGAAAAGATGGTGAAAAGAAAAGCAGGGTTGGGTTATCCAGGCCAATGATGGCTTCTCCAGGACTTCATCTGGTCGCTTCTGTACATTTTCCTAATGGGCTTTCCCTGCCTTCCCTGGAGATGTAACCATGGTCTGAGAAATCTCTCTCCCTAGATGAGTTACCTGGTTGTGGGTCACTTCAATGTTCTTTTATCAAATTCTTCCTTCACTCATCATAAAATGAGAAAGCAGATTCTAGTTTCCTCCAGGCTGGCTAAAGCCTAAAGTAAGTGGGAGGGAAAAGCCCTCCAGGCTGTCCTTCAGGTCACACAGGGGACTTGCATTTTAACAGATGGGCCCCTTGTCTTTCTCTGCTGTGAGCTTTTCCAAATCCTCACCCCTCACTATTTCAGGGGTCTCCGTGGATGGCTGGGTAACGAAACAAGGACCCCCTGTCCATGGAGCACGTTGAGGGGAGAGGGACAGTCTAAGAACAGAACGTTCAGACAATTGAAGTGGGTCCAGTGTGAGCCCCAGCTGTGCCCATGACTGGGGTTTAGAAATGTCTAGAGTGTGTGGCAATGGACAACCGGAAGTCTGTTCTTGCCTGGGCCTACGGAGCCGCCTGGGAGATTACTTATCTTAAGAGGATGGGAATGAGGCCATTGCAAGCTTGATGTGGTAGTACAAAGTCTAAGCTGGAAGAGGGGAGAGAACTCCACATGCATCATGGTATTTGTCACCAGCTCTGATGGGGGAGGACAGTGCAAGCTTGGCTGTTTAAGGAACACCCTGCGAAAGTGCTTGACTCCAAACTAAGACGCTGAGCCCAAGCAGCGGTGCTTGGAGACTTCTCGGGCACCGTGTGAGGAAGCAGAGTGGTGAGCAGAGGTGTTAGCTCACATTTTCCACCAGAACCACCAGGCTGCTGCACTGGAAGAGCTCCAGGCACAGAAATGAGACAAGAGGTGGGGGAGCCCTGGTGGAACCCAGCAAGGACCTCACTGGACTGCAGGACTCAGCAATCCCAGGGGATATTGGAGTTCCCAGAGAATGGAGGAGGAGTGAACAAAGGAGAAGAATGGGATCCAGTCACTGTCCAAGAGAATTAGCTCTCCTTTTCCCTTCCTTTTAAGAAAATTCTGCCCAGAAGCCAATCAGGGGAGGTGGGACAAGGTAGGCCTCTGCACCTGAGTGGGGAGGGGCCCTGGTGGCCCCGAACAGGAGTGAGGAAGAGGTCCACACAGGAGGTGGTGGCCCACTGTGAGGTTGGGGGTTTATGGGGAGTGAGGGAGCCGTCCACACGGGACAGTGGCCCAGTGTGTCAGAGCCCAAGTGTGCGGAGGAAGGTCTCCTTGTAGAAGGGAGGCCCCATGTGGGATGTGAGGCCTATGCCAGGTGACAAGGGAGTCCCTTGAGGGAGGCCATCCTGGCACAGAGGCTTAGACCCTAAGCAGAGTGAGGGGGGGACACCTCCTACAGGTGTCAGAACCTCAGGTGTCTGTGCCAAGGGCACCCCAGCACTTGGTTTTGGTGTCCAGGTGGAATGACTCAAAATTCTTCTACAGCCTTGGGTGTTCTTATCTACTCCAGTGACTTCAGTTAGCATTTTAAGGTTAAGTTTCCCCACATTTTATCTGAACTGCAGATCCAGATATCAGATGGCCTTCTGCAGGTGACCGCGTGGATGTCTCCCAGGCCCCTGGCGTCCTCCCCGTGCCACCCCAGACTGCCGCTCTTACAGCTCCCCACCAGGCTCAGACAACAGGAGCGCCACCCACCCCAGGCCCTTAGCACGTCAGCTGCTACATGCTGCTGATTTTACTTCCTAAGTAGTTCTCGAGTCTGTCCATAGCCTCTGCTTCTATTGTCTGTATTCCAGTTGGGTTTGAGGCACCACCATCTCTCCCGGGTGATACTGCAAACTGCCCCCCAGCTTGTGTGGCCCTCTCCAGCCTTGCCACATGGCCCCCACCCCACCCCCTTCAAATTATATCCAGACTCTACAACACTGAACCTTGAGAAAAGGACCTCCGAACATATCCCTGCCTTGTGGAAAACCCTGACTGTTCACTATTGCCCTGAAGATAAAATGCCACACCCTTAACGCAGTTAGTAAGCAGTCTTATAACCTGGTCTCAGCCCCGGAGGGTGGCCGCACTAGCCAGGGACTGCCCTGAAGAGAGCACTGGAAGTCTGGGTTCAACTCAGTCCCCGGCAGGTGGCAGGCATGCTGGGCTGGTGTTTCAGTCCCTTCCTCACCCCCAGCAGCCACCACTCACTTTCACCCCTGTAACGCGCCTGTCTCCTGGGGGCTTCCCACTTGCAGTCTTACCGCCTCCTTCTGAGAACGCTGGGCCCCATCCCCTTTGTCTTTGTGACTTTTAAATCTCCCTCCCGACTTGCATAAGTGAGGCAGGCAGGTCAGATGACTCGCCCCTGCTGTGTGGCACTCTCTAGTTCCCCTTGGAAGACGAAGCACAGTATGTCAAATGCCGAGTTATTTGGGAGCCTCCCACCATGACTGTAAGTGCCGCAGGCAGGGGCTCTGCCGTCTTGGCCCCCTGTCGTCACCCCCACATCTGGCACAAGCACTGCTGCAGTTTCGGTGCTGGGTTTAGATTAACTGTGATCCACACAGGCGGAGCCTATACACAGAGCAGGTGTACGTCCATTATTTTGACTCTTCCACAGGGTCAGAGAGAGAGAGAGAGAGAAAACTGGCTTACAAGTTCCTGATAAGATGTTGATTCTCAAAATTAAACAGATGCAAATTAAAATAACAGGGAGATTCATTTTTTTACCTACTAGATTTGTAAACATCACACAGCACTGAGAACGTGGAGATACCAGCAGACAGTCTCCTCTCTGGGACAGAAGTATAAATCAGCAAGAATCCTTCAAGAGCAACTTGGCAATCTCTACTAAAAGTTTAACTGCGCCTTTTTTCCCTTTAGTTTCACTTGTAGAAATGTATCCTTCAAATATTCTTACACATGTGGACAGAGAGGGACACAGAATATTCAGCAAGTCATCGTAACAGATGAGAAAAACAAATGGGAAAAAAAAAAACCAAACCCACTACCTGTCCATCAAAAGAAGGTTAGTTCAATAAATTGTGAAAGTCTTTCTAATGGAGAACTGCAAAGGAATGTTTTTAAATGAGCTAGATTTACATATGCTCATATGAAGCAACCCTTGAAGGGGTGGGGGGGGGGATGAAAATAGCAAGGTCCACAGTGTGCGTGTTTTAAATTGTGATTTTAAACGGAAATCAAGATATGTGCACTTATGCATAAAATATTTCTGGAAGAATACACAAGCAACTCTTAACAGTAACTGCCTCTGGGGAGAGAGACTGAGATATGGGAGAGGAGAAAAACTTACTTATTGTATATTCTGTTTTAAGTGCTTGAATATTTTATTATAAGCATGAATTAGCTTTGCAGTTATACAAAAAGAAAACTATGTTTTGCTTTTTTAAGAAAGGAAGAAGATGGCGAATTTGCATCTGCCTGAAATTCTGGCAATTTTCCTCCCTCCCTCCCCTCCCTCTCCCTCCCTTCCCCCTCACTCCGTTCCTTCCTTCCTTCCTTCTTTCCTTCCTTCCTTCTTTCCTTCCTTCCTTCCTTCCTTCCTTCCTTCCTTCCTTCCTTCCTTCCTTCCTTCCTTCCTTCCTTCCTTCCTTCCACTCTGTCCTCCTTTCTAGGAAAATTATCTTCCTGGAATCGTCTAAAAATATTAGACATAAAATTAGACCAGTTCCCCATCTGTGCATTGGGAGTCCGTGTTTGACGGGCGGGTCCACCATTGCTTGCTAAGAGTTGACCTCTCTACCTTGATGAATGGTGCACCTTGCAGCCCGCCTTTTCATTCCAGCCAGATCCTGGCCTCCAGTTACAACTCTGCCAGCACCTCATTTCTCTCGCTTTCTGCCCAGGGCTTCTCTGCCACCACCTCGTGGAGTGCCTGAGGAAACTTATTTTGCCATTCTGACACTTGTGGAAAACTGGAAGTAGGAGGGAGTTAACAACCTACGGACCACCTGGGGATCAGTGAGAGCCAGTGGTGGACAGGTATGCAATTCGAGCTCATTAGGGGTCTCTGGTTTGGAGCGCAGGTTTTCCACTAAACCCACCAAGTCAGTAACTGATCCTTGGATGGGCTCTCCTGCTTCCCTGGTTACTCTCCCCAGCTTCTCACTCCTGTTTCTTGGCATCACGTCCCAAAATAGACTAGCAGCTCATGGTGTGGACGTGCTTGTTGTGGGAAGCAGGGCAGGGACACCAGCCCTCACCATTACTGTGGAGCTCTAGCGGCCTCGAACGCTTGTGAGGAAAAGGAAACAATGGTCCATGGGGAGCTTCTCTCTTAGTCTTCCTGAGGTATAACCTTTATCCTCTGGGTCCTTGTGCTTCCCCTCTTTATGTGAGGGTGGCATTCAGAAAGTTAGCTGTTCTTTTCCAAAATTGTCCCCAAGTCAGACCGAAAGGCCCCCAAGTCAGACTGAAAGGCATGTTACTGATTTTGCAGGTAGAGAAGCATCTGTTCTGTAAACTGACCAAAGGACCACCTGGAGAAAGGCCCTGGGTTCTCAGACTCAAGAAGTGCCTTCACATGTCTTTTTATCTACCCAAGATGTGTAGGTTGTCACCCGCCATTGTTCAGTTGATAAAATAGGCTCGGAGAATGTAGTGACTTGCTCCAAGTCACACAACTAATCCGTGACAAAGATTGGATTGGAACCCGATTCTAACTCAAGGCCAGGATTTTCCCATTGTTCACGACATCGCAGTTGACTCCTGTTTCTGGAGACTGGGGCAAGCTGACTGACACAGCCCCAGTCTCACCCCTGCCCACTCACCACCTCTCTTCAGCACCTTGCTCTGCTGCCTCCCTCCCTCACAGACCTGGGCTTGCTCACGCTGTGGACGAAGTGAGCTGCTCCAAGCCCTACAAATGCCTTCCTCTTGACACAATTCTTGCTTATTATTCCAAGCCCTTTGTCAGTTGTTTTCTTCACTTTCTCCCAGAATGGCCCTTTCAAGACAGAACTATTTACAACTTCCTGCTTTTGAAAGAATCAAAAATGAAAACCCCATTTTAGGTTCCCTCCTCTTCTATGACTCACATGCTATTGGCCTGGCATTCCAGGCGCACTGTGCTCTGGCCCCTGCTGTGCCCGTCACCTCCCCGTCACCGTGCCGCTTGCCCTTCCGTTACAGTGTTGCCACAGTGAGCCCTGCAATGTAGTGGGGGGCGAGGGGAGGCCCACTGGGCATAGAACTTCTGCCACAGGGTGTAGACACAGCAGGTGCCCAGTGATGGTGAGTTGAATGGTGCAGACTCATTTCTGCCCTCTGCCCTTCATAGGGACCTGCAGCACGGTCCCTATGGCCTATCTGGACCACCCCCCTCCAACAGGGGGCAGGCGGGTACGATCAGCCCCTTGTGTGTAGCATCCTGGAACTAGCTGACCTAAATAAGACCTCGGAGCACGCTACTAATGCAGCTAAGGGTTTCTTAAATTGTCACAGCAAGATGCAAACAAACTTTCATCTGAAACATAACCGTGTCTGCTACTGACCCCCCACCCAAGCCGTAACTGCTCGAGCTATGCTGGACACCCCGCAGCCACGGCGGCGCTCTGTTCCAGCGTGAGGTGCTGCGGTCCCAAGATGGCTGGCAGAGGAGCTTCCGGTCTTCTGCGGGGGAGGCTGAGGGAGCGGTCAGGGCAACAAAGCTGCAGAGAGATACTGACGATACAGCAAGACGGGAAGGAGAGCACGGAGAGGGATACTGTGTCGTGGGTGGGGTGGCAGGAAGAATGAGGGTTAAGCCAGAGAGTGTATGGGAAGTGCCTGCACACCGCCTGGCACAGAGTAGATGCTCAATAAATAGCGAGGCTTACTCTCCCCGTCTATCGCACATCCCGCTGGGGGCACGGAGGAGCACGGCCTCTCTGCCTCTGTCTGGGTGCCATGCCTCCTCCCACCCCTTCCATCTGCTCCGGCCTGATTTTCTGATCAATGAGAAACATACCAAATTCCTTCCCTCCTTGGGAGGGAAAACCTGTTCCTTATGCTGGGAACCCTCTGTTCCTAGCTCTTGGCAAAGCTCACCCCATCATCCTTCCAGCCTCAGGGTAAATGCCAGTTCCCCAGAAAGCCCTTTCCTGACCACCCCATCGCCCCAGAGTTCATGTCTATCAATCCTACTGGTTATTTTCTTCCTCGTAATTACCAGAAGCTGTAATGATTTGATTTATTTCTTTGCTTTGATTCCGGTCCCACTAGACTCCAAGCTCCAGAAAGGGAAGAGTGGCCTCTGTGTTCTCCTCGGTTAATGTCGCAGTACCTGGAATGCACCTGTTGCAGGATCAGCATGTGGTTGTTCTCCCTCTGCCGGGGGAGCTGGGAGGGACTCATGAACAGAGATGCGTATGGCCAGGGCCCTCGGAGGGGGTACAAGAGTTGACCCACTCAGGGCTGTGAAGATGCAGTGGCATCAGGCTGTTTACCAGTGGATAGGAAGTACTGAGAAAGGAACCTCTGTCATGAGGAGCAGTTCTGCCCAGGAGTAGAGAGGGCTGAGTCCCAACCAGTCCTGGGTGGTTGTTCAAACAGAAATACCCTGGGGGTGGGGGGCACCTCAGGCCCCACCCTCTTACCTGGGCTCGCCTAACAACCTTCTGCGCTGAGATTTGTTTTTTACAATGTGACCTGCCCATTGAGGTTAGGAGCGGGGGGAGAGTTTATCGTTGGCCAAGCCCAGTTTTCAAACAATAAGCCCAGTTTTCAAACAATAATAGCGAAAATTAGAAGTGTTACCGCTCAGGGAGCTCCTACTAAGTGTCAATCACTAAGCACTAAGCATTTTACATACACTCTCGGCTTCAGCCTCTGTCATGGTGCGAGGTGGGCATTAGCTCCTCCATTTTCTGAGGCCGAAACTAGGATTCAAAGACGGTGAGTAACATGTCCAAAGTCTCTGGGCTCGGAAGTGCTGGATGGAGTTTCGGACCCAGCTGTGCCTCACTGCGCAGCCACGCTTTTAGCCACAACCTCCTGGCCTGGGTATTTCACAGGGGAATCAATTAGGTAGGTTTGGCTCAGACCCCGGGAGGCTGAGTCATCCTAAGTCAGACAGCCTGAACCTGTTCCTCTCTGGGAACCTGATACAAACCTAATCCCTAAACTGACAAGGCTGAGGGTGTGACTCTGGACTTTGGTAAACCCTCGGTAGGCCTGGAGCGACTCCCTCTCCCCACTCAGAAGGCTAGACTGCTTCTCGCCAGCGCGGCACCCCTGCGGGGACCGCGGGGGTGAGTTATCACAGAAGCTGGGCTTTGCTCTGCCATGGAGTAAGGATGGCTAAGAGCTTGGGCAGAGAGGCAGACAGACTGGTTTGAAACCTGGCTCCTGAATTCAGTAGCTGTGTGCCCCTGTGGCTGGGGCAAGTTTCTTTACCGCTCTGCCCTTCAACCCTTACCTATAAAAAAAAAGACAAGAGCAGTCTCCTGGTGTTGCTGTGAGCATTATATGGAAAAACATCTGTAACGCACCCACTGAGCACAGACGCCTGGCACCTAGCAAGCCTTCAGCGATCAGGAGCCTTTATTAGCTCTGTGGGCCTTGTTAATAGTCTTAAGGGGAAGTGTACATAATAGAGTGGGTTTGGATCTTGGTGCCGTCAAGTTTTAGCTGCGTGACTCTGGGCAAGTGACTGAACTTCTTCTAAACTCCTCATCTTTACACTGGATAATTCAGGAAGTTTTGGGAGGGTGGGAATCCAGTGCCCTCATCCTTAAATTAAAGTCAGCTTTTGTTAAAGGATTTGGAAAATGCCAGAGGTAGGGGATGATTCTTGCCACGTGTGGACAGCATCTGCCCTAAGCTGTGGTCTGTCAAGAGAAGGCCAGGCAAGGACTTCTGGACTCTCTGAATCTCATCAGGCCATCCAGGGTGTGGTCTCCAGAGTGTGGCTATCTCGGTTGGTCTGAAGTTTTCGACCAGTCTGTTGTTTTGGTTTGAGCTGAAAGAAGATTATTGTAAGTAAGGAGCATGGGGAGGGTGGCTGGCATGAGGGTTAAGGAAAAAAGGCCACGGAGGAAGGAAGGCCACGTCTATACATGTTGGCCTGGGCACACCCAGGCTCAGGAGTTCAGATGTGTGGTCCACGGCAGGCCACTGCCAGCGGGCCGTGGAAATGAGGGCCCTCAGTGATCGGCGCTCCCTGGCTGGAACTCTAAACCTCTGGTTCTGCTTCCATGTCCCCAGGCAACCTGCCTGCCTCCCAGTGCCTACCTTCCCACAGGGAGAAAAGCTCAGACCATCGGCACCCCAGCCTCTTGGTAACATGTCAGACTCTGAGTGTGAGCTTATCGAGTTAGTCCTGAGATGCCGACCCCCTCCAAGGGCATCGAAAATATGGAATTTCTAGGCCTGCCAGGTTGAGAACGCCATCCTGTCACATGGTGGCCCACCAAGTCACCGCCACTCCTGAGGCCCTGAGGGAGCTGGAAACTGACTGTCCCAGAGAGACTGGGCCCCAGTCACCTTCTCCATGTGAGGCCATGCCTGCCTCAGGATTGTGCAAAGATTAGATATCCGTGCCTGGAACATACTAGGTGTTCAACAAATGCTGATTCTTTCCCCATCTTATATAAACCCTGTGAATTTCCTAGGCTAAGAGATTGTGGTCACTTTAAGGTCTGGGACCCTGCCTCCTATTCCTCTGGTTTCTCTCCCTCACTCCCCAGTACGTCCCTACAACCTGACCTTGCCCCCCGTGGCTGTCTTACCCACGGTGTGGGTTCTCACCCTGACCTCTGCCCACACATCAGTCACGCCCCTCCAGGTGCTCCCTAAGCCACACCATAGCAGCTCTGCTGTGGAGCAAAGCAGGCCTGGCAGCGCGGCGCCCACATTCTGGAGCAGTTCACTGTGGGACCTGGCTCTCATCCATTCCCATCTCTGGGCTTCCAGTTCCCCGTTTTGAAATGATGGCATTGGGCCAGCTCCTCACACGCTGTATTTGTGTGGATGAATTATCCCGTCCATCCATCCATCCCTCCATCCATCCATCCCTCCCTCCCTCCATCCATCCAACCATCCATCCCTCCATCCACCCATGGCAAAACCTGGACACTGTATTAGGGGCTCTGGTAGGACTGGGGAGCTGAACTGATATGACCCAGGTCTCAAACCCCTCACGCCGCTGTGAAGGAGAGACCTCTGCCAAACAGCACGCACCCTCACAGGGGACAAGCAGTGTGACAGATGAGCCTCCCCCCCAACCCCCCACTGGTGGCTTTGGAGAGAGGAGGGCGCCCAGGAGTCGGTCCTGCTTCCTGAGGGGATTCCTCCCCTGTCCCGAGCATTACTCAGCGCCCTGAAATGTGTGCCTCCCTGCAGTCCATCCTGCTCATCCTCCTGGGGCGCAGCACAAAGGTCCTGTTGTGGGCCTGCAGCCCAGGCGGCAGCAGAGCCCCTGGGTGACTCACGATCTTGCCATTTCCTTTGTGTGGCCCCAGGCCCCTTGCTGGAAGCCGAGTGTGCCTGCCGTGCGGGGGAGGGGGCGCCGCGCCGCTCTCCGGCATCGCCCCTCGGGGAAGGGGACCCGCGGTGAGCCTTTCATGTGGCAGGCGGGGCTCCCCGCACGCGAGGCCAGCCCAGCCGGGGCCTCACGAAGACAGCGGCTGGCGGGCCCGGCAAGATGTTTGCAGCCTCGCCTGCGCCCGAATCAAGGCGGCCGCCGTGGGAGAGGCGTGTGGTCCCCATCAGGCATTCCTTCCGGTCCCCTAAACAGACACATCTTTATGAAAAGTGAAAATTAACCACGGAAGGGAAAGGCCCAGTGGCTTGGGAAGCGATGTGGGCTGCCGGCCTCCTGGAGGGTCTTTGGGCGCGGCTCAGAAGCCCTGGGCGTCAGGGGAGCCCCTCTACCCCGGAGGCATCTCCCCAGGCCCAGCTTGGCTCCAGCCTTGGGCTCCTCGCACTCAGGCCCCCACCCCGGCCAAGGCTCCGGCTCGGGGCACTTCAAGAAAGGTGAAGAAGAGGAAGAGCACTGGACTGGGAGCCTGCAGCAGTTTCTTCCGCAGGCTAAGTGACCTCCAGCACGTTTTCCCAGTGGCATTTCAGGTATCTTTCTGCGCAGTTCCTAAGTCAGGGCTTCTAACACCCTTCCTGGTCTGGCTTTCTCTCTCTCTGCCTACACACCGCTTATACTCTACACTCCAGCCACTCGGAAAAACTCGTTCCTCCCTGAACGCACCTTGTTCTTGTTCACCTCCAGGTTTTGCATGAGCCGTTCCTGCTACCAGGAAAGCTGTCCCCATTCTCAAGGGCATCTGGTTAATCCTTTCCTTCAAGAGCCAGCTCAAGTGTCACCTTCCATAGGAAGCTTCTCCCTGGGGTCTGACATGGGTGCTTCTCCTCCACACTCCTCTGAGAATCTTTGCAAAGCCCTGTCAGTGTGCTAACTGCTCCTTGCGCTGTGATTTCTGCTTGTTTATGTGAGGGAGGGTCCTGAAGGAGTGAGTGAGTGAGTGAGTGAATGAATGAATGGCTTGGGAAAGGAAATTGCTTCACACACCAGTGCCCTGTGGGTGGGTACTAAAACAAACCCTACAGGAAGCCTAAGAAAATGGCTCTAATTCTGTCCTTCCTTTTGCAACTATTAGGCATCTCATGTGAACCTACAGGTGCCATTGTGAGGTTAGTATGCTGGACGGAGGAGGGACCCACCCAGCATCTGGCAGGTGCCTCTGGCAATAGTATGCAGGATTGAAGCCAACTCCAATGTATGCTTAGACCATTGAAACAGAAACATACATGGATGTAATGATGTTACATCTTAGGCAAGGTCAGCAGGCTGTCCCTGAGAACAATGCGGTAGGCATTGAGAATCATCCGCACACACTCCTGCAGTTCTTTAGGATTTGCAAAGCTTTCACCATCATCGGTCTCACTGGATTTGAGTAAGCAGGGTGAAGATAATTTCTGCCCCTGTTTTAGACATGAGCCATACTCAGCTTTAGGGAGATTGAGTCCAACTTAATATCCCACAAGGGGTAAGTAAGGAGAAAGAACCCAAGTCTTCCTTCAACCAATCCTCAGAGGCTGATGCGTGTCAAGCCCCAGAAAGATGCCACCAGGGAGCACCCAGGTTTGTCAGGGAGACCAGGTAGGGCATGAAGAGTGCTGCCTTCCTGCTAGAAACTAGGGAATACTGGAGTCCACTGGAATGAGAAGTTCGTTTTGGTTGTGAAGTCAGGGAAGCTTCGTAATAGAGGAGACGTTCAAATGAGGCCTTGCGGGGTGGGTAAGGTCCCCTAAAGATGGAAGAAGAGAGGAGAAGGGGGAGCATGTCACTACAGGCTCCCCACCACCCTTGGCTCTAAGTTAGTCTTCCAGTGCTGAAGCCAAAGGACAATAAGACCAGTGGCAGCAGTTTGTAAACTTGAAGATCTTAGAAGTTCTTATAAAGCACCATCCTCTGGGCCTCCTCGGTCTCTGTGGCAAAGAAGTAACCTTCATATTCTGTGGGCAACGTGGGCAGAGGGAGTGTGAATTTGGGAACTATCATCACTTCAATAGGAAACTGAGGTAGAAGCTGGAGAGGGATGAAAGGGGTCAATGGAGGATTGTCTTAGGATGGAGCTACTATGGCATGGCTTATGCTGAAGGGATCGATCTGAAAGGAATGCAAAAACAGTGCCCAAGCTTCATTCTGAGGTATCAGCTTGAATCTACTTTAACTGACAGTCCTCTTCCAACGTCTTCTTATGACTCAGTGAGTATGCACCTGGCTCCTTGGATCCTCACCCTGCATCTCTACTCTCTTCCTTTTCCCTGGTTCTTCATCTTGTCAACTGCAGCATCACTTCTAATGACTGGCTACTGGGAGATCAGACCAGAAATATCCACGTAGGCAGGTCTGCCCACTCTATTCATGCGTCTCTTGGAAAAGAAACACAAGTACAAGTAGAAGGTTCTAAGGAAGACCAAGCCAACCTGAAAGTAGCCTTTGGCTCCCCTAGGCTCCAGAGACCCATATTTTGCAGCATCCAAGAGCCTCCCATGAAACCTCCAGGGAACAACCAATACTTTGACTTGTAGTTCTACACTGAAGATATATAGTGTAGTCTCTATAACCTTCACTGCTTTTTATAGACATTGTTGTACTAGATTCATTTAGGGATGACAGTTTAGCCCATGGCCTGTCATTGGGAAGCAATGCAATCTTCCCCCAAACTCCTTTCTTACTGAAAGGGTGGGACCTGGGAATTCATACTGATATCATGTACCAATGTTCCTCATCAGCTCATTGACCCAGGGATGGACACGTGACATTGGGCAACAGTCTGGGCCAAGCCAATTGACTTCTTTCTTGAAAGAATTTGAGCTAAGAGACATAGAGGCTCAAGTTAAGAATACACTAGAACTAAAAGACCTTGAGATATCAGGACAGTAGTTAGTACTGTGTGTGACAAAGCAGAAGTCACAGGGAAGCCTAAATTATACAAGAGAGAAAAATAAGAGTCTTACAGAGGGGTCCAGTCTACCAAGAGGGTAATACAGTTGACATGCATTAAGAGTCAGAGACAAGAGATCCTGTAGCCCTTGAAGGACACAGAGGAGGCTTTTCTCTTCCCTTGTGACCCAGCCAGGGCTACTCCCTTCCTGACCTTGGAGGTCAGTGACAGTTTCCTGTACCTTTCAGAAATCTCTCTTTTCACTTGAAATTATTTGACAAGGTACCTGATCCTTGTTGCCAACATGCCCAACGTAAGAAAAAGACTCAGGTCAAAGACTTAGTCTATGTGAACTAATCTTTGGAGTTCTTTGACTCAATCCAATAAACAACTTCTATGCAGCAGGTGCTGGGGGCCTTCTGAGAAAAACCGAGACACATTATTATCTTCCCTCAAAGAATCCCTAGTCTGGAAAAGTGTGTTCCCACACTCCTAGAACACAAGGGAGTTTAATATTAGCACCCTAAGACAAGTGCAGATGAAGGCTGGAGGGGTGACCTACAGCCGGGGAAGCAGAAGAGACTTGACAGTGGAGTGCCTTCAAGGATGGGTGGAATTTCATATTGGAAAGAAGAAGGAGAAATGGAAAGTACATGAATCAGCAGGTTGGAGCAGGAAGGAGCAGGACGTTTATGGCGCATGGCAAATAGTATGGCTTGGAAGAATTACAGGGTTGAAAGAAATAATGTTAGATGAGTCAGTAAGACAGGTTTGATTGTGATTATGAGGGGCCTTGCACGCCAAGTCAAGCCTGTTATCACAGCATCATGAGAACGGGAAGGACCTTGGATGTTATCTAATCTGAATCAGGTAATTGGATGCCTATCCTTCTTAAGGTAGCACCATGACTGGCAGCATCCTAAGTATGTATTTGAAATACGGTCATTTCAATGGTAATGACTCAGAAACTCTTTTTCTCTCTTTAACAACGTATAGTTTTTTTCAAAAGGGCCCTCTCACTACCAGGAAAGTTGATCCAAAACAGCAGTTTGTGAAGTTAAGGACCAAGGGAGGGACATGCACTATGTGTCAGCATCAGGCGTGGTGGTTTAGACTTTATAACACCTAACCTGTGAGGTGGATGTGGCGGTCCCCTTTCAGATGAGAAAATTGAAGCTCTAGGCAAAGCTCTCCGGGCCCAACAGCTATAAGAGGGGAAGCAGGAATGTGGCCCAGGGACGACAGCGATGTGCTTGCATCTGCTTTCTCTACCTTCTTTAAGGCTACACAGGCCTGCCTTTAAGGAAATATCCCACTCATTCATGAAGGAATTTCAGGGTGACCTTTACTTAAATTAACGTCTGATGGCTGGAGGTGGGTGGGTGGATGGAACAGATCATAACAACAAAAGCGTCACTGCATGAATTTAGCAAAATTCTAAACCATACACACCAGAAGTCTACAGAGACATTTGGCAAAATGGTTATTTCTCTTTAAATAATCCAAGGACTCAATTGATAATAAGCTTTGAATGAGCCCCCAAATTCAAAAGCCTTTATCATCTTACAAACCCCCTTCGAGACTACACAGTGCTTCTGGCTCCCGGAAGCAGCAGGTGCTGTTGCTTCCATGAATAATGTCATCACTAAGTCCACAAGGGGAACCAGAGAAAAGATCATGTCTGCATGGGGGACGGGGGAGGAGGACACAGCATTAGATCGTCTCTGGGGCCCTGTTCAGCTGGCAAACTCCTGGTGTTAGATGGGGGAATATTGGCAGCCTGGGATGCCAGGAGCCCTAGATGGGAGGACAGAGCTGGGGAGCAGAGGAGAAAGGTGGTCTGGAGGCAAGAAACCCAGGATGGATTGATGGTAGATGGAGGGACAGGCAAACAGAGCCAGATGAAGAGAGCAGCTGAGGCCCGTGAGATCCCGCCTGTGTTGGAGCAGAAAGGCCAGAGAGCTCAACATGGCTTTCTAAACTGCCGGACACCCGGGAAGCTGGTTGAAGCCCTGGATCCTGAGAGAATCCCCAGGACTCTGAGTCCAGGATGGGCCAGGAGTGGCATTTGGGACCAGTTCCTTAGGTGATCTGACACAGACAGTCCTTGGGAAACTTTGGGGACAGGATTTTCCTGTGTGGACGTCTGTGACATGCCCTGTAAATTGAGAGGTTTGTCAAAGACAATTCCTACCATCCCTGCCAACTCCGGTACTGGGCTTCTCCAAAGCTGACACGTCATCCCTTTGACAAGCTCGCAGGTCTCGTCATCTCCCTCAACATGGTTGTTTCCTGTGCCTTGTAATTTACAAGGCAGGCAGGTTGACGGGTCCTGCTCAGCTCTTGAAAAATCCTACAGATAATAGACTCTAGCAACTCCATCTGGCCAGCCCATTTGGGTAAGAACAAGGCAGCATCATGTGTATTCATGTGGGCGTCCAAGTGGGACAGAGTCCCTCTCTCTGGAGGCCATGGCTTGAGGCCAGGACAAAACCACTTCCAGGTCTCAGGTCACAGGATCATGCAGGATGATTTGTTTAAGGAAGAAAGCTTCAAGGGCTGAAAGGAAATTAAACATGTATATTTCCCCAGCAATTATGCATGTGCTTTCCCTTGACAAATAGTCCCCATGCCCCACCCGGAAGAAAAGCCAGATTCTCAATGAATCTGTGTTCTGCAGGCATCCACAGGGAGAGGGTGTTTTTCTAGCAGTGAAAGCCACATGAAAGTCTTCATGGCAGCCTTGCGCCGTTCCTGCTACATCTCCTTTCAGGGCAGACTGGAGATCAGGGAGTCCTGTCTGCGAAAACAAGATGGCCTGGGTCTGAAACATTGATTTCTGGTTCAAGTTTCTCAGTGAAATGTGAATGAGGAATTTTCCACTTCTCCTTGTCCTGATTCACCTTGGCGGAGTCTTTGGAGCCCCAGACCGGGGCAGGGAGAGTCTATTTCAGGGGGGCACCCAGCCAGCTTTGCACCCCACATGAATAGTCCTCTGTGCTGTTTCAGTATCAGTTGTCTCCTTTTGGCCAGGGAAGGACTCCATTCACCTGCTTTAGCCATTTTGCTCTGGGAGGAAGCAGGCCAGAATGTCCGGGGCAAGAGAGTGTCATAGTGCCATGGAAGTCCTCACCAGGGGAAATGGACTTAACTGAGTGATACAGATCTATTTACACTAATCGAATAGCTAGTATATATCAGGCTCGATGCCAGACTTTGGGGATCAGAAGGTGAATAAGACACAGTCCCAGTTCTCAAGAGTTGACAGTCTAGTCAGGGTGACAGCTGTGCAAATATCAGCCAGGGCAGACGCTGAGAAAGATGACCAGGGAGATTCAGAGAGACGGGGGAGACAGGTTCTGGCCGGACATCATCAGGGAATGCTTCCCGGAGGAGCTGGCACTTGCGCCGTGTCTGGGAAGATGAATGGGACTGGAGAGATGGGGAGGGGGAGGGGAGAGGCTGTCCGAGCCAAGCGCTATGGTTGGAACGTCCTGGTGCGTGGGGGGTTAGTGAACCTGGGATCACTAGCAGACAGGTATGAAAAGAGATGAGTCGGAGATGAGACCTGAAGAAAAGGCAGGGGCCAGGTCGTGCAGGGAGCTCTAAGTCACGGCGAGGGGCTGGACTTGGCAAGGCAGGCGGTGGACAACCAGCAGAGGACTTGCAGGATCTGGAGGGAGAGAAAACAGGTAGAAGGGTTTTGCAATAAACCAGGTGAGGAACAAGGTTGGCCAATGTTAGGCTGAGGAAAAGAAAAGTCAAGGACAGAATCAAAAGATATTTTGGAAAAGAAAAAAAAATGGATTTTGTGGCCATGGGGAGAGGGAAAATGGAAAGGTTCCCAAATATGTGCAGATTCTCAATTCAGACAATGGTTGGGGGATGGAGGGTGGTTGGTGGTTACCCGCACAGGCTCTCGAGTCCGAGGGCCTCTGTCCAATGCCTGGGTTTTCAATTTCCTAGGTAGGAAATTGATCAACGTCTCTGTGCCTCAGTTTCCTCTTCTGTAAAAGGAAATGGACAAATTGCACAGTAAGTCTGGGCCTGTCACTGACAGGCCTAGCACTTTGTGTTATCAGTTATTCCCGGGGGTCCTCAAGGGTCTGTGACTTGGAATTTAAACAGGGTGCGCTATGAAGACGATGTGCCTGGTGCATCGCTTTGCTCGTGAGGGTGGGGCTCCCTGCCCATTTCTCCTCTCCACATATGGTAACACATGTGACGATTCTGTTAAGTGATAAAAATCTTCTTTGCAAAAAAAAAAAAAAAAAAAGCTTTTTTTTTTTTTTTGAAATGAGGTCTAAGAAAGTGTTGTTTCTTGGGCAGAAAATGGAAGTTTTATGGGGAATCACTGCCAGAAAGGCATTGGAGAATTTGAGGTTTCACCAAAAAAAAAAAAAAAAAAAATCGCCAATCGTCCTTTGCATTCTGACTATAAAATTATAAGTGTTGTGATATGTAGGGTTCTAAAAACCATTCTACAACATACAGACAGAAAAAGTTCGTGAAACATACCAGCAAAAGACACCATTGTAAACTGAGTATTTGCATAACCACCACTCAGGTCAAGTGACAGATCATTGTCAGCACCCCAGCACCCTTTCCTGTTACACCTTTTCCACCCAAAATAACTTTTGCCGTGACTTCTGTGGCAACCACCTCCCTGCGTTTCTTTCCTCCTGCCACCTAAGTTTGCACCTCTAGTCCTTGAACACCAAGGTTTTATTTTGATGGTCTTTAACCTCCATACGATGGAATCATATGTATGTATTCTTTCGTGTCTGGCTTCCTTTTCTCAACATTGGGAACACCACCACCCATGTGAGTTATAAGCCTGTAGTTTGCATATTTTTACCACCACTCTATAAAGATATACCATGATTTACTTATCCATTTGACTTTTTTTTTTTAAGATTTTATTTATTTATTTGAGAGAGAGAGAGAGTGAGCCAGAGAGAGCAGAGCACAAGCCCGGGGAGGGGTAGAGGGAGAAGGAGAAGCAGACTCCCCACTGAGCAGGGAGCCTGATGTGGGGCTGGATCCCAGGAGACTGGAATCATGACCTGAGCTGAAGGCAGACGTTTAACCGACTGAGCCACCCAGGCGCCCTCCATTTGACTTTTGATCGGGATTTGTGTTGTTCTTTTTGGAGACTATTCTGAATGGTACTGCTGGGAACATTCTTATCCATGTGCATACATTTCTGTTGGGATTTTCCTGAAAGTCGAATTGCTGGGTCCTAAAAAGTAGGTGTAGCTTCATCTTCAGTAAACAGTCCCCCAGAGTAGTTCTGCCAGTCTATGCTTTCACCGGTAGGGCCCAAGACTTCCCACCTTGCTCCATACTCACCCAAACCTGGTTTCGCCAATCTTTTTTAAGTTTTTGGTGACTAAAGGAGGTTTGAAGGGCATCCAGACAAATAACTGGAGGTTGGTGTGCTACCTGATCAATGTCAGGTCTACAGAGCTGTAATATTTGTAAATAAGTACAATGAGTGACTTTTTCAGGGGAAGACCCATAATTATGCTTTAACATGCAAACGATTATTCTGAATCTCTGAATGGAGTTGCAGAAGCAGGCTGATGCGGGGGTGGGCTGCTAGTGCCACAGAGGTGGAGAGGTTGGCAGATAAAATGGTATTTCAGGAAAGTCTTTGAGATGGAAATGGAGGTGAAGGATGGAGAATATCAAGGGTACACTGAGGTAGGGTAGAGCCCTGAGGGAACAGCTCTGGGGAAGAGTTTAAGATTTCGGAACCATATATCGGTATGGGGCCATTGGTTCTAAAAATATACATAGATACCATTATATTGTTCTTTTTCTTTTCTTTTCTTTTTTTAATTTTTTTATTGTTATGTTAATCCCCATACATTACATCATTAGTTTTAGATATAGTGTTCCATGATTCATTGTTTGTGCATATATATTGTTCTTTTTCACCTGCGGTTTGTCTTTTCCCCTCGAAATATTGATCTAGTTTCTTAATTTTAATTACCATATACATTTATGGTATGTATTTATTTGCATTTGAACATCACATTTACTTATCCATTTCTATATTGGTGGATACTCATAAACAATGCTGAAACAACCATTTTTTAGTTTATATATTTTTCGTATAGGATACAAAATAAAATTGAGCTGAAGCAAATATGGCAATTTGGGATATTGAGTACAAGAATGTCTCCTCTATTATTTTCTGGACATTTCTAGGTGCTTGAAATACTTCATAATTTAAACATGTTTTAATATTCGATATTAACCCAAACAAAGAGAAGGGATCACTTGAATGGCAGATCCCAATGTTTTATTGGCTGGAATGACCAAAGAGCCTATGGAAACAACCTAGACCTGGCATCCAAAGCTGGTGAGACCTGGTGCAGCTTGGCAGAGACCTTACACTCCTCCCAGGCACCAAAGGCGACAATGTGGTACAGTTCTGGAATGAGCTGAGGACATGAGTGGGATCTGCTTCTAGTCCTCATGGAATGAGAACCTTGGCCAACTGTTCAGTTCTCAGGCTCTTCACTGGGAAAACTCAGGAAATTAAATCTGTCAGGTGGAGCTGTTATAAAGGTAAACACAATCATGTACATAATAGGCAGTTATACCAGTTTGGGTTTGATGAGGAAAACAGAACCAGTAGGAGTGATATAGCATAAAAGATCTGTTACAGGAATTTGACCATCAAAATATGGTGGAAGCTGGAGCAGTGACAATCTGAAAGGGGACCGAAGGAGGATCAGAGAAAAGTCACCCATCCAGGGATCACAACGTGACCCTGGGAAGGAAGTCTCTGTAAGACTTTGCATTTGATGGTGGCCTGAAATTGCTCTAGGTCAGCAGGAAAGGCAGTGGGGAAGACAGGTTGGGCGTATAGCAGAAGAGAGCAAGGACAAATGAACTGACAAGGACAAAACTCACTTCATAATGGTCCGCTCAAGTCTCATGGTAACTTGGTGGCCCGTGGAAGGCATTCAGTCTCTATGAGGCCCAAGAGCAAGGGAGAAGCCTTCTTAAAGGGAGAATAATTATCTGCAGAGTATGGCATAGTTTTGCATTCAATTGCTAATGTTCTGTTTGATGACTTACCTATAAGGACCTACTAAAGGTCCCATAGAGCTTCCTTATGTACCATAGATGCTTCTGGCACAAATGGATCTGCTAAGTCATGTGTTCCATTCAGGTGGCAGAGCAGCTTGCTTGGCAGGCTGGATCTGTTGCAAAGTCTTCTCATTTTCTGGACCCTGCTCAAAAGTGGCAGCCTTTCGGGTTACTCAATAAATGAGTTGAAGTAGCATGCCCAAATAAAGTACAGTTGCCTCCCAGGCCAGAGAGGTTCACTGGGCATTCTGCCATTTCCTCAGTGGTAAGAGACCAGATGCTGCAACTTCTCCTTCACTCTGGACAGAGAACCTCAACATGTCCTGCTCAGTGGGCTCTGAGAAATTCTGCCCAAATAGCTGGCTCCAGATTTTTTGTGAGACTCATTTTCCTGCATCTGCTTGCATTTTGCTTACCAGGGTATTCAGAGTCACTGCTACTTCCTGCCCACCAGGACCGATTAGCATGATGTTATCAGAAGGGTAGGCCCGCATGACATCCTGTGGGATGGAGAGCCTGGCAGGGTCCCCGGAATTGGATTCTGACCGTAGCCTGGGGGGTGAATATAGCCCTTTGGCAGGACAGCAAAGGTGTATTTCTAGGCCTGCTAGCTGAAAGCAAACCACTCCTGCTGGTCTTTATTGAGAGGGAGAGGGAGAGAGAGAGAGAGAGAGAGAGAAAGCCGAACATTTGCCGGATCAATAGCTGCCAGAGACTGTGTTGATTTTCTTCAGCAACAAAACCACACCTGGAAAAGGAGCTTCCATCGGACTGACCACCTATGAAGTTTCTGATAATCCAGTTTGATTCTCCAAGATCTACTTCTTGGACCAAATAAGCAAGTTAATTGGGATTCACCCTCTTTGCATCTTTCAAGTCCGTGACAACAGTAGCACTAATTTCTGCCACATCTCCAGGAATGTGGTATTTTTTTAAATTGAAACTCTTACCAATAGAGATGATTCTCCTGGCTTGCACTTGACTTTTCCTACCATAATAGCCCTTACTCCATAAAAAAGGAAGACAATGTGGAGACTTTACCAGTTTCTGAAGATGTCTATTCCTGAGTGATCAGTTCTAGAGCTGGGGGAATAACCACAGGGTACAACCACACACTAAGCCCACTGTGAGATGGACCCGAGCCCAAACCCCATGCATCGCTTGACCTTCATAACACCTCTTCTAACTGTGGACCACAGTGACATTTTCAGTCTCTTGAAATTAGGGTCAGCTCAGAGACAATGCCCAGTAATTCCTGAAAAGTGCGGCAAGTTCCTTTTCCCCAGTACAAACTCACACTGGTGAATGCCCTCAGGAACTTTTGGAGAAAGCGAAAAAAAATATTGACTGTATAAATTTGGGGCTGAGTAGTGGCTCTTTCCTTATGAGATCCCCTCTCTCTTTCATTCAAATGGCTATGGGACTGAGAACTGCCTCAAGCCTGGGAATCGACTGAAGGGCCCGTGATTCTCTACTGTGATCAAGTCATCTCTATTCACCAGGCCTAGAGCTTTCAATTTATATAAATCAAATAAGACTTGAATAGGCCACCCATCAGTTTCAGTTTTCAGGACACTATGGTCAATTAGCCAATACCAAAGTGCTCTCTGCAGGTCAAACCATTCTGATCAATGCTTTAGCTCTGTGTCCATCATGGTAACCTCCTTATCTCTGGTGATCAAGTGCCTGACACTTGGTCTCTGCCACCTGAGCATCCCGTCATTTCCATGAATTTGTGGAGCCTACTTCAATGGCAGCAATACCAACGTGATTCCTGGTCTACAGTTATTAGCTACCATAGGTTTTTCAAAGGTACTGGCTGTCTCTCTTCTTGTAGTATGCATACCATATCACAAGGCCTTGCGGAAGGGAGTGTCCTCTGGACCCTCCTAGAGACATGATTAGAAGGTGGGTAAGGAGGTCTCACATAATACATCTACCTCAGAGTTCTGATTTCCGTAAGCCTTTGGCTACCTTCCTTTATATTGTAACAAGAAAGTTCTAGTATTTCAACTGCACTAGGTGTCAGTCACCTTTGGATGTAGGTTTTATTTCAATAAGCCAAGCAAACTGTTAGAGCCACTCTAAGCTACTCGAAGTAACCCATTGAATTCAGAATCTCTGCTCAGTATACCTATATTGCCTGATCCAACATTATATTCCTTCCATCCTGATTCAACCTCAATAAGATCTATTTCTAAACATGTTCCTCAGGTTTCTATGAATATAAATTGGCAAAACTTGGGAATTCTTTTGTTTGTCTATGACATTATCACATGGATCACACTTTAATTCACAAGCCTGGGGCCTGCTGAAACCCTAGGTCTAAGTCTAGAAGAGGTGAGAGTGGTGGGGACAGGTCCAGAGGAGAATCAGTAGTTTCCTGCCAGGCATCTGAGGTCCTTGATCCTTGTTCAGGTCCAGTGAAAGTTTCTTTAGAAGAAACTGAGCTCTTCATTTGGGGATGAGGTACTGCTACTCTTAGCAAAGAAGGCCCAGCAAAATTCAGAGTTCGAGCCCCTCAGCTTCATCTGAATCTCCCCATATCCCAGTCTTCAGAGTCCTACTTCTTCCCAGTCAATATGCTAACTGTAACAAAAGAGACCCTGTAAGGTCATGATTTCAATTTGCATTATTCAGCCCAAGATTAGACTGTGAATTTGATTTCGAGAAATCTTGGCCCTGTAGCCATAAGAGCTATGGGTTTTCCTTAGCCAGACCTTGAGCTGGAGACTTACAGTCCTAAGATTATAATTATCTTTCTCCAAGTTCTCCAGCACACCTAGAGGCTACCTACCAATCCCTTTTTCCTCCTTATTGTCACTAAAATGTTCTATGGCAGCAACTACATGCTCATCCAAAGCCTTGCTTTCTATAGACACATGTAGGTATTATAGGTGATAATTTAAGTAGCTGTTTTGCTGCTGCATGCCATGGACTGCCAGTGTTCCCTTTATCACTGGCATCAGGATCATTAATACCTTTAACTATAATCAGACCAGAGATTCTAGAAAACATTCTAGAAAACAATTCCAGAATCAATTCTGAGACCCCATCCTTTAGAGTCCCTTCCTCATGTCTTGACTGGGGAAGCAGGGCTGCTCTCAATGATACAAAATGAAGTATTTCTTATAGGGATTAGACTTTACATCATTGTGAGAGAAGCTGTGGAAGAAAAGGTCTGAAAAAGAAAAGTTACACTAATTGGGGATGGCAAAAGGCAACTGGTGAAGAACTTTGGGGGAGACTCTTGCCTCTGGCTCTCCTGGTTGTTTCTGAAGTCAGTGCAGGGGCAGCCAGTCAAGAAGACAAGCTGGATCTGAAGCAGGACCGAGCAAGGACAAGCTGGGACCCATGACCATCTCTCACCACATCTAACCCTGACAACGGGGGTGGCCTACCGAAGAAGCTCATTCCACCTGCCACAGAACTGCACACATGCCTGCCCCAGGACTCAGCAGGAGCTGGTGGGGCCGCAGAACGGGCTCCTTCTCCATGACAAGGGGGTGAGCGAGCAGATCAGTGCGCGTGAGCCATGGTGGCACTGGACGTCCCACACAGACCTGCAACTGGAATGACTGTTCCCTCACTCTGCCTTCCAAATCTCATGCCAGTTTCTCTTATTCTAGTTGTAGGGCCAACTGGAAGGAGGGCCATACAAAGAAGGGAAATGTAGGAAATGTCATTTGAGTTTAGCTAGTCTGGTCCAGTACAGAATCACCCCAGCTGTCAATATTTGGTAGCTCTTATTTAAGAAACTCCGTATCTAACCTCAGGATCAGTGCTTAGAGGGAGATGTCAAGAGAGGGGGCTGGAGAGGAGCTACGTAAGAACATGAATCAGGCTAAATTAAGACTGTTTGTGAGAGTTGACTCATAAAGTCAGGATCTGGGAAGCCAGAGGGGAGGGAAGGCTTTGCTCTAGAACATTTCTGTATTTGACAACAATGGTGATAACCCACCAGGCTCTTAGAGGGCATTTCATGGTTTGTGAAGTGTTTTCACATTCATCATTTCATTTTGGATGGATGGACCCTCTACTTCCTTCACTTATTCACTACATACTTCTCGACTCCCTGTCCTATGCCAGGTTCTGTGCATACGGGGTGTTGTGCATATGTTGCCCCTAAATAGGATATCTCCCTTCTATTTCACTACGTCTCTGTGACAAAGGGATCGTTGCTATGTTACGTATAAAGAAATGATGGCTATAACTTTGGGGATACGGAGATGAGCAAGACCCTGCCCTTGCTCTCTGGAACAGTTTGGCAAACTTTCTCTGGAAAGGGACAAATAGTGACTGTTTTAGGCTTTGTGGTCCACACAGTCTCTGTCACAACTGTTCAGCTCTGCAACTGTAGAGAAAGCGGCTACAGCCAATACATACATGTAAATAGGTGTGACTGTTTCGATGAAACTTGATTTACAAAAGCAGATGGTGGGACAGATTTCACCCGTGAGCCCTAGTTAGCTCACCCCTGCACCACAAGGTCACGGGCTGGAGGAGAGACTAAAGCAAACAGCTCGCTTTGAGACAATGTGGTAAAGAGATAAGTACAAAGAGCTGTGCAGGCAGAGTGCATACGTGGCTGGGAACTTGGTGAGGCCTTTGCACAGCCTTTCTAGAATCATGGCCTCTGTGGGCCTGTATTTCCAGGCCACTGCCATCCAAGAACCTGGAAATGGTTGCAGACAGATGCAGAGTGGGATACCGAGCTTGCAGCTAATCAGAGTCGACAGTCTTGCCACGAAGGCGCCTGTGGTGTGGGGGGTCATGGTCCACTCTTTGCTTCCGCTCCTGTACTAGCCATCCCCCAATAGTTCCTTCTCGTTGGCAGTGCAGAAGCTGTGGGTTTGGCGCAACAGTGCCCTGGGATAACACTTCCTCGCGTGCCACCCTCAACTTCCCCTGACTTGGAGTTTGGAAACAATACTTCCTAGTTAAGTGGGTCACCAGCTTACATCTCCTAGAATGCCCTTCGGGGAACATCCTCCCTGACAGCCCTGACTCCTGCCACAGGTGCGGAATCACTCTGTTACAAGGAGGCAGGCTTCAGCTCCGTACAAGGGAGAACTCTCTAAAATGACGGAAGCAGCCCCAAACTGGACTGGGTTGCCCCGGGCGATGAGTTTCTGACCAGTGCGGGGTTGGAGCAGTGGTGAGTGACCACCCGACCAAGAAGGACTCAGGAGCCTTTCTGTCCTGCTTTCCTATCAACTAGCTCCATGACCTTGGACAGATCTCTTGACATCTCTTAACTTGGCTTCATCAGTTGAACGTGGAGATTAGACATCTCTCATGCAGCTGTTGGGACAATTACATGAGAATGTCATGCAAATTTTTAGCATGCACCAACCTGGCACGCAGTGGATTCAGGACAGCCTGAGAGGGGCTCTGGCATCGGTCGCGTGGACTGAGGACTGAGGTTTACAGTTCTTTGATATGCATGTCTCATGAGAATCACTTTCTCTGCATGACATGATTTCAGGAAATCCCAGAAACAAAGGGATATGGCCTCAGTGGATCTCTCTGCAAGCTTCCTAATATTAGACATGATGAAGGAACATTTACTAACACAAATGGATTTTATTTGGAGGAGAAAACAATTGTTGGATTTTTGTGCTTTATCGTTTTTCGGGTGTATAAGCCATTTTGGTCAAAAGGGATTCCAACATAAAGTGTTTCCATTTCCATCTGAAGGAAGTTCTGCTTTTTCAATGTCTATATTAACAGAGGTTTCATGGATGGTGGGAGGAGGGTGGGGAAGGACTTTCCTTTTTAAAAATTTTGCTCGCCGCCTATTTAAAATATATTACCTCCGATGATCAGTGTTAAAAATAGGCAGCCATCTATACCAGTCCTCCACAGAATAAAGCATCTGAATTTGTGGGCAGAGGGAAGTGCAACTTCTTTTTCTGAACGCAGATGGGAAGACTCCCAAGAGACTAGTGAAGCAAGAAATTATCAAAGCTGTGGTATTTACTAAGTAACTTGGTGCCAATGCCCGGTGCCAGCGCACCGTCGCTGCCAAACCCCATTGCCCTCCCTGACCAGTGCAGAAGGGGCTCGCTGGCCTGGGAGAGAGGAAGCAGGAAGTTTGCTGAACCCAGACAGAAGAAAAAGGAGTCATTCTGGAGAGTCCCAGCAGGTGGGGGAGCCCCTTTGCACAGTGAGGCTCTTTTGACCCAGAGCATACACAATAGAGCTCTCTCAGGAGGGAGATTTTTTTTTCCATGGGTTTCTTCTTGGCCCGTGGGATTTATTCTAAGCTGGCTTTCTCTGTGTACGAGTTGTCTTGGCCTTTGGTTTTCTTTCCTTTTGGAACCCTCGGATCTCTCCATTGTGTGCCATGTCTCTGTTAGAAGGCTGAGTCACTCTGCCTTGCCCTCTGCAGCCTCGACATTCCCCTCTGAATGCAGGTAAGCTGGCGGATGTCTGCTGGCTCAGTAGGGGAAAGGGCACCTTTATCGCAGGGTCCCAGCCCCACACACCCCCTTGGGAATACTGTGGAGGGACATAGCTTTCAGATGTGTCTGTAAAAGGCTGGCAGGAGCTGCTTAGGCCAGATGACCTTTAAAGATCTTTTCCAGTTCTGAAATTCTAAGATTCGAAAACGGTGTGTGGCCCCCAAACAATGCCACTTGAAGAAGAACAGACAGGACCGAAGCTGTGCATGACTCTGAGGAGACATCAGAGCTGCCTTTAAGGTCCTTGGAATACAGAAATGAGGAAGAGAGATTTGTCTTAGCATATGTGGCCTCAGAAGGCTGAAATTGTGGCTGGAATTTTATCACAGGATGAGAGTGTACATTTCAGATAGAAAAGGAACCCCAATTTGGCAGCAAGGGCCCCAGGCGGAAAGCCTGAAGACCTGGTTTTGAATCCCGACTGTCCGTGTGACCCTGGGCTGGGGGTGACCTTACCCACTGACCCCCTGTTTTCTCCTGGGTCAAACGGTGATCACGAGATTGGGCTTGCTTCTGTCTTCAGGCTTCTGTGAGCCTCAGAGAGGATACAGGAAAGTGCTTGTAAATTCTGCAATTCTATAGATTTAATCTTCTTGTCTAACCCCCTAAGAAACATGTGCGACCATACGGCTCTCAGACAGGAGCTGATAAGGCCTCGGAGATCATACTGATATAATTCCCAGGGATGATTATAGGGATCCCTGCAAGCGCTGCAGGAAAGGCATGTGGGGTCCCTCGGAGCCATGATGCAGCCCTACCTTCCCAGTGGAGTTTCATTTTACTCTTCTTTTTTTTCTCCTGCTTATATAAATAGTACGCGCTCACCATATGAAACTTGCAGAATATGAAAAGCACAAAGAAGAAAGCTTTAAAACATTTCCCATGATTCTGCCAGGTGGCTATATTCACGACTGAAATTTTGATGAATACCTTTCTAGTCTTTTTTCTGTGAAGGTACATATTTAAACATAATTGGAATATTTTATGCAACACGTTGCATATTAGTTTTTCTCTTTGTTACGCATTTTGCCATGAAAATTCATTAAGCAGTGTTTAAGGCTTGTATAAAGGTCCACCGGGTGGTTACATTGGATACCAAGGTTCTGTCTAATTTTTTGGTGTTGTAAATAACAGAGTTGAACATTCTTATACTCTGTACCAAATGCTGCAAGTGCTCCCTCACCATTAAGCAAAAGTTTCCTATAGATTTCTCCAGATGAATTTGGCCGATCTCTAATACTCTTAAGTGTCCTGGATTTTGTAACGACTCACACGTGTTTGCTGAAAGTGAAAGTCTTTTGAAAGTATTTTGCTTAAACATACATATATTTCATTAAGTATTTATTTTTGTCCTGTGTTGTTCCCAGAGATTCTTAAGGGACCTGAGTTTCATTTGTCTTTCCTGGTGTGATTTTCAGATTAGACGTGTAGCAGTTGGTCCCCAAAGATGGTCTCCAAATGAACCTCACACGTCCAAGTCCTGGAGGAGTTTCCTCTTGAATCGGCACTGCCCCGTGGCTCACCTGTGGGCAATTGCATGCAGCAGAGATGATGTTGCTTCACTTTTGCTGCAGGTCAGAGGAAGTCTTGCAGTTGTGGCCTGGGTCTCTGGGAACACTCACTCTGAGGAAAGTCTCAGCATGTAAGAAGTCCAATTGTCCTGAGATCATCATGCTATGAGGACTCCTGAACTAGCCACCTGGAGAGGACTGCCTAGTCAGGCCCCAGTTCTTTCAGCCACCCCAGTTGAGGCACCAAGCTGGGGGGATGAAGAAGCCATCTTGGACACCCAGCCCAGATGAGTCTTCAGATGATCCCAGTCCTGGCTTCCACCTGACTATAATCCAACCCCCAGTAAGAACCGCACAGCAGCTGAACCCACTCAACCCAGACACTACGCTAGGTTTGAAGGATAAAAGACAAATAGGACACAACCCTTCTCACTTTCAGGGAGCCCCGATCTACTGTGAGGACGCATGCATGAGGCAGGGACCTGATGGGATCCAACACAGGAAGAATGAGCCTCACAGTGGATGGGTCGCTCTGCCAGGAGATGAGAGGATTCTGCCTATAGAGTAGGGAAGGAT
Source organism: Halichoerus grypus (assembly GCF_964656455.1). NCBI lineage: Eukaryota > Metazoa > Chordata > Mammalia > Carnivora > Phocidae > Halichoerus > Halichoerus grypus. The sequence goes on from NC_135712.1 coordinate 72,912,994, forward strand.
TTTTTGAAAGGATGACATTGATTGGACCCTTGAAAAGCGCCTAGGAGCTTACCAGTTGACACGGTGGAAGAAGGGTGGCCCAACAGAGGGAGACTCGTGTGCAAAAAGATAGTATATCCTGGGTGGAGAAGAGCAGGTAATAAAAACCTGTGGGAGAAGCAGGTCCTGACATGACAGCCTCATAGGCCAGGTCGTAAAACAAATCTGGTCCTCCCGAAAATGGGGAGCCAATAAAGGATTTTCAGCAGGTGAGTTACATGATGAGATTTGCTCTTACATCACTTTGGCTTCCTTCTTTCATTCAACAAATGTTCACTGAGATTCTGCCTAGTCATTGAGCCAGTAATGCTCTAGAGAAGTGATGTCCAAAAGAAATACAATGTGAGTTATGTATGTAATTTTAAATTTTCTCGTAGCAGTATTTAAAATCAGAAAAAGTAACAGGTGGAATTAATTGTATAATAGTCTATTTTACTGAACCCAATAGTTCCAAAGTATGGTCATTTCGACAGGTAATCAATATAAAAAGTTACTGGGATATTTTACATTGTTTTATTCTAAGACTTTGAAATCGGTGTGTATTTTACTTTTAGAGCTCATCTGAACTTGGACTAGCTACATTCCAAAAGCTCACCACGCACATGTGGTTTCTGGCTGTTGTACTGGGCGGGGCAGCCTCTAGATGCAGGGGACACAGTGGAGGATAAGGCAGGCGAGGTCTCTGCTCTCACGCAGCTTATATTCTAGGCGGGAAGGGTGGAGCTTGAGAATAAACCAGTAAGAAAGTAAACCAGTGCTGTCTGAGACGGTGAGAAGCAGTGTGAAAAAGAAGGAACAAGTAGAATGAAAGCATTAAGCCATGCTGGTGTGTACGTGCAGTCACGCAAGGACTTACCACGGAAGGGAAGCTTATTGTGACATCTGGGTGACCAGGTGGCACCAGGTGTGTAGGGCTTTCGGGGCAGGGCCTGTGAAGATCTGGCGGGTGCTGCAGAGGGGGGTCCAATGGAGGGAGGCTACTGCCACTGTCCGGGGGAGGGACGGCCAAGCTCCGAGCAAAGGCTGCTGCAGAGGGGGTGGAGGGGAGAGGAGGAAGCAGCGAAGTGTGTAGGCAGCACGCTGTGCAGACTTTGTGACTCACAAGAGTCCGGGTGAAGGAATCTGGGAGATTTTCAGAATTGGGGCATGGTAAAGATGCTGGTTTCTTTTATTTTCTCCCAAGGCGCGTGAGTAAAGGAGCAACATACGTATTCACACTGGGGCATGATGAGTTTGAGTGACCTGTGGGATATATGAATGGAGACGCTCAGTGTTAATAAAGGTTCATAGAATTGTCATAAAATTGTTCTTCATTCCCTCTAATCAGTCAGGGGAAAACCCCTGCTTCTCCTCCTAGCCCTTAATGGTGTCTTGGACAGACTTCATCATTTTCAGTTAATGAAATCTCAGTCAAGTGAATGTACTAAAAGCCACTGAATCGTACACTTTAAAATGCTTAAAATGGTGAATTTTATGTTACGTGACTTTTATCTAAAAAAAGAATTGCAGTTGAACTTCCTTTAACTCCTCAATCTCCTGTCTGGTTCAGAGCTTGCCTGCCCCCACAGTGCAGGCTGTCCTTCCCCACTGAGGGATTCGTGTTTAGAAGGTGCAAAGCAGTTTTTGCTAGCCTCCTCTTCCTGTTCTGGGCTTCCCTGTCTTTATGAAATGGAGCAGGAAGGAGGGCCAAGGGAGGTGAAGGTCATTTTGTGTTTTGGGCCTCATGGTAGGGAGTCGTCCCTGACCTCACTCTGGTTCTTTGAGTGGCCTCCACCGATATGGTCATCTCTCCAGAAAGGGTGAATGTGTTATTCAGCCTCACGTTGGTCCCTCCTGTTACCAAGCACCCCTCAGACCAGGGCCCTGCTGGCAGTCTACGCCCCCAGCTCCCTCACTTGGCAGCTGGTGGGCAGCCCTATGGCTCCTGTCCTTGCAGTGCTCTGCACTGGCTCACTGGGAGGAGCACGAATGGCGGACGCTCATACTCAGAGGGCTGCCGGAAACTGGGGCGAGGTGTCTGTCCTTCTCTTCGCAGGCAAAGACTCGGTCCTTCCTAATCCCTGTCGATACCAGCCAGTCCCAAGAATTCTCTTGCCATTTGGGTGGTGGTGTCAGCATGGGCCTGCAGGTTGAACTCTCAGGGACTGAGGTGTCAGTCCTCCTTGCCCGAAGGCACACCAATCTCTAAGAAAGACCCCACCTCACTTGGCCTCAGAGTTGGATGTAGCACTTTCCTTCCCCACGGGGCAGAGAAGGACAAGCCTCTTCCCTGGAACAATGATGCCTTCCCCACACCTTTCTGATGAAGGAGGGTTTCAGGGTAATGGTCATCAGCAGAGCTGTTTTGGCCACCCCTGAGTCAGCCTTGGACTGGGTTGTCAACCCTAGTCACCCACTAGAATAACCTGAGAAACTTCTGGCAAACACCAGCGTGGTGCAGTTACTTTAGAAAGCATTTGCCATCATCCACTGAAGCTGAACGTTTGCCTAGCTTAGCTATGCTACTCCTGGATCTATACTCAACAGAAATGCATATACGTATGTGCCCCCCCAAAAACACATACAAGAATGTGCATAGCAGCATTATTTGTAAGAGCTAAAGACTGCAAACAATCCACACGTTTATCAAGAAGAGTTCTATATATTGTGAGGATGGTCAAACGGTGGAATACTCTACAGCAACGAAAATAAATGAACAACAGCTCCCCCAAACAACATGGGTGAATCTTCCAAACAAAATATTGAACCAAAGAAGTCAGACACAAAGAATGCATATTCCACAGTTGCATTTCTAGAAATATCAAAAACAGGCAAAACCAATATCTGGTGTTAGAAATCAGAGGAGTGTTACTGCCCCGGGGAGGAGAAGCTGAAGGACGAGGCGGGGGCTTTGGGTAGCTGGGGCTGCTTTTATTCCTCGATGCAGGTGGTGGTGACACGTGCTATTCACTTGGGGAAAATGTGCCAAGACTTTTTATGTAATTTTCTGATGTATATTATAACTACATTTAAAGGGAAATACTGGCATTGGGCCTCCATTCCCATGGGACCCTGATTTCATCGGTCTATGGTAGAGCTCAGGCTTCTCAATGGTGTCAAAGTTGTCCAGGGGATTCTAACGTGAAGTCAGGCTTGAGGAACACATGTGCCCGATTTTTGGCCTCCCTCTTTAGAGGCGGAGCCTCAGGCCCAGGACCCACAGGCCAGTCCCACTCGGCATCTGGTTATGGTGTGGGAGCCGAGGAGACAGGCCGGGGCTGGAGGTCGGAGCGCAGAGTCATCACCTGTGGATCAGCACGGCGGCCCAAGAGTGAAGGAGTTGGGGGGATTGGTTAGAGATTGCTCAGAGTGATGGATCCCAGGGGCTGGGGTGGGTATGAAAAGAAACCATCCAAGAGTTGTAGACTTAGAGAAAACGGGGGAACCAAACACCTGGGCATCTGGATGAAGTTCCAAAACAGGTGCAGTAAATGTAAACGAGTGAGGAGAGGAAGGAAATCACGGTAAGACAACGGGTTTGGACATTCAAAAGCCCAGAGGAGAGCAAAGCAGGAACATCGCTACTGGCCTTGTTCTCGGTGTGGGCTGCCCTCCCCCGTGTGGGGTTGGTAGTGTTCCCCCAGCACCAACTTTGACCCTTTTCCTAACTGCCTCCCTGGCAGTGGCTCAGTCCTGAGTGTGAGCGTCGGGGTTGCCGCCAGCCAGGTGGTCAAGCCTGGTAAATGACCCACCTTCCAGGACTCTGGGTGAAAAACTCGGGAGTTCTGGTCGGAGTAAAACAATTTCCAACAGGGCTCCGTGGAGACCCCTACAGCCCACCTGTAAGCAGGGCAGGTTGGGGAGAAGGGAGAAGAGCGCTATTGGCCCACTAGTCTGGATTGAACCAGAAGGATAGGCTTTTGTTTTACACACTGGATTTTGCAGTTAATAAGAGCTTGTAATTTAATTATTGTTCAGCTTCCTTTTAGTGCTAGGAATGTGAACTTCCTCTATCTCCTCAGTTGAGCAACAAGTGAGTAAAGACTCCCAGCCCCACTGGGAATGCAGCTGGCTCCCTGGGGTTTTACCCTTCACAGGCCTCCCCCCTTTTGTCTTCTCACCCCCACCACTCAGCTTCAGAAGGAATCGTGTCTGCAGGGGCCCACAAGGCTGCCCCAAGACCAGTGCTCACAGAACATCAGCATGCTGCCCTGTGTCCAGCTCCCCGAAGGGCTCTGCTGACTTTTTTTTTTTTTTAAGATTTTATTTATTTGACACAGAGAGAGTGACAGCGAGAGAGGGAACACAAGCAGGGGGAGCAGGAGAGGGAGAAGCAGGCTTCCTGTGTAGCAGGGAGCCCGATGTGGGGCTCGATCCCAGGACACGGGGATCATGACCTGAGCCGAAGGCAGACGCTTAACGACTGAGCCACCCAGGCGCCCCGGGGTCTGCTGACTCTTACTAGGGCACAGAACACCGGGAAAAGAAGATGGGGCCCTTGTGAGCACCTGCAGCCACCGGAAGAGTGACGCTGGTCCTGGGAACACAGCTGGGATCTTCATGGCCTCAGAAAAGGAAGCAGGACCAGGACTTAGCAAGGGAGCCCGGACTGTCCCCACCCCAAGTGGGCCAGAAACATTGTGAGCTGCCCTCAATAAAGCATGTTACTATTTTAACTTCTAAAAGCAAAATTATATTGTGGGCCCCCCAAAGCAATGACGTCCTCTGTTCACAGACCCACACGTGGAGAACTTTTCTGAATAATATTCCTCTGCTCCGTGGGTTTGACAATGTAGACACGGAGGCCCAGAGAGAAGTGACTTGCCCGAGGTCACAGAGCTTGTTAGAGGCAGGTGTGGTTGGTGGAAAGGACAAATCGAGGTCTGACCCCCACAAACTGGGGTCAGACAAGATGAGGACTGATCCAAACTTTGCTATGTGACCTTGGGCAAATTCACTAAACTTTCATTTTCTCATCTGTAAAATGGGGTAAAAAAATACCTACCTAGCAAGGTTATTGTGAGGGCTAAGTGAGAAGAAATGTATATAATGCCCGACACAAAATGGGCACTCACTAACTAGTGGGTATTATTATATTAAATGTAACTGCCTTTAAGTATGTAGTCCCTTAAATGGGAGATAGAAACTCACAGCAAAAGGGCTATGTTGGTCATCGTCTAGGTATCATTGGGTGCTTGGTGGAAATACTGCTCTTGGGAGTGATGTTTCCCTGGAGCTTGTCTTAATGGTTCTGGAGAGAGTCCTTGTCCTGCGTGAGGTTTGCCATGGTGACTGCTGTCCCAGCCAGGGAATAGCTTCTGAATGAACCACTGTGAAGCCTCCATCACCCACTGAGAGACTGACCGGTGATCAGACCACCAATCTTGCATGCATCTCATTCATTCATTCATGCATGCATTCATTCATTCATCCAGTCAACAAATATTTGAGCACCTGTCCCCTCCAGACACTATTCTAGGTGCTGGGAACCCAGCAGTGAACAAGTAAAATCCCTACCTTCATGGAGCTTGCATTCCAGAGCATTCTAACAATTCAAAGGAAAGTGGCAACAGGACTAATGCCAGGCTCTGAGGCCCTTCTGTTTAGAAGGCTCTTCTCTTCACCTGCCTTGGACCCTCTCTCCGCTCCCCTCCCACAGCAACTGTCTCTGTCTCCTTCAATTTCACGGTTCTCTTTCCCTAGGCCATTCCTTTTTAACTAGGGAGAATTAAAGCAAAACAGCATTTGTGTTTAGAAGCAGGGAATATGATACTTTGTGTAGTGATGGAGAAGTCAGAAAAATTAACATTTTATAAATCTCTTCTCTAACATGTGCCTTCATGCTAATTAAATTAAGTGGCTTTTCCCTTGTGTGTATTACAGCTGATGAATTTCTTTCTGAGCATAGCTAGCCTGCATCCGAAGGGCCTCCTCCCCTCTGGGGCCCAGGTTTTGGGGTGTGTCTTTTATAGCAAACACGGCACCCCTGACCCCACCTCCTTTATCACTTGACTCTGGCTGTGAAAAGAAAGAGAAGAAAAGTAGGTTTGTTTAGTGGGCGCTCTTTTCTGAAACCAACAGGGAGAACAGGACTTGAAACAAGAGGAGTCTGCATTTGGGGTCAATGTTTAACCAGCTAGATTAATAAATTCTAGAAGGAGGAAACAGCCAGGGAGTAAAGAGGTAAGAAAAAATGTCTCCCTGTGGTTCAAAAGCCAACTGAAGTTTATCGAGATCCATGACCTGTGGTTAAAATGTCCTCCGAGGGGCACCTGGGTGGCTGAGTCGTTAAGCGTCTGCCTTCGGCTCAGGTCATGATCCCAGCGTCCTGGGATCGAGCCCCGCATCAGGCTCCCTGCTCCGCAGGAAGCCTGCTTCTCTCTCTCCCGCTCCCCCTGCTTGTGTTTCCTCTCTCGCTGTGTCTCTCCCTGTCAAATAAATAAATAAAATCTTTAAAAAAAAAAAAAAAATGTCCTCCGAGGCGGGCTGTCATCTGCTTCCCACCTGAAATGCTTCTGCCTTGCTAGAGAGCCACCTGGCTCTGCTCTAACGCTCGGGGCCCCTGAGGTGCGGGAGCCCCACACCGACCCGCATTGCGCCCCGCCACACCGGACTCCCCAGAACCGCCCCTGCCATAGAAGTCCCCAGGCTCTGCCCCAACTCCACAGACTCCTTCCCTGGGATCTGCCTCCTGTGTGGGGGAGGAGCGCTCTCTTGGCCTGTTCCAGTAGGGCTCTCTGGCCGGCTGGGGGCCCCAGACTGAATTAGATGAGATAAGGGACACTACAGGAAGAGGCGGGGCAGGCGGGCAAAGGAGATTATTCTGTTCATTGTGAATCTGGGAAAACTGTGGCTTAGGAGAGGCAAGTCCCTTCATATTCCATGTCATAACCTCCTGCTTCCGATCTGCACATGCTGACCTCCTTTTCACCCAGATGGTGCCGCAGGAGGAAGGCCCCACCAGCGTGTGTTCTTCCTGTGTGTCTGAATGTTCCACCAAAGGGGGCTCCTCCCAGGAGATCGGCTCTGGGCCCGTTCTTCCGTGGCAGAAGTGGCGTGGCTGGCTCAACGCGGCTGTTTATTGTTACGCTTCTGCGACATGCTTCCCTTCAAACAACCTCGTGTCAATTTGTTTGGGACTTACTGTTCCTTGGCTGAAGACCCAGAAGCTTTTATGATACTAATCTGTTTTCCTCTTTGCCCTCCCCCCGCCCCCCCCCCCGCCTTTGCTCTGCGGAGGGGAGAGGCTGTGGATGAGGTCCCGTGGGGTGAAGTGACACCGCTTTCACTCTGAATCGCAGTCTTTTCACACGCTGGGGTGATCCTTTTTTCCATACTCCACTCTCCATGCCCTGCATGCCCCCCACCCCCCAGAGGACCCTGGCCATGGAGTTCTGGAGCAACTGTACGTCCCCATCACAACTGCAACCACTGTGACTTCTAAAAGTGAGACAATGCACCCGGTCTGCATTCACTGAGCTCCAAGGAGCAGCCCAGTTCTCTTTGTTGTGACAGGATTCTATCACAGGCAAATTTGTATGAAAGAAATGAAACCCAGGAATCGGGACTTTTTTGGCAGGTGAGGAAGTAAGATTTTTCAGAATTGGCTTTAGCGTGAGTCTGGATTAGGGAGCTAGACTGGCTCTAGGGTGTCATCCACAGAAGCCTCCCCCAGGAAAGTATATGAAATCCATGGTCAGCTCACATAGTCTAGCTGCAGGATCAGCTCAAGATGATCCCTATCTGGAGTCATAGACCTTCAGGCTAGTTTTGGAGGCTATTGAAGGTATGAATATAGGGTCCTGCATACAGCCAGATGCCCCAGCCCTCCCTCATACACCCTAAGGTGAACTACACTGGGTGGAACTGAGTTCTCTGGGTGACTGCTTCTGGGGCTTTGTTGCCCACTCTTCCCATCCATACCCCATATTCCTGTCAAACTCAAATGCAGCAATCCCTGACTGGCCCTTGCTTTTTAGCACCCGCCTTTGCTGACTATGCCACCCTCTGCTTTGAACGCTCATCCCTTTTCTGGGTTGTTCCCATTAGTCCTTCAGCCTCCAAATCATATGGCTCATACCATCCCCTTTATATTTCGGTTATGTGTGCCCCACAATGCCCTGCTAGACAGTGTATTCTTTACGGCAGGGACTCTATCCAATTTATCACTATATCCCCATTTCCTCCTGTGATCTTTGGGGTAACCACTGAAGGAGAGAGCAGATGAGTGAGTACATGACTTTGCAAGGATTGGTAGTCATGGGACAGGTGAACAGTGGACCCCATAATGTATGATAGCTGTGACTTTATTTGGAAATAGGGTCTTTGCAGATATAATTAAGTTAAAGATCTTGAGATGAGATCATCCTGGATTTAGAGTAGTCCCTAAAATCTTATAAAAGATGGAAAAAAAAAAGACACAGAGATGCATGGAGGGGAAGGCCATTTAAAGATGGAGGCTGAGGTTGGAATGATACATCTATAAGCCAGGGAACACCAAGAATTGTCAGAAGCTATGAGAAAGGCATGGGACAGATTTTCTCTCAGAGCATCCAGAAGGAACCAACCTTGTTGACATTTTGATTTCAGACTTCTGGCCTCCGGAACTGTGAGGGAATAACTATGTTGTTTTAAGTGATTAGTTTGTGGTAATTTGTTATGGCAGCCCTAGAAAACACAAGGAGGGAAAACTTCCCAACAAATTTTGTGAGGTCAGAATTACTCTGATACAAACCCGGATGAAGAAATTACAAGAAAAGAAAACTACAGACCAGTATCTCTTATGACATAGAAATCCTCAATATAATACTAGCAGATCAAATCCAGCAAATATAAAAAGTATCATATGCCATGACTAAGTGGGACTTACCTTATCTGAGGACTGCAAGGTTGATTTAGAGTCCAAAAAACAATTAATGTAATGTACCACATAAATAGACGTTAAAAAATACATAATCATATAAGTAGATGCAGAAAAAACATTCAACAAAATCCAACACCCCACCATTCATGATCAAATACCCAACAAACCAGAAATAGAAGGAGGCTTCCTAAACTTCCTAAAAGCTATCTATAAAACAAAACAAACACACAAACAAACACAAAACAAACTCACAGCTAACATTATACTTAATGGTAAAAGAACCATTGTTTTCCTCTAAGATCAGGAAGAAGACAAGGATATCCACTCTTGCCACTTCTATTCAGCATTATACTAGAGGTTCTAGCCAGGGCAATTAGGCAAGAAAACAGTAAAAGGCACTGAGATTAGAGATATTTGCAGATGACATGATTTTGCATATGAAAAATTTTAAGAAATCCCTAAAAAGCTATTAGAACTAATAAGTGAGTTCAGTAAAATGAAATTTAAAAAACAATTTAATTACAGTATCATCAATAATAATAATAATATAGGCAAAACTTATACTCTGAAAATTATAAAAAAATTGTTGAAAGAAGTTAAGAGTAAATAAATGGAAAGATATCCTATGTTCATGGATCAGAAGACTTACTGCTGTTGAGTTGACAACACTCCCCCTACAGATTCAATGCACTCCCTCAAAACCCAAGCTGGATTCTTTGCAGAAATTGATAAGCTGATCCTAAAATTCATACGGAAATTTGAGGGACTTAGAGCAGTCAAGACAATCTTGAAAAAGAAAGATATTAGATGACTCACATTTCCTGATTTCAAAGATTACCACAAAACTACAGCCATCAAGACAGTGTGGTACTGGTATAAAGATCAAAGGAATAGAATTGAGAGTCCAGAAGTAAACCTTCACATTTATGATCAATTGATTTTTGACACAGGTACCAAAACAATTCAATGAGAAAAGAATAATATTTTCAACAAATGGTGCTGGAACAACTGGATATCCACATGTAAATGGAGAAATTGAACCCATTTCTCATACCATACACAAAAATTAACTCCAAATGGATCAGAGACTTGAATGTAAAGTGAAAACTGTAAATTCTGAGAAGAAAACATAGGGATAAATCATCATGAGCTCGGATTAGGCAATGGTTTCTTAGACATGACACCAAAAGCACTCACAAGAAAAGAAAAAAATAGATTGAGTTGGACTTCATCAACATTAAAAATATTTTGTACTTCAAAGGACACCATCAAAAAGGTAAAAAGACAACCAAAAGAATGGGAGAAAATTTTTACGATTCGTATATCTGATATGGGATTTTTATCTAGAATATATAAAGAACTCTTAAAGCTCAATAATAAAAAAGGCAAATAACATAATTGAGAAATGGGTAAAAGATCTGCATATTTCCCCAAAAACTATATACAATGGCCAATAAGCACATGAAAAGATGAATAATTAGTCATCAGGAAATGCAAATAAAAACCATGAGATGCTTTTTTTTTTTTTTTAAAGACTTATAAATAACCTCTACACCCAACATGGGGCACAAACCTACAACCCCAAGATCGAGTCCCATGTTCTACCGATTGAGCTAGCCAGGCGCCCCATGAGATGCGTCTTTATAGCCACTAGGATGGCTATAATAAAAAGGACTGATGATAGCAAGTGTTGGTGAGGATGTGGAGAAATTGGAATTCTCATCCACTGCTGGTAGAAATGTAAATGGTACAAACTATGTTGGAAAACAATCTGGAAATTCCTCAAAAGGTTTAAACATAGCTGCCATAGGACCTAAAAAATTCTATTTCTAGGTATGTACCCAAGAGAAATGAAAACATATGCCCATTCAAAAATGTGTATGCAAATATCCACGCAACTTTATACGTCATAGGCAAAAAGTGGAAACAACCCAAATATCAATCAGCTGAAGAATGGATAAAAAATGTGGCATTTGCATACATTAGAATACTTTCCAGCAATAGAGATGATTGAAGTAATGACACATGTTACAACATGGATGAACCATGAAAATATCAAGCTAAGTGAAAAAAGCTGATCACAAAAGGCCACATACCATATTTATATAATATTCTATTTACAGAAAATTCCAGAAGAGGCAAATCTATAGAGATAGAAAATAGATGAGTGGTTTCCCTGAGGTGAACGGGTGTCAGGGAGTGGGGGAAATAATGGGGTCACTGCTAAAGAGTAGAAGATTTTGTGGGGGTTAGGAAAATATTCTAAACTGGATTGTGGTGGTGGTTGCACAACTCTGAGAATCTGCTAAAAACCGTTCAACTGTACATTTGAAATGGGTGGATTGTATGGCATGTGAATTATATTTCAATAAAACTGTTACCAAAATATTTTATGTATATATTGATAAAAGAAGACTAGAAATAGATACCCAAAATGTGTGGTGGGTGATAGGTGATATATATTTTCTACTTTTCTATAGTAACCAAATTTTTGTCATTGCACATGGTTTGCTTTTTTTTATCATCATGAAAATTAAGATTATAAAAAATTAATAAGCATGAGGCTGGATGGTTCTCTTCTTCTCTTTCCCTTCCTTTTGCTTTCCTCCTATGGCTGATTGATTACTAAGATGGCACCTGAATTGTACTGAAATGCAATTAAAAATGGAGGCTATCTTAGAAGCAGGGGCACCTTATCTAGTAAATAGATCCTTTCTCTACAGCATCCTTGACAAAAGGGTCCAGCCTCCACAAACCCCAACTGTGATGGGGAGCAAGCCCACTTTGTCCTTAGGCATCAACTTCCTGAGGACTAGCTTAGAAGGTTCTGCTTTGTGTTGAGCTGAAGTATTTCTCCCCTAAGCTTTCTTCATTGGTCTCGTTTTACCTTCTGGAGCCACACAGAAGCAGTCTGTTTCTCTTCCACATGACAGTCCTTCAGCTATCTGTAGATAAACAGCAACTCCTGAGGCTTCCCTGCTTCAGACCAAACACTCACAACTCCTTAATGGCTCCTTATGTGATATACGTATCCGTCGAAATTCTGAATTGCACACAGCAGAAACCCACGTTAGCTGCCTGAGGTAGAAAACACATTGCCATTAAGAGGGAATGAAGGTGTTCACAGAATGGGCAGAGAGGTTGGAAATCCTGCTTGAGAAGTGGGTGGGACAAGGGGTGTTCAGACAGCCGGAAACACCCTGACACTTGTCCAGAAGCATCCTGGGCAGGGAGGGGCACGCTGATGTCAAGTGGAACGCATACCACCACAAGGGAGGAAGCCACCATGGCCTTTCTAAATTGTAAGTGCTGAATTACCCATGAGGGTAATGGAGGGAGCCGCAGCTATTTCTCGAGAACACTTTGGGCAAGATAGGTGCTAGAATTTGTCTAGCACTAATTTGCCTTGTAGGTCAGCTCAGCTTTCTCTAAAGCATCAGCCAGAGATGGTATCGTGGACACGATGTTTGCGCCCTCCCCCCGCCCTAGTTCATCTGTTAAAGCCCTAACCCCCAATGTGACTGTGTGTGGAGATGAGGCCTGTGAGGAGGTGATAAAGTTAATTTTTTAAAAGATTTTATTTACTTATTTATTTGAGAGAGAGCAGAGCGCGAGAGAGAGCTGAGCAGGGAGCCTGATGGGAGGGCAGCTTGATCCCAGGACCCTGGGACCCTGACCTGAGCCAAAGGCAGACGCTTAACAGATTAAGCCACCCAGGTGCCCCAAGAAGAGATCAAGTTTAAATGAGGTTATCAGGGTGGGTCCCTAATCTGATCGGGCTGGTGCCTTATAAGAGGAAGAGACACAAAGGTGCTCTCTCTCCACCACGTGAGAACACGGCCAGAAGGTGGCCATCTGAAAGCCAGGAAGAGGGTCCTCCTCAGGAACTGAATCTTCGGGTACCTGGATCTCAGACTTCCCAGTCTCCAGAACTGTGAGAAATAAGTGCGTGGTGTGTAAGCCAACCAGTCTGTGGGATTTTGTTATGGCAGCCTGAGCCGACTCAGACAGAGGGGTTGGTGGTAGTTACGTGTTTTCAAATACCTGGAATTTCTACAAAAATTAGCAGCCCTTTGAGAGACATGAAAGCAGGGTCACGACCCAGAGTTTTCCCATTCAAGTACCAGACGTATTCTCCTGGTGGTGGTTTTGCTGTAGTTTAATCCAGGGAACATGAAATTAAGAGAAAAATTAATCCTTCAAGAAAACACAGGGTTGTCGCATGTTAGGAATCCTCTGGGGCAGTGGTTCCAACCCTAGTCCTGAGATAGGCACGAGACGAGCTGCCTGGGAAGCTTTCTAAAAATATAGATTCTCGGCTGCACCCTCTGGGAGTCTAATTTCATCAGTCTGGGGAAGGAACCTGGCAGTCTGTGTTTTGGACAGGTGCCCCAGGAGTTGGGGACTGGGAGCCCTGCTCTGGGCAAGCTCTTCATTCTGCAGAGAGGCTGAGGAGGAAGACCCGGGGCCCAAGGTCACCCAAGCTTCTCCAGGTTCCGTCTAGACCAGGACCCGGGGCCAAGTATTTGTCTCTGTGTGCACAATACTGACATGTCCTGTGTGTGGGAGAGAGCCCTGACTACAGCCACCACCACTGGCTAAAGCCACCTGTGCCTTAAGTAGGGGGTGTGGGGGGAGAGGGGGACACAGAGGTCCGTGATGAGAGCAAGGCACGGGGTCGGGGGTGCAGCAGGGATTCTGGCTGGGGGAAGCAGTTACAGTTTTCCTGGGAACTGCCAACCCAGAGCTGGGACTTAAAAGGTAAGTAGAAATGCATAAGCAAACGGGGTGGAAGCGGAGCAGGTGGAGGGAACAGCTTGAGCCAACCCCCGGCAGGCGGTGGGAATGGGTCGGCAGAGTAAAGGAAGACACGGTGGCCCTGTGTGGCTGCTGCTGGCCCGTTCGGAGCACTGGGCACCTTGGATGCGCTGGGAGCCGCACAGCAGGTCGGGGCCGTCGTTCTTCTGTCAACCCGAAAACACCACTGGGCACAGAGATGGCAATAAATACCTCGTAAAGCCCTGGTAGCCTGCCCTGATTTCAAGAAGGAAAGGAGCTGAGGTGCTTGTACATCAGCAGAAAGAGACCGTTTTATATGACTCGTGTCCCCCCACGGGGAGCGAGGAGATTCTGCCCCAAAGAGAAAAAAGCAAATGCCCCCCAAATCCTATAGAGACAGCGTCTGCCCCGTTCCCTCAGGCCCACTGAGTTCTCCTGGCTCCCTGGCTGCTATACATTTTGGCTCCAGCTGTTTTTCCTGCACGTGGGGAGAAGGGGTTCCTCCCTGAGTGACTCAGAGGGGAGATTGCAGGTTGGATTGCGCGAGGAGTCAGGTGACCGGAGCCTCGCGGGGGGGGGGGGGGGGGGGGGGGGTGCTTATCAGCCCTCAGCCATCAAGTCACAGCCGTTTCTCGAGGGCAGATGCCGCGGCCAAGTAGGCACAGTCAGGGGAGTGCAGCTCCAGGTAATGCCCGAGGCCATCCCCGGCCCCACCCAGGGCTCAGCCGCCCCACCCCCACCCCCTAGCATGCAGCTCCTGGGGCTCAGGGAGGGGTCAGGCCTCTTGTTAAAGCCATTATCTCAGCAGCACACCAGTCTTGTGCAAGTGATCCGTGATGATTGCAGTGTTGGGGTCTTGGAGGATGTCAGAAGGGAAGAGGCATGAGGGATGCCCCAAGCACCTTTCACTCCCAAGGACAGGAATGGCCAGACGTGGACAACGGTGTGTGCGTGCGTGCGTGCGTGCGTGTGTGTGTGTGGTGGGGGGTGTTCAGGGGTGCCAGAGAGGCAGGCACAGTTCTGAAGAAGTTCCCAAGTTCCAAAGAGGAGGCAGTGCCTTCCAGGTAGGGATCCTGAGAAGGCGTAAGGCAGGGTAGCCCCTGGAACCTGACCATGGGAATTTGGAAGGGATGGATGTGAAGAATCAACGATGGTAGGAATGGCCTGGGCAAAGGCAGAGAGGATGAACATCTAACAGCCCAGCCGCCACTTCTTGGCCCATGTCCTTTCTCTTCCCACAGGGCCCATGAGGCAGAGCCGATGAGATTCTCTTATCGTCTCTGAGCATCGTGCTGTTCAGATCACAGTTCCAGGGGCTGATCCTGTCTGTAAGAGGAGGGGTGGCTAGGCCCTGTCTTGTAGGGGCTCAGGAGCTTAGAAGCAAGGGGAGAGCTCTGCATGAAGCAGGAGTGGTGCTGTCCCCTGCAGGACTCTGCCCAGTGCCCTCAGCCCTCCATGCTCACACAGCTCCCTGCACCTGACCAGCGCTTGCCCTTCCTCCTGGGCTTTGTCCTGCTGTTCCCTGCATCTGGAGTGTCCTTCCTCTCATGTGTGAGTGTCCAGATGTGCCCACGAGGCCCAATCGAATGCCCCCACCCCGCACCGGTATGACCGACTATGCTGATCTGCATCCGTCTGCCGGGTGGAAGGCTGGCTGCCACCCACTGTGCATCCTCCTCTCTCTGATGTGTTATCTGCTCAGTTTAACCTCCCCTCCCAACACCAGACTGGGTGTCAAGTCAAGGCTATGTGTCCTTCTAAAGTCTAGCACCATGCCCAGCACTTAGCAGGTGTTCAGGAAACATCTTTGTTAGCACTGGATGGTTGGACATAGAGATCTCTGAAGATGTGGAGGCCAGAGTTCATCAGAAAGGGTTGAAAGCACTTTCAAAGGTTAACTGGAAAGAAAGTTTGGAGATTTGTGGGAGGAGGTGGAAGACCACCTGAGGCTGGAGAACAGGTGAGGGGCTGAGCACTAGAGGTGAGAGGACTTGGAGATGGTCTCAGACCTGTGGACTTGCTCAGATGGAAGGGGCTTACAGACTACCTTGACCTCCCACCCATCCAGGAAGTTCCTCACCTCACCCCAACTCAGACACAGGCCCCACTGGATGCTGGGCAGAGATCTGGAATGGGAGGCAGAGAAACTTGGGCTCAGAGGCATAGGAAGGCATTGATGGCTCTTGAATAGATTTCTGGTAGGATGAAAATTGCATTTCCAAAAAAATAGCCCGGATCATGTCACTCCTTGGTTTTAAATGCTTTGGAAGTTTCTCATTTCTCATAGCATACAGAAAAATCTCCTTCATGTGGTCCTAGAAGCTCAGAGTATCTGGGCCCCATCAGCTTACTAAGCTTGACCTCCCCTAAGGCAGCCACTGTCCTCTTCCCTCTCTTAGTCTTTCCTCCTTGCTCTCTCCAGCCTCAGGACATTTGCATAAGCTGTTCCCTCTCAGTGGAACTCTACTAGATGCGGAAGTAAAGGGGGTTGGGAGGAATGGCATGAGCCAGAGGCAACTGTGTGGGATGAGGTTAATAGGGAAAACATGAAGAATAGGTGGACATTACTTTTAGACACAAATTGAAGAATGTACAGAGCTGAAGGAGGGAAAGAAAAGGAAGAGAAACTGACATTTAAGAGATTCCTCTTGGAGAGAGAGTAATAGTTAAGATCTGACTGTTGGGTTCAAATCCCAGACATCGTACCTGATAACTGCATGGCCTTGGGAAGAAGCAAACCCCTCTGCCTCGTGTCTACAGAGGCTCGCTTACACATCAGCTGGGTCAGTATGTACACAGCCCTGAGAGAAGAGCCTGGGTCTTAGGAAGCAGACAGTAAATGTTAGCTGCGCGGAGCATTGCGGCAGACCAGGAGTAACAACGCCGATGGGCCCATAGGTGTCATTCATCTCTATTTTACAGATGGGGAACTGAGGGTGGGAGAGGTTCAGGAGCCTGTCTGCGGTCAGGACATGGACATTTCCGATTTCAAAGCCCACATATCCTATTTTTCCACTGGGCCGTGCTGGAAGGGATCTTGAAAGATTCTTCCAGTCCAATCTTCATTATGAATAAAGGTGGGGAGAGGGGGTCCTCAGAAGATAAAGTGACTCGAGCCAGCCTCTTGCTCTCAGGCTGTAAGCGTCGAGGGACCGCATGGACAGTCGGGAATGCGGGACCAAGACCGGGCGAGAGGCAGAACCCACTCCCCAGGGTTGACTGAAACCCCAAGGCTGGTTTTCAGCGCCAGAACCATCCGCATTGGCAGAAGTTCACTGACCTCTGTGCTCTCCCTGGGTGACTGGGCAGATGGTGAGCCTGGTTGCCAAGGAGCCGGGCCTGGCAGTTCTGAGAAGGGCCGCAGCGGTAGCCTTTCTCGGGTGGCTTCCCACATCCTTGAGTAACTGCCACACAAAGGTGCCGGGCATGGGACCAAGGGTGTGGTGGAGACAGAATTAGTAATGCACACGTGGTGACCCCCTCACCCCAGCCAGGTTTCACCGCATGCTTGTGACCAACACCACCCCTTACTTGGCATTCCTGGTGTCATTAAGGTCCCAAGTCGAGAGGGCAAATTTTGGCAGGGAGTTGGGAGGGTGCGAATCAGCCTGGGGTGAGGGACCCCGCAAAAATGGAAATGTATGTGATGGGCTACTTGTGGGGATGATGTAGTAAGTGAATCTGTCCAACCTTGAGAGTGGCCTGCTGTGGGCCAGGCAATGAGCTGAGGGAGGCCGAAAGGTGTAAATAATCTGAGGTGAATGTGGGTCTTGTTGGCATGGTAGATTTATGCCCTGTCTTCATAATGTACCCTTTCATCTTGGGAACCTGGATTCCAAAACTCTAGTCTAGACAGGAATTGATGGAGCTACGTCTGCGCTCACGGTGTTCAAGGTTCCTCCGCACCGGGGACTCCTGAATACTGGTGTGAACAGCCCGCTCTGCCAGGGCACACTGCTGGGAACCCAGACAGCAGAAGGCATCCTTCTTGCAGATCGTCTCGGGCCTGGGAGCCCTGCTCATTCTGGGGGCTGACGCCCTCTTTGTCTCCATCTCCCCAAGGGAGGGACAAGCCCAATCACGCCTGCCACGGGCCGTCGGCAATCAGCCCGTGCCTCTTCTTCTCTCCTCCTTTTCATGTGTGCTGGCTTCTGGTTTTGTGGCTTTCAGCAGCGACTGAAACCACCCACTCCCCGTCCCTTCCCAGGGTTGCGGGTAGGCCCAGGCTGACAGGGCCAGGCCTGGGAGTCTGGGCAACAGTAAACAAGGCCACCAGAGGACCTGTCACAGCAGCCAGCTCTGCCCGGGCAGGGCCTGTCTCCCGGTGGGTGGGTGGGGGGCAGAGCCAGGACCCCGGGAGCCCCCTGCTGCAGGGACGGAGGGTCTGACCGGCTTCCTGCCTGAGCGAGGCCCCTCTTGGCCATTCCCCTGCTGTGGGCCCTGCACGCAGCCTGGGAAGCTGGTATGACGGGGCAGGGAGAAGGCAGAGGAGGGGACGCGTTCCTGGTGCAGCCCTGGAGGCTGAGTCGTCCTGAGAACAGGAACACACACTGGGAGAGACGACCAAAGAAGTGATCCTGGGAAAAGAGACACACGAAAACTACACACGCTCGGAACAAACAAAAAAGGCATAAGGGCTCAGAAACCAGTTTGTCGTTCTTTGTGAACAGCTGGGGATCCCTGACTCATGCACTGGCCCCCGTTCCCTCTGCCACCCGGGGCCAGCCAGGGAGAGGCCAGATTCTGCAGGAGACAGAAGAGAGCCCTCTGCCATTGCCGCCACTTGCTGGCTTTGGGACCTTGGACACGTCAGCGGGCCACTCTGAGTCTCCGCTTTCTCATTTGCAAACGGAGACATGCCTGCCTCCCAGGGTTGTTGTAAAGGTTCAGGGATGACCTGGTTTATCATATGCCTATAGTAGGCATTAAACAAATAGAATTATTATCCCTGATCAAACGGGGCTCACTCACTCCTTTTTAAAGCCTCCCCTCAGATACCCACTTTCTT
The DNA here is from genome assembly GCF_964656455.1 of Halichoerus grypus. Classification (NCBI taxonomy): domain Eukaryota; kingdom Metazoa; phylum Chordata; class Mammalia; order Carnivora; family Phocidae; genus Halichoerus; species Halichoerus grypus. Next base: position 72,931,662 of record NC_135712.1, read on the forward strand.
TTTTATTTATTTATTTATTTATTTGAGAGGGAGAGCGTGCGTGTGTGTGTGTGTGTGTGCAAGAGAGAGTGAAAGAGAGAGAACGAGCACAGAGGGAGAGGGAGAAGCAGGCTTTCCGCGGAGCAGGGAGCCCGATACGGGGCTCGATCCCAGGACCCTGGGATCATGACCTGAGCCGAAGGCAGACGCTTAACGACTGAGCCACCCAGGCACCCCAGATACCCACTTTCTATATGTACACTCAGTCCTCTATCTGAATAATTTCACCTTATCCATAGCCTCAGATGGGGTGTGGGAGTATGTGTGTGTGTGTGTGTGTGTGTGTGTGAGAGAGAGAGACCAGAAGAGACAAAGAAAAACTGGACACATGGTGACCACATTTCCCCTCTCCTAGAAAATGTGTGTGTGTGTGTGTGTGTGTGTATATGTGTGCACACGCACACGTCCATACACACAGCCCTGTGTCGCAGACAGGGCACAGTTCTCCTCCTTTGCAAGATGGGGACATTGAAATCATACCTTTAGGGCGACTTAAGTGCCTTTGAAAAGGTATCATCTAGCTATCTTGAAAAGGCAGGTTTCAATTTTTTACCCATTAAGGAAAAGTGCTTCCACCCACGCAGTGATTAGTCTGATGATTCCCATATCCTAATTCCCCGAACAGGTTCTTGGGGAAGTCGAGTCGCAGAACAGAACAGCTGTCACCCTGAAACAAAAAATTATTGTCTCCTGGAGACACCACTGGAACTCAAGGATTTCTTCTGTGCTGCTCGGCCCACTTCCTGTGCAGCCGCAAGTCCCGTTCACAGCCGTGACAGATCCGTGACCATGACAGCCCTCTCCCGCGTGGACAGTGCTTAACACCCACGGAGCGCCTTCGCATTCGTCAGCTGATTTGTTCTGTCCACAGACCCGTGAGGTGGGTTGCAGGCAGGCTCACCCCCTCCCCGCCCTTCTAGAGGAGAAAGAAGTCAAGGCACAGAGCGGTCTAGTGTCTTGTCTTAGGTCAGCCATCTCACAAGTGTGAAACCATGGTCTTCGGACCCCAGGAGGGCTTTTTTCTCTGACCACCATGCCTTTTAAAAGCACGGTGCTGACCAATGTGTATCTCTGTCACCTGTTTTTGTTTGGTATCATTGAAATGATCTTCCCTAAACAGATTTAATAACTCCAAGTTTTGTTCTCTGATCCTCTGAGAAAACAGACATGCTTTACAGAAGGAATTTGAATCTGAACAGTCATGTTTTGTAGACATCAGTGTTTATTTCCCTGTGATATTGTAGCTTCCTCTGGAAAAATCCAAGCAGTACATCCGTTTCCAGTCCTGAGAAACTCTCAAATGTTGACCATGTGTCTGATTCCTGTGTGGTCAAAAGAGGGATGTTCTGAATGTCCACAACTTATTTCCATGTTAAAATAATTCCACGCTCGGCTAAATTCCACTTACACACAAGTGTGCACCTGTTAAAATAGGTCATTTTTCACTGTTAATCTTTCAGATTCCATGGACATGTGTGGGAACCCCAGATAAATGTAACCTGAATGTCACAAAGGGCATTTTTCTCTGCTGAGTGATTGTGGTCGGTGCAGACCTTGGGGTCCCTCACTCCCCCCAGATCCGTGAAATTGAGGAAGACCCCTTTCTTGTGGGGGAATGGATTGGAATCAAACCTTAGCATCGAAGGCCTGCGTGAAATCTCATGGGCTTTTTGTCTTACAACCGTGTTATATTTTAGTGAGGCTTCTGGAGAGCTTTTCCTCTGGTGCCCTACAGTATACAAACTCAGTAACTTTCCCCAATGCCCCATAAAGCTAAAAAGGAGGAAAAAAAAAAAAGGAAAAGAAAATTAAAAAAAAAGATGTTCAGAGCAAGGACCTCTAGCATGTGAGGTTTCGTTCCTCTTGTAGAAATAGAAGGTCATGTTTGCCACAAAACTTTAAGGCTAAAAAGTAAATGCATAAAGGAGTATTTTTGACTGAAGTTTTTGTCCTGGCATTGAAATGTTTTTTTTTCTCCTTCTTCAGATTCTGAGTGCTTCCAGAAACCCAAGTGCCTTTAATCAGTATCAGGGGACTGCCATGTGGGGCCTTCTGGACAGCCAGGCCTGAGGTCTCCAGGGAGATTGATGGTATGCCAGAAGCCCAGTCCCGTGACCTCAGACTCAGGACTCGTACTGGGACAGACAGCCTCTCTTCCCCTCCACGAGTTGTGAGGGCCTGCCATGGATTGCTAGTCTTCCTGGCAGCTTATTCTGAAGAGAAAGTCAAGGTCTGGAGCCCCAGAGCAGGGGTGCTTGACCGGTGGCCTTGCAGACGGCGTCAGACAAGCCACCGATCTCTTGGGAAAGCATTCACCCTCTCAGGGAGGCAGATGACGACCCCTTGCCTTTCTGAGGGGCCATTAATATACACGTGCATCCCCAATCCAAGAATGGGTTCTCCAAACTGACTTACTTAAACTTTTTTTTTTCTCCTGAGATATGTTTCAAGAAGGACACAGAGAAGGCAAGATGCGGGGCGTCTGGGTGGTGCAGTTGCTTGAGCATCTGATTCTTGCTGTGATTTCTGGGTCGTGAGATGAAGCCTCAAGTTGAGCTCCTCACTTCAGTGTGGAGTCTGCATGGGATTCTGTCTCTCCCTCTGCCCCTCCCCCTACATGTGCAAGCTCTCGCTCGCTCGCTCGCTCTCTTTCTCAAATAAATAAACCTTTAAAAAAAAGAAAAGAAGGAGGCCTGAACTGTCCCTAAGGAAAGCAAGGTGAAAAGCTATGTTTCAGGGTAGAATCTGGCATAGGAAGTGGCCCATAGCAGACCCTCCACAGGCCCACCTCAGCTCAAGGGACCTTCTCTATCTTCCTTCCACCACCTCGGGAGCGACCACATTGGTGACAAGAGCTGGGGCCTGACAAAACAAAACAAAAACAACAACAAAAACCCACCTGGTTAATTGCATAGACAATAGAGTCTATGTGATGATAGTCTCTTCCAAGTTTCCAACCAGCTCTCTCAGTTCAATGCACTTCCACAAACATTTCCTCAGCACCCACCCATTCCCAAGGACTGTCGTGGGTGCCCGGGGGACGTGGCCCTTTCTGCTGCTGCCGCAGCTGAGCAAGCTCAAAGCCTGTGTCTATTTGCCAAGAGAATGGCCAACTAAAGGAAAACAAAACCAAACCAAAGCAGAAAAGCTGATTCGGGGAGATGGCTGCAGTTGGGAGGGTGGAGACAGTGTCTGAGCCCTGATCCCCTGGACACCAAGGAACGCTTGCAGATGGCATGGTAACCGCAGGGCGGTTGCTGAGGGAACCTGAAGTCATGTCACACGGAGGAGATTTGTGGGTGTGGAAGACCTTTGGCCTGGAGAAGAAAAGACTTGGGGAACGGGAGAGCTGGCTTCCCATACCTGGGAGTGTGTGGTGGGGAAGACCCAGGGTACATTGCGGAGTGGGGAGGATGAGTCCAGGAGAAGTGCCCCGAGTTCCAAATGGAGGGTCTCCCTAGTCAGGGCTTCCCACCGCTGGAGGACCTGCGGGGCAGGACAGAAAGCCCGCGGGATGAGTTGCCGAAGAGAACTGAGAACCAAAGGGAGGGACCCTCTAAGCTTCACTCCAGCCTGAAAGCTTTGGCTGCACCTCTTCCCACTGCAATTCAACGAGCTGCTGAAGCCGGCAGGGCAGCTCCATTCCTATTGGAACAGGCCCCCAGTGGGGAGGCCTGGCCCCACAGGTGGGGCAGGTAGTAACAAAGGCCCACAGGGATGAGAGGACAGGGAGGAAAGCAGAACATTCTGCAGACCTACAGGTTGCCCTCTGAGCCTCCACCTCACCCCATGCGATGCCTCCTGGCCTCTGGGGCTGACAAGCCACACTTCAGCCTGGGGTAGAGTGTGTGCAGTTTCTTTCAGAGGTGACAGGCCCTGAGCAAGAGGGCAGAGAGTGGCACACACGGGCAGCAGGCCACCTTCAGCCCCCCAACACGAGGCAGGCGGCACCAGTCTTAAGGTGGGCGCCCCATCTCTGCCCTTCTCACACCCCACCTACTCTCAGCGGAGGGGGTGCCTGCCGCGCAAATGCCCCTCATTCCAGCCTACCCCTCCGTACACACACACACACACACACACACACATGCTTCTTCTCTCCCTTTCTTTTTTAGTTGAAAGTGTATCTTTTTCCTGATATCACTTATCTAAGAAATAAATGAATTTCCCCAGGCAGCAGGCATTTGCTGAGCTCCCGTCACCGGTTGGGGTTGTAAGTTCAAAGATAACAGGGACAGCCTCCCAACAACCGAGGAGCAGAGAAGAGGGGTGGCAGAAGCTGCGAGTGTCACAGAGGAGGGACCTCAGCCCGGGGTTTACAGCAGGCTTCCCAGGAGAGCTGCCATTTGACCTGGCTCCTCAGGGAGAAAAGAGCAGGTGCAAGAAGAAGAAGTGGGGAGGGTATTCTAGTTAAGGGGACAGCACAAGCAAAGGCCCAGCAGGGAGAAGCTGCATGGCAGCCATTACAAGTGATTAGTGCTACTAGTCTGCAAATTAGGAGACTGGCAGGGAGGGGTGGGGCTGAGAAGTCAGCCTGGACACATGCTAAGGGCCTTAACATCATTCCAAGGTACCTGATTTTTCCTCTAGGTTATGAGAACAGAGGTGCGACTTGGACCTGCCTTATAGGGATTTTTCTGCCTTTTGTCAAAGACGTAATATAGAGGGGGGCAGAACCAGTGTGAGAAACACTAGTCACAATTCTCCTGTAATGGTTTAGTTGAGCCTTGGGAAGGGGCTGAACCAGCGCAGCTGCAGTAGGATGGAAAGGAGGGGACCAAAAGGAGAAATTGTAAAATGTAAAACTCAACAAGGCCATCCAACCAATGAAAGCCACAAAGACAAACGATCCAAGAAAACAATGAGCAAAAGACTTGAACAGCCGTTTTGCAAAGGAAGACACATGAATGCCTACTAAGCAGATGAAAGAATGTTCAACACCGTTAGTTATCGGGGAAATGCCAACTAAACTCCAATGAGAGAACACTTCGAGCTCTCTAGAATGGCTATATTCAAAATAACTGACCACACCGGGTGCTGGTGGGAATGTGAGGGAAGGGACTCACACACTGCTGGTGTGGTGGTGGTGGTGGTGGGGGGAGTTAAATGGTACAAATGCTTTGGAGAACTCTGACAGATTCTTATAGAGTTAAATATCTATCTTATGACCAAGGAATGCCACTTCTGGATATTTGCCCAAGAAAAATATGTTCCCCAAAACTTGTGCCAAAAAAAAAAAAAAAATTGTTCCCAATAAAATTATAGAGTTTGTAGCAGCCTTATTCAAATATTGCAGAACTGGAAGCAACCCATGTATTCATCAACAAAGGCATAGATAAACAGACTATGGTATATCCATGTGATAGAATACCACCAAGCAATAAAAAGAAACAAACTACAGATACAAGCAATGACATGGGTGAATGGCGAAAATGTTGTTGGGGAGAGAAACCAGACACTATATGAATACACCACATTCTGTTCATCCATTTGCCAGTTGATGGACGTTTGAACTGTTTCCAGCTTGGGATTACTATGAATAATGCTGTAATGGATGTGTACTGACAATTTAGGAGGACATATATTTCCATTTCTCCTGAGTAAATACCTAGGAGTGGAGCTGTTGGGTTGTATGGTAAGCATGCATTTACTTTTAAAAGAAATAGTCAAATTATTTTGCAAAGAGGCTATACCACTTCACATTTCCACCGGCAACTTACGAAGATTCCTTTTTCTCTACATCCTTATCAACACTTGGTATTATTGGGCTTTTTAAACTATTCTGGTGGGCATAGGATGATATCTCATTGTGATTTTAATTTATATTTGATGACCAGTGATGTTGAACATTTTTCATGTACTCCCAGACGTTTCATACATCTTCCTTGCTGAAATAGTTGTTCAAATATTTTGCCCATTTTTTACATGGGTTCATCTTCTTCTAATTGAGTAATAAGAATTCTTAATACACTCTGAATACATCAGATGGTTTGCAAATATTTTCTCCCAATCTGTAGTCTACCTTTACATTTTCTTTTGCCAAGCAAATTTTAAAATTTTGATGAAGTCCAATGAATCAGTACCTTTTGTGATTTGTACTCCTTGTGTCCCATCTAGGAAGTTTTTGCTTGACCCAAGGTCACAAAGATTTTCTTCTGTCTTTCCTTCTAGAAGTTTTATGGTTTTAGCTCTCACATTCAGGTCTGTGACCCACTTTGAATTAATATTTGTGTATGGTATGAGGAAAGATCAAGATTAGTATCTTTTTTTTTTTAATGACTATCCACTTACTTTAAGAGCATTTACAGAGATTCCTTTTTTCCTATTGAATTATCCTGATTCCTTTATCAAAATCAATTGACCTTTTAAGTGAGGGCCTATTTCTGGACTCTCAAGCTTGTTCCATGCACCTCTATGTGAATTGTTAGCCAATACCACTCCGTGTGAATTACTGTAACTTTATAGTAAGTCTTAAAGTTGTGTAGTATAAGGGGTTTTGTTGTTGTTGTTGTTGTTCTTTTTAAAAAAACTGGGTTGTGACAAAGGACTTGAACAGACATTTCTCCAAAGAAGCTATACAATGACCAATAAACATGTGAAAAGATGCTCAACATCAGAGAAATATAAATCAAAACCACAATGAGATATCACCCCACACTCATTAAGATGACTACTATGAAAATAAAACAAAACAAACAGAAAATGGTGTGTTGGCCAGGATGTAGAGAACTTGAAACCCTTGTACACCATTAGCAGAAATGTAAAATGGTGCAAGTGCTAGGGAAAACAGAATGGTTTTTCCTCCAAAAATTAAAAATAGATATGACCTGGCACTCAGGCTTCTGGGTATACACTCAAAAGAACTGAAAGTAGGATCTTGAAGAGACATTTGTACAGCCTTGTTCGTAGCACCATTACTCACAATAGCTGAAAGGTTAGCAAACTAAATGTCTATTGATGGATGAATGGGTAAAGAAAACGTGGTCTATACATGTAATAGAATATTATTCAGCCTTGAAAAGGAAGGAGATTCTAACATAATCCATTAAGTGAAATAAGCTGGTCACAAAAGGACAAACACTGTCTGATTCCACTTACATGAGGTACTTAGAGAAATTAAATTCAGAGAGACAGAAAGTAGAACGGTGTTTTCCAGAAGCTGGGGGAGAGGGAGAATGGGGAGTTGTAGTTTGATGGGCCTAAGGTTTAGTCTTGCAAAATGAAAAGAGTTATGGAGATTGATTACATAACAATATGGATATACTTAACACTACTGAACTGTACACTTAAAAAATTGTTAAGATGGTGAATTTTGATATGTGTACTTTGCCACAATTTAAAAAATTTTTTAAATGTTTTGTTTCATCTAGGTCATTTGTATTCCAAATAAATTTTAGGATCAGTTTATCAATTTCAACAAAAAAGTCTGATGGGATGTTTACTGGGATTTCACTAAATCTACAGGTTCATTTAGGGAGAATTATTCTTTCTAATTAGCAATATTGAGACTTCCAAACGATGAACATGGCATATTTCTCTGTTTAGTGAGGTCTTCTTTAATTTCTCAGCACTGTTTCACAGTTTTCAGTGTACAGGCTTTAAAGATCTTTAATAAATGTATTCCTAAGTATTTTTATACCACTATGAATGGAATTTTTGGAGTTTTATATTTTGTATTTTTTTGCTAGCATATAGAAATACATTGATTTCTGTAATTAATCTCATATCCTATAACCTTGCTAGATTCGTTTATTGGTTCTAATAGCTCTTTTGAAGACTCCTTAGGATTTTCTACATACATGTTTACCTTGTTCACAAAAAGAGTTTTACTTCTTTCTTTCCAATATGTATGCCTTTTTTTTTTTTCTTTTCATACGTTATTGAACTGGTTAGGACCTCCAGTACAATGTTGAATGGGGTGGGAAGCAAGTTTGAAAATGGAATTATTTTACTCAACAAAGGTCACCAGTGGCCTCTGGGAGGTCAGTTTCATTAGAACAGCAGGGGTATTACCTTTCATGAAGTCTGAATGAAAAAGGAAGGACAGAGAATGGTTAGGACACAGTCCCTAGTCTCAAGGGGTTCCCAACGGGTAAACAGGGGAGTTCTGTATATACTTGTCTCCACCTCGGATACTACTCCAAATCCAGCCTCCCCTGCCTCTCACCTAGATACTTCAACAGCCACTTCCTTCTCCTTCCTATTTTTACTCTCCTTCCTCCCTCTCCCCCATGTATTCCCTTTTTACAGTGAAAAACAGATGATGTTACTCCTCTGCTCAAAACTCTCCAACCACTTCTCCTGGCAAATAGAAGAAGTGACAGCCCTATACCATGGCTATCGAAGCTCTGTGTAACATGGCTCCATCCCCTTCTCTAGCCTCATCTCCCACCAGCCCCCCTTCCTCACTATGCTCTGGCACACTCATCTTCCTTCTGTTCCTGGGACTTTGCATTGTTACTATTCAAACTGGGGTCATACCTGAGAGCTTGTTAGAAATGCAAAATCTCAGGCTTCACCTAAGACCTGCTAAATTGGAATCTGCATTTTAACAAGATACCCACGGGATTCCTATACATACAATCTTGCATCTCAAAGTGTGGTCTGGGTATGATCCAGCAATCCCATTTCTGGGTATATATCCAAAGGAAATGAAATCACTATCTCAAGGAGATATATCTGCACCTCTGTGTTCACTGCAGCATTATTTACAATAGCCAAGACAGGAAAACAACCTAACTGTTCCTCAACAGATGAATGGATCAAGAAAATGTGAGATCGACCAATCTATTTATCTATCTATTGAGAGATGATGGAAAATTATCCAGTCATTAAAAAATGGAGATCCTCACATTTTCTACAACATGAGTGAAACTTGAGGGCGTTATGCTATATGAAATAAGTCAGAGAAATACAAATACTGTAATGTTTGTCTTACATGTGGAATCTAAAAAAACCAAACTCATGGGTACAGACAGTAGATTGATGATTGCCAGGGGTGGAGTGGATGGGGAATGGGTGAAGGTGGTCAAAGGGTACAAACTTCCATTATGAGATGAATAAGTTCTGAGAATCTAATGGACTGCATGGTGAATACAGTTAACAATATTGTATTGCACACTTGAAAGCTGCTAACTGAGTAGAGCTTAAAAGCTCTCACCACACACACAAAATAATAAAATGAAAAGATAACTATGGGAGGTGATGGATATGCTAACTAATCTTCTTGTGGCAATCATTTCACAATGTATACATATATCAAATCATCACATTGTACACCTTAAACTTATACAATGTCATATGTCAATTTTATATCAGTAAAGCTGGAAGAAAGAAGTGCTTTATACATATTATATTAAAAAAAGAGTGTGGGGCACCTGGGTGGCTCAGCTGGTTTAGCGTCTGACTCTTGGTTTCAGCTCAGGTCATGATCTCAGGGTCATGAGATGGAGCCCTGCATCAGGCTCTGTGCTGAGCGCAGAGCCTGCTTAGGATTCTCTCTCCCTCTGCCCCTCCCCCTTTCTCTCTCTCTCTCTCTCCAGGAAAAACAAAAACATGGTCTGGGAACCAGCAGCATTGACATCATCTGGAAGCTTGGTAAAAATGGCAAATCCCAGACCCCAACCCAGACATCTGGAGCCAGAATCTGCATTTTTAACAAGACATCCAGGAGATATTTATGTACATTAAAGTTTGAGAAGCACTGCCTTACACCATAAAAAAACACTTCCCTAAAGCAAAATTCAACTCTCTCCGGTAAAGAACTTTAATTTTGTGTATGTGTCAATAAATGAAAATTTAAAACCTAGTAAGAGGGGCACCTGGGTGGCTCAGTCGTTAAGCGTCTGCCTTTGGCTCAGGTCATGATCCCAGGGTCCTGGGATAGAGCCCCGCATCGGGCTCCTTGCTCAGTGGGAAGCCTGCTTCTCCCTCTCCCACTCCCCCTGCTTGTGTTCCCTCTCTCGCTGTCTCTTTCTCTGTCAAAAAATAAATAAAATCTTAAAAAAAAATAAAATAAAAATAAAAAAATAATAAAATAATAAAATAAATAAAACCTAGTAAGAGAAAATGGAAAGACTTGTCCATACAACCAGTAATTAACCAGATGGGAATAAAATCTGATTAAAGAAAGAGAAGGGACTTCAGTTCATTAAAAGCATAAGATGAGCTTGCTGGGGAGGCACCAGTGCAGCCCTGCAGCAAATGGTTTATCTTTTGTCATCTGACTGATAATACCCTGCTTTGGAACACGGACTGATGAAGTGAAGATCTTGGCTATTCTCATCATCACTCCCTCTCAGCAGATCGCTTCCTCCCCACAATCATGCATATACTAGATAAGTAAGCTCAGCAAAAAACACACCCCAAACAAAAGGCTTTGCAGGCAGCAGGTCACACGCTGTCTTCAAGTCCTGACCTGCCATCTTGGAAATGGGTACCATGAATCATCACTGAGATCAGCAGCATGTGGACTACAACACAACCTACCTCCGCTGTGGGGAAAACGACCCAGTCAGTGCACAGAGCCTTCCAGGGAGCAGAAGTCTTTGCAAGTAGGAGGGTCCAGGTCCTTACCTTCTGCACCATCCTCAGAGGTTCTCTCTTCTGGGCGGTTCCCAACAGTGTTTTGGTCCCTTGAGTCCCTGTGCAAGCAGTGCTGCCCTGGACCATTCTCTTGAGGTGCTTCTCCTACAGTCCTACTAGAAGCAGAGCCTTACCAGGGCCATGACAGGTGCTTCTGAGTCTGTGGCTTCTAAGTTCAGCCAATGGAGTCTAAGAAGAATCCCAAACTCAACAAAAAATCAAAGTATAGAGTGTATGTCGCTGTGGGCAATACCATTGTTAGAGCATCAGAGCTGAAAGAGACCTTTATCCATAATCAATTACCAACCGGAAGCAAAATAGCCACGTGCCAAAGAGCTCAAGTTTTGGCGTCAGACTTTTGGACTTTAAATCTTGTCAGCTGTGTGACTGTGGATTAAATATTAACTTCTCTGTTCCTTGGTTTGCTCATCTGTATAATAGGAATAATAGCTGTGCTTGCTTCACAGGGTTGTTCTCAGGGTTACATAGAATCATCGACCTAAGACACTTAGGACAATGTCACTCTTTTTTTTTAAGGTTTTATTTATTTATTTGTCAGAGAGAGAGACAGAGACAGCACAAGCAGGGGTAGCTGCAGGCAGAGGGAGAAACAGGGTCTCTGCGGAGCAGGGAGCCCGACACGGGGCTCGATCGCAGGACCCTGGGATCATGACCTGAGCCAAAGGCAGACGCTTAACCCACTGAGCCACCCAGGCGCCCCAGGACAATGCCACTGTTAACAAATGATAGCTATTGTAATTTCGGAGGCTGCTTCTGCTTCTGGCACGGCGTCTCAGTGACAGGGGAAGACCCGGTGCTTAGGGGAGCAACGAGGAGGGGCTATCACCCAGACGGGAGGTGGGCGGGGGCCAGGAAAGGCTTACGGGGTGTCTTGAGGTTTAGCAAGAATAGGAACCTGCCGGGCTCTGCACTCCACCTCTTCCTCTTGTTTTTCCTGCTGGAGCGCACACGCTCACGCGTGGATGCGCACGCCCGCGGCGCGACCGGGGCGCAGCCGTCAGGGCGCAGCCTGGGCAACCGTCCGCAGCTGGCAGCGCAGCCCTGGCGGCGCGCACTCGGGCTGCCCCAGCTCCAGCTGTGAGGGAGGAGCAAGGCTGGAGCCAGGAGGCAGCCTCCCCCCACCCATGAGAAGATCTCCCTAGATTAGGCAGCTGCCCGCGGCATCACCTCCTCCCCCTCGGTCGCTGCTGGAGGAGGGGAGGACGGGTGGGAGGACGGATGGGAGGTGCGGAGCGCACACGGGCCCGGACATGGGCTCTCTTTGTCCACGTCTTCCTGGGGAATGACCAGCAGAGCCCCCAGCCCGGGCTTGGCCGGCTAACCTTGCTCACAGCTGCTCGGCTTTTGTGTCAGGCATCTGTCAGGCCGCATTCTTCCTCGGCTGTGTGTGGGTGGTGGGCGGGGGGGGGGGGGGGGGGGGGGGGGAGACTCCTGTCCAACTCCAACAGTGGCTTACAACCTTGGCTGCACATCCGAATCTTCTGGGGAGCTTTGGCCCGGGCCCCACCCCAGAACAACTGAATCAGAACCTCTAGGGGTAGGGCTTGGGCACTGGTTTGTGGTTTTTTTTGTTTTTTTTTTTTAAGCCTCCTAAGTGATTTTAATGAGAACCCAGGGTTGAGAAGGACTGTCGGATAAGGAAAAATAGAGCTTCTGGAAGTCAGAAACCGCAGACCTTCTGACCTGAATGGGAGGTTGAGAATGGTTCGGGCCAACCCCCTTATTTTACAGATGGGGAAATGTAAGTCCTGAGGAGGGACCTGATAAGTCTAGCTTGCAGAGTGCGTCGTGGCAGAGCCGGGAGAGAACCCGAGTGTCCTATTCCGAGTCCAGCGTTGTTTTCACGGCATTTACAAAAAGTAAATTGTAAAGGTACCCCTAGAACACTTAGGTCTTGAAGGACAGTGCTAGTTGCCAGCGAGAGTATAAAAATGACAAACCCAGGCACCTGTTACTAAAGAGCCACAGGCAGGGACAGACATGTTCCACCTGAATGTCACCGTCTGCCCTTGGGCAGATGAGGTAGCGTCAGATGGAGGCCCACGTTCCTGGCTCACTGGCCTCACCTGCCCAGCCGTGGAACTTCACACCTTAGGCTGCTATAGTCTAGCAATTCCACCCGTAGGCCCATACAAAGGGTCCTACACTTTATAGGGCCGGCCCCATCCTAGGGCAGGAGTCCAAGAGGTCAAGGGCCATGGCTACAAGGAGCCTGCGCTCTCTATTCAAGACCCGAATTCCCTCCCAATTCCCCGCCAAGACACCGCTTGGCATTTCCAGGGCCCGTACAGGTCTTTCCCCAAGTTTGTCCTTTCCAGTGTGGGTCGTGCCACAAGGATGTGCACTCCTTGGCCAGGGGTCACCAAGGGATACACCACCGGCGTGTCCACCCCTTGGCCCAGGCCCAGCCAAGGAACCATTGCAGCCAAATTTGGACATCTGGGCCAGGGTGTCGAGATTTGGGCCCAGATCGCCTTGCAGATGTTGCTGGGGGCAGGAAGAGAAGAGTGTCCTGGGCTCCATCCCTCACTTGACCCCTTGTACTGAGCACATCCTGCAGAGCCTTCACTGGCTGTTGTGGAAGAAAATCAACCCCAGCCCAGCCTTAGTATGAGGAACAAGTTGGGGACAAGCATGCAGGAAGGCCACAGTAGGACACGGTCACACTCTGATCTCTCACATCATTCTGGCTTGTAGCTTCCCTCCATAGAGAGCAGCCTTCTGAATTAACAGCACCTTGTCTCCATCTCAATAATTTGCCCAGGCCCCTTGCCCTCCAGCAAATCAGCTGCTCCACACGGATGCCGGACCCTGTCTCAGCAAGGACTCGTGGGCCTACCCCACATCAAAGTTCTCCTTCGTGGAGCTGCCATCACCACCCTCCTGCACACGGTGCAGGCAGATTAATCTCAAGTGGAGGGACTGGGGAGAACTTCACTGGTGAGGGCTTCTGCAGGAGGCTAAAGTTTGAACAGGCAGAGATCCATGAGCCAAGTCAAGGAAGTGGGGATACGTGGGAGGCTGGGAAGAGCATGATGACAGCAGGTAGAATGTATGGGAGGAGCAGGGCAGCAGGGCAGGTGAGGGAAGTGAGTGTGGAGCAAGAAGCAGGAAAGGCACCTCACGCCTGTCAGAATGGCTGAAATCAAAAACACAAGAAACAACAGGTGTTGGCGAGGATGTGGAGAAAGGGGAACCCTCGTGCACTGTTGGTGGGAATGCAAACTGGTGCAGCCACTGTGGAAAACAGTATGGAGGTTCCTCAGAAAATTAAAAATAGAGCCACTTTATGATCCAGTCATCACACTACTGGGTATTTACCCCCAAAATACAAAAACATTAATTCAAGGGGATGCATGCACCCTTATGTTTATTGCAGCATTATTTACAATAACCAAGATATGGAAGCAGCCCAAGTGTCCACTGATAGATGAATGGATAAAAAAGATGTGGTAAGTACACACAGTGGAATATTATTTGGCCCCGAAAAGAATGAAATTTTGCTTTTTGCAATGACATGGATGGAGCTAGAGGGTATAAATGTTAAGTGAAATAAGTCAGTCAAAGAAAGACAAACACCATATGATTTCACTTGTATGTGGAATTTAAGAAACAAAACAAATAAGCAAAGGAAAATAAGAGAGAGAGAGGCAAACCAGGAAACAGACTCTTAACTATAGAGAACAAGCTGATGGCTACCAGAGGGAGGGGGGATGGGGGAAATAGGTTATGGGGATTAAAGAGAGCACTTATCATGATGAAAAGAAAAAAAAAAGCGCAGGAAAGGAGAGGTAGGAGGCAGCCTGTGGTCTTAAATGCTGTGATAAACAGTTCAGATGGCCATTCTGGTCTTCACATTCAATTCTCAGCTGGACCCTTCGATGAGACCTACAGGCAGATATGTTTGTGCTGTTGGTAATTTTTGCCACCAGATAAGTGCAAGCTCAAGAATCGGGATTCCGTTTTCACCGACGTAGGATGCTGGACTTCTCCCCCAGTGTGGGGCTCAGTCTGAGTAGAGCCGGTACAGTGCTCGGAAGCATAAGCATCCATCTGACTGCTCAAGCAGGTGGCTGACTACGTGATTGAGGACTCTGAATTTTGCCCCCCAGTGTCTCTGCAGCAGGGCCACGATATGCTCATCTTTGTATCACCCATTCATTCATTCATTCATTCGTCCTTCATTTGCCAGCCTCCAACTGAGGTGTCCTCCATGTCAGGTCACCACAAAAGCCAAGGACAAATCAAAGAAGTAGACAAGGTTCAGGTGTACCGAAGGCCCCTAAATTGCCTCTGCGAGAAGGAATAAAGGCATGAATATGTCCTGCTTATCTCTCAGGCATCTCTTTGTTTTCCCTTCTAGACGAAGGTGCATTGCATATGGAACGTTTCGGGAAAGTAACTAGAATGTCTTTAAAAGCCTGAGGCTGGAAGAGCGAGGGCCAGTGGCCTGGAATGCAGGCTGGAATTGGCAGGACAAAGTTCCTTCTGGGTGCTCATGTTTTGCTCTGTAGTTTAGCCACACAGAGCCCCTCTTCCTCGGTAGCCTCTGTGTCTTGAAGCCAAACCCCACAGCACCCCCATTGCCTCTCCCCCAGCTCTGCCGGTGTCTAGCACCCAAAGTAGGTGATAAGTGGATGAATGCTGATCTGAATAACCCGGATGCAGCTTGTCCTTTCATGCTCTGGAGTAACACAAAGTCCCCTCCTGCCCTCACGCCTCCGCCCCCCAAACACACATTCTGACACCTCTACGCCAGCTGCTGGTGGCCCTGGAAGAAGGCTGAGGTCATGCCAGGGGGGCCCGAGTTAAACACACACACCTCCCTGCTATGCTCCGCATCAGAAAACAAACCTTGGATTTCGTTCAACCCCCAGGTCATTCGAAGTGGTGCCCCACCCCTGGGAGGCTAAGCAGAAGCAGGCAGTGAGGATTAATTCTTGCCCACAGATTGATCTGTGATTGAAAAGTGTGCACATCAGAGCCCTGACATCTCACCAGCTAAGCACTCCTACAAGAGTTTCATTCAACAAGCCCAGACACATGTGCTATTTTGCAAACTGTGGCTTGCATTTGCCTAATCCACTAGCCTGGGCATAGGAAAGGACTCCTCAAGACTGCAGGGAGCAAGCCTACTCCCTTGTGTGTGCTGAGGAAGGGGATGCCCCCTCCCCTACCATAGCCACAGGACCCCAAGCTGCCCATGCCCCCCCCACCCCCATCCACCCACTGGCAACCTGGATTTGGTTTGAAAAAGTGGAAGGTTGATTAAAGAATATTTTTACAACTCTAGAGGCGTTGAAACATCCCTGGCCTCATCCTCCGTGCCAGGTCCTACATTCTCTCATTTCATCCTTCTAATCCCTCCCCAGGGTTGGTGTCACTATTCTCACTCCACAGGTAAGGAGACACCCACAAAGAGGGCTTGAGTGGCTATCCCAGGTCCTATCGCGAGTAGGTTGCAGACCAAAGCATGCCTGGGGTTCAGTCTCATGGTCTCCCCACGAGGACATATGCACTCATGGCAGAATCCAGGAGTCAATTCGGTGTCGTCACCGAGGCTCCACCCTGTCCGAAGCTTCAGTCTTTCCATAGCCCCATCCCCTTCCTCCAGCATCAACAATTACACAAGCTCTGCATTTTCTGCCCAAAGTGAGTTGTTACGGGAAATGCAGACATGGTTCATTGGTCACCATTGCAGGCATAGACATCCCCAGGGTCAGTGTCCCTTAATCTCCTGTTTGTGGAGGAGAGCAAATGCCAACCGCTGTTCTCCTAGGAGAAGCAGACTGCAGTGAGTCATTCTCCCAAGACTTGGCTGCTTTAAGTAAGGGGCGTTTGACGGTCATTCTGCCAATCTTTCCTCACTGAGTGAGCTGTGAGGTGTGTCAGGCGCGATTACAATTCTCGACATTCTTTACATCAGTATTTTTCGCAGTATCTCTGGGATGAGGCAGCTTAAACCTGAGGATGACTTTCCAGATCCTGCAATCCAATCTTCCCCAGTTCACAACAGAGAAAACCAAAATCTGGTCAAGGAAAGTGACTTGTCCAAGGGCGTGGCCCGAAACACAACCACAAACTCCCAAGTCTGACACCAGTGCTTCTTCCACAGACTCGTGGGGCTGCCTGATGGGAACTCTTGACTTCGTGTGTCCTGAGTATTGGCCTCTCCAGCTCACGTGAAGAGAGCTGCCGTGGGTGGCCGTGGGGACAAGTATATGCCTACTCATTACTCTGCCCCGTAAATGTGGCTGCCTTCTCTCTATTAATGTCATCTATTTGGGGGTTCGAATCCTTCACTGATTCACAGAGCAAATGAAAATCTCCTGTACTCAAGAGAGAAAGAAAGAAAACAGGAGTAATTCTCAGTCCCTGCACCTGGCTTCAAGGGCCGCAAGGGAAAATATGTCCATAAATATCTACAGCCTGATGGGGACCTCAGCTCCACACCCTTATATGACACTTTCTCCATCTCCATCCTCTCGACCCAGTCTCCTTAACTACAACACGTGCACCAGGGAGCATCTCAGCCCTTCCCCCAGACCCGGGGCTGCTCCCACAGTTCCTGAACCGGCGGCTGATGTCACCCTCCACGCAAGAGCTGCAGCTAGAAACCCTGGGGTCTTAGACGTCCGGAGTCCCTGACTACAACCACAACTTCCTGGCAGCTGCAGCCCACGTTTCTCCTCCTCTGTATGCCTTCTGTTCTTCCCTTGGGGGCATGCTTTAATATTTTGTTGGAATTATTGCAATAACCTTTTAATTAGCCTTTTAACCTTCACTTTGGCACCATCGCTACCCTCACTCACACCCACACTCCCACCCTCACCGAGTCTGTCCTCTGCATCGCTCCAAGAACAATCCTTACCATGTGGATCTGTTCCTATCATCCCTTTGCCTCTTTAAAGGCCTTCAGGGACCCACCCATTGTCCTCAGAATAAATGGTAAATCTCATGGCTGTGGCTATTCTGCTATAATTCTGTCTTCTGTCTTCCACATCGGGGTGTGGGCTCCTGGGGGCAGGCACTGTGGCTGGCACGTAGAAGGCTTTCAGTAAATGGTTGTTACGCAGTGAAGAGAAGGACACTGGAGTGCACGGGGACACCGCCATGAAACTGCGATCCGCGTGTTCCGTGGGGGAGGCAAATCCAGTTCCTTGGACATTCATTGGAGGAACTAGCAGACCGGGGAGGTGCAGTGCTGTTTTATGACCTTGAGAGTGGTTTTAGAGCTCAGACAGGTGGACAACAGGAGCAATGGGGATGGAGGAGCGGGGGAGGAAGAGAGGAGAGGGAATTCCAAGCAAGGAAAAAAGGGGCCCGGCAGGTGCAGTGCGCGCTGAAGGAATTCGTGTCAATAAGGCCGGCCGCGAGAACGGAAGTAGACGCAGATAAGGGCAGGTGGCCGGCAGACCAGGGTGGGGCCCTTGTGGCCGGCCTGAGGAATGTGACCTTCCGTTTATCACAGCACTGGGGCTGGCTCTGGGGCCTGGTGGGGAGGGAATGGCTAAAGAAAGGTGGTGACAGAATCAACACCCAAGATTGAGAGAGCCGGTGTTTAATTTGGTTCTTGTTGACTCGTGTTTCAAAGGAATCTAAGTATCCTTTCTCCCCGCACCGCCCCCCTTAATTTTTAAGACACTAATTGAAGTGAACACTTGGGCCTTATAAATGAATGGTGAAGAATGAACCAGTTTTTGTTTTAATGAGAAGTTTAAATTGGCTCTATTTGAATTTGTAGTCAGCATCCAAATCCATTTTTACCTCTCTAATTCTCCATGAGATGTGGTCTCCAGTATCCATGATGTGTTGATGGCCACCGCCCTGGACAGCAAACACTGTCTCCACTCTGTCTCGGTCCTGGGCAGAAGTGCCTTTGAATGGGGAAAGTGCCTCTTTGAATAGTTAGTGCCCTTTTAAGTGCCCAGAGGCAGAGGACGGGTTCAAGTGAACTCTTTCCATAGCACGTTCTGCCATGGAATGGCAATCACACCTGAACTCTCCATCCCTGGAGGAGACAGGTAGACACAGTGTGGTCGAGGGGAAAGAGCCCTGGCCTGGGGTCAGGGAACCAGGCTCTATCTTTTTCCCTCTTGACAGTTTTCTGTGTGATGTTTGGCAAGTCTCTTCTCATTTCAGGCCTCAGTTTCCCCATCTATGGCAAGAAGGATTGGACTAGACACATGCTCTTTCTAGAGAACTCTTTGGCTCTGAAGTGCCATTAATATCTGTGCAGTTTCTCTTCTGACCTCTGCTTTGCTGCGCTTGTCAGTAGGAGCATTAGAGAGCAGGAGTCCCAGAGGGAGAAATGGAAGGGTCTATTTTAAGGAGACAGATGACTAAGAAGAAAACCGCTAGCAAGGAGAGAAAAACGCCCAAAGAGCTCTGGCCTTTGCACAGGCCTGACATTTTTATGGGACTTTGCTGGCCTTGGACCACAATCTGCCCACACACACACACGGGCAACCCACAGCAGCCGCTGAATGCTGCATTGTGGCACTGGGACCCATGGGCCAACAGCCTCTGTTTGCAGTCCCCATTAGAGCAACTGGGGGAGTGACTGGCCCAGTTCGCCAGCTCTCACCGGGCTTGAGACCTCCCAGGGTGACTGGAAGCAGAGGAAATCAGGTTGGAAATTCACTGGCAGCCTACACTTGACCCCATGGAAAGTGCTGGTTTGGGCTAGAAGGAATGGCCCATTTAGCTTGGCCGGGCTATCCTATTCAATCAGACCCATAGAAAGCCACAGAGCCCTGAGGAAAGTTTCCTATCAAGTGCTGACCTTACACAGTTGGATATCCACTGGGTAATAGGCACAGTGTATACCAAGATAAAAACATACGGTCCCTGTCCTCACACAGCTTGCAGTCTAGAGGGAAGAACAGGCACGCCAATAATCTCTCACCATCCACCTTTGCTAAATGTCACACTCAAGATAAACAGAGGAGTTTGGGGAGAGCACCAAAAATCTAGCAACTGATTCTGAGAGATGCTCAGAGGGAGGAAAAAGCTTCACAGGAAAGGAAAAATGTCCCTTGAGTTTTGAAAGATAATGGGAGTTGCTCGTGTGGAAGAGAAGGGGTGGAGAAGAACGTTCCTGGCTGAAGGCCCAGCATGTGTGCGGTCATACAGGTGGGAGAATATGGAGCGTGTGAAGAACTGCAAATAGCTCTCAGAGGCCAGGGAACAGTGTGCAAATGGTGGAAGGGCAGCAGAGCAGCCTGGAAGCTTTACAGGGTGAATGGTGTCCCCCAAAAAGATATGTTGAAGCCCTCACCCCTGGTACTTGTGAATGTGACCTTATTTGGAAAT
This sequence comes from Halichoerus grypus, assembly GCF_964656455.1. NCBI lineage: Eukaryota > Metazoa > Chordata > Mammalia > Carnivora > Phocidae > Halichoerus > Halichoerus grypus. Next base: position 72,951,618 of record NC_135712.1, read on the forward strand.
AGGCAGATGTGGGGTGATTAGGGGGGTGTCCTCATAAGAAGAGGAAAATTTGGACATAGAGACACACAGGCAAATATGCCAATGTAAAGACAGAGGTAGAGATTGGAACGATGCCTCTAAAAGCCAAGGAATGCCAAGGATTCGCCAGCAGCTACCGGAAATTAGGAGGGAGGCATAGAACAGATTTTTTCTTTGAGCCCCCAAGAAAGAATCAGTCCTGTTGATACCTTAATGTCAGGCTTCTGGTCTCCAAAATTGTGAGACAATAAGTTCCTGTGGTTTTAAGCCACCCAGCTTGTGGTAATTTGTTCTGGAAGCCCTAGGAAATTAATGTAATGGGTATATGAGCCCCTCTGAACTCTCACTTATTGGTAACCTACAATGCCCTTGGCTTCAGAGATATTTCTATGGAACTATTTGAATGACTTGAAGATTCTTATACACAGATGTTGAAGCTACTCCTCCTCCAGATTCCTTTTTATACCTGCCCACAATTCTTAATAGACTGTGTATCCTGATTTTCATCTTTTTTTTCCCCTTTTTCTTTTCTTCTTTTTTTTCAGAAAGATTTACTTTTAATAATTATAGAATCATATTGTGTGAGTTTGGATGAGTCAGCCAACTTGTTAGTGCCAAGTGTCCTCATCAGTTTTCATGATCCACCATCATTTCCTTGAGATTTCCAGAATTAGGTTGCTTGCACAGTTTGAAAAATGATCTTTGGCTCCCTGCAGACCCATGTGAGCACATGACTATCTTCCAGTGCCATCTCAGTAGAGCAAATCTTCCCAAGGCATATCTAGGGCAGGGCCCACCTCTCAGGATTCCTTCTGATCCTGCAGAATGAAGATCCCATCTGGGATATCTGCTCTGTGTTGGCTGATAGGGAAACTAAGTTGAGCAAGACACCCTTAAGAAGCTGGCAGCCTGGTAGAGGCTGGGCTTGGGAGAGAGTCATAAAGACCAAGTTGTTTCAGTACATTGTAGTTAGGGACCCAGTACATGGATGCACAGGATGTGTCAGAGCCCAGAATAGGACCACATGGCCCATAATAATGCCTGCCATTTGTTGAGCACCCACTGTGTCCCAGATACCACAGTGGGAGCCTACATGCATTATCTCTAATCCTTAAAGGGAAAGATGCATATTACCATCCTCATTTTACAGATGGAAAAGCTGAGTTTCAAGATATTAAGTAACTTACTCAAGGTCACTCAGCAAGTGACAGAGCCATGACTTGAACTTAAGACTGCCTAACACCCAAGATCACACATATTCTCTCCATAATGCTAGGCTGGTTGATACTCAGAACTTGTTTCCTCAAAGTAGGTGCTTAAAAATATTCACTGATTTTTCCATGTTGTTTCTGCACTCTCCAAAACATTTAGAGGAGAGGTAAAGATTGAACTCACTAAGGCTGTCAACAACCCACTCTCTGCTGTTCTTATCTTGCTTGAGCTTTCCGAAGGTTTTACCTATTCTTGAAATTTCTTCCTCCCTTGCCTTCCACATCATACTTGGCTAGTGGTCCTTCTTCCCCTTTGGATGTTCTTTTCAATTTACTCTTTCTCTAACTCCTTCTTTAACATCCCTCCCTCCATCCATTTCTTATTCATCACGCTATATACCATCTTCAGGAAAATTTCATCTGCTTTCAATTATTTCAATTACTTTCTTGGTCAGGTTGTGCTCATTTGTTTCTTGTTGATTCCCAAATCTTTATATTTAGTGTCAACCCCTTTTCTGAGCCCCAGACCTAGATACCAAGTGTTCCTGTGACCATCTCCACCTGAGGCTCCCACAAACACCTCAAAGCTACCATGTGCACATCTGATCTCCTATCTTTCTCTGTTCTCCATCCCAGGGAGTGGTGCCCCATATCCCCTTGTTGGCCAAAGCACCCCTCTCCTTCATCCTCCCACATGTGGTCAAAGTCAGTTAAATTTTCCTCATTCTACCTCCTAAATATCTCTCAAATATGCCTACATCAGCCATTCCCACAGTCAGCACCTGGGGTCTGTCCCCTGTCCTCTCTATCTTAAAGGACTTGATTGTTTTTATTTTCAACTAATTTTCAAGTTACGGAAGAGTTGCAAGGATACTACAGAGAGGTCCTGCATACCCTCCACCTGGCTTCCCTTGTGTTAGCATCTTGCAAATCCATGCTACAGTTATCAAAACTAAGACGTTAACACTGTGTACCGAGTGATTTTTATGGCTTCTGGGACAGATACTCCTGGTTACCTAGTTTGCTTCCCCAGAATCTTTTTTATCCCCATTTTTTTTTTTTTTTAGCTTGAAGTGGAAATGTGTCCATCCCCAGAGGATGGAGTCAACAAATCTTGTCTCATTTTGACTAACTTCCACTCATCTCCCAGCATAAGCTGACTCCCCTGAATCTAGGTCAGGTGGTCCTCCCAGATGCTCACCCACTACCCTGCCCTTTCTCTAGAATCCTTGGGTTGTAACTCTCCACGTACTTGCCTATCATCCTCTCTGGAATCATGAGGAACTTGCACTAACTGCCTGCTCCATTTCTGGCAGACACTCAGAAATCATTCGTGATATGAGTGAATGAAACTAGACTATTACAGCTGGAGCTATGGGATTGCAGTTGGCTACCAGAAGGGTGTCACCTATAATTTGAGGGGTTTGAGCAGTGGTTGGGTACCCATAATCTTTGATAACACAGAGGCCTGTCCCACGCAGAGAGACCCCATGTCATTTCCAACCTCACCCTGACCACCCTGGTGACAAAGGGCAGGGCCAAGCTTGATTTCACCGGCTCCTTGAATGTCATGTCTGGGAGAGTACCTTGAACGCAATGGTTCCCAGACCTGGCTGGCTGACTTAGAACCTCCAGAGATGGGGCCTGGCAATCTGCCTGTTTAATAAACTTGCTAGATGATGCATCACACCACAGGAGCCTGGCTCCCATCCAAGAACTGGCATTCAGAAACCCCTGCTGCTATAGGCCAATCTGCTTATTTCTTAGACAGTGTTGGACAGTCTGGTCATGAAGGTCCATTCGAGCTTTGACTTTTCTGATAGAGAATTCTCTTTCTTAAATTTCAAAATAAGCTGGTGAGTCCAAATATTGTAATATGCATCATGGATATACATGTTATGCACCTAAAATATGTCTTTTATAAAGTCATATATGATAGGAAATGTCTCCATTTTCTTTTTTTTTAAATTTTTTAATTGTTATGTTAATCCCCATACATTACATCGTTAGTTTTAGATATAGTGTTCCATGATTCATTGTTTGTGCATAACACCCAGTGCTCCATGCAGAACGTGCCCTCCTCAATACCCATCACCAGGCTAACCCATCCTCCCAGCTCCCTCCCCTCTAGAACCCTCAGTTTGTTTTTCAGAGTCCATCGTCTCTCATGGTTCATCTACCCCTCCGATTTCCCCCCCTGGAAATGTCTCCATTTTCTTAACCTTAAACCTTTTTATTCTAAACCTCACTTTTACAATGCTAACATCAGAGATTTTGATGTGATGAATCCTGTAGCAGTATTGCATTAGGATCTGACAGGTAAATTACATGCATTTGAATGTTGATTTAGCTCTGCAATCATAGTCAATTTGCGCCCTGGCTTTTGGGCAGGCTTTTGGGCTCTCTCTCTCTGGCTAGCCTTTCTTTCTACATATAACATTTACTGATTTTTATTATTGGAATATAGTACTGGTTTTTAGTCCAAAATAGGTTAGTCCTAATGTTCACGCCTCTCCAAAATTATGTATCTCTGTCTAAGGAAGCCAAATTGCAGTAGATTTTCCAGTCTTTAAAATACCTAATATTTTGTAATGGTTTGGCTGGTTACTATATGGAGACAGAAATACCATATGTCAAAATCCCACCTAATCCCTGCTCTCCCTCCCGTTCTAGACAAAGAGAATGAAGTTCAGGAGCAACATGGACAGCCCCTACCATGAGATCTGCAGAGCCAGAGTGGGTGTGTGAGGATTGGAGGAACAGTGGAGCCACAGAGGCTGAGTGACCCCCTCAGTATTTCTGCACCTCGGAGGAAAACAATGCAGCTCATAAGTCTGTATCTTTTCAACTCAAGGCCCACTCGCTGGGTGCAAACTGGGGTCAAGCATGTGGCCAGGCATGGCGGGAGGTGAATGCATAAGCTGTTACAGGCAAGGAGCTTGGAGTCCTGTGGGAAGAACGTTCTGGGAGTTCTAAAGAACTCAATATCCAGCAGAACCATGATAAAAATTTTAAATTCTCACGTTAATTTGAATATCTCAAAGGCAAAGAACAGTGGATGTTCAACAGTTGGTCAGGGAGTTGGGAATGATTTCATGGTCTGTGTGGCACATTCCTCACCCCTTTATCACTAGTGAGGATTCATTTCCAACAAACATTTAAGAAACAATTAAGCCTCCATGGCTAGTCAGATGTACATGAAAATGTTTGGTCACCATTTTTCCCGGCTACTGCTATGATACTTGTTCCATACCACAGGGCTATAGGGAAAGAACCATGACTTTCTTAACTCATTTCCACATCTCCTGCTTCCTGCGCCTGTGATTGGAGGTGAAATGGGCCATCCACTGAAGAACTGAAGTTCTTCTAATTTCTTTGGATAACAAAGGGCAAGGAGACCCTTTCTGACATTTTGGCTTTGGAACTTGCCATCAGTACGTTCACCAGAGCTGTGACAAGTCCTTTTCTACCTTCCTTTCTTCTTTTCTTCTTTCTGTTAATATATATTGAGCATATCTTATGTACAGGCCCTGTGCCAAGCTCTGGTTTAGTTGATTCAGAAGAGAGAGGCAACAAAGTGACTGCTGACAGAGGTTGTGCACAGAGTATTTGGGAAATACCTTGGTCATCTCTGCTTTTGTCCAATAATCTCTTAATGAGCAATTGCTATGCTATATCAGAGACACAGAGGTAAAGTAAAATGAGTTCCTGTTTGTAAACACTCACAGTCCAGTCCTGACACCTAGATAGAGGTGACTATGAAACAAGGTAGATAATGTTGAATGACGCAAAGGCTGATAGTTCACCTACCCATCTTTCCATCCACCATCCCTCCATCCAACAAATATTTATTAAATATATCCATTACAAGCCAGCTCTATTCTCAGCTCTGGAGATGCTGTACAAACCACAAAAAAAAAAGAATATTAATAAACAGTTAATTCTATTAGTGAAAAGTTCTACAAAGGGAATAAATCAGGTGATGTGATAAAAAGTGCCCCAGATAGAGGTCATGGAAGGCCTTTCTGAAGCAGGGACACCTGAACTGAGGCCGAAGGGGTATGGAGGAGCCAGACATGTGATTATTTGGGTGAATAATCTCAGGCAAAGGAATAGCAAATGCAAAAGTCTTGAGGTAAGAATTAGTTTAGTGGGTTCAGAGAACAAAAGAAAGGCCAGTGTGACTGGAGAGTAGCTGGGGGACAGGGGGCTGTGGAGTACAGGCAGAGGAGATCTGAGAGCAGGGCATAGCCCATATCATGTGATCCCTTAGAGATCCTAAGAAGTTTAGATTTTATTTAGTACATCAAAATGCCTTTGAGAACTTTATATTAGTAGGGACATATTCTGATTTATGCTTTAAAAAGATTGCTCTGAACCTGTTTCTCAGTGATGAATACAATAAGTATACAAAAAAGCAAACAGTAAAGATATAGATCCAAAGAACACATAATTGATATTTATAGAACATTTTCTACCCAATACGTGTAAAATACACATCCT